>NC_132783.1:21465043-21771290 GCF_048418805.1 Vulpes vulpes
TAATAACAATGACTTTATAAAAGCACCCTCCTAACTTTTTTCTCATTGTCCTCGCAAAGAAATTTAACAATGTCTGTGTTGTCATTATCAGGAAAATATGTCAGCCTTCTCCTTCATTAAAGCCTTCCCTGTAGTCTTCACATTAAAATTTTTATGTTTTCCATTTAAAAAAATTATTTCACTTCCTCTTTGGAGACAAATCACTGTATAAATCCCCACATACAAACAAATAAGTCAACCTATTACATGTTGTAAGACAGTCACTTCATTTATCTATCTCTGTACATAAGAGGCAAAAGAATTATTAGAGAAGTTTCAGATGAACGCTATATTTTGATGGATGGAAACACTAAAATGAATTATGTAATAGAAATAACATACACAGTATTCTGTAAAACTGTATTACATCGTCATATATCTTTGCATGAAGATTGAGTGATTGTGTGTCTCACCTGTCAGATGAAAGAAGAGAGTGGAATGTACTAACCGATAATTAGAAATAATATTTTACAAGATTGGTATGTCCTAATTTATTAAAAGAGAGGGTAAGATTTGAGTTAAGGTTAAATAGTAAGGAATTAGAATTCCATATTCAATGGAAATAAAATGTGTAAGTCTGATTAAATAAGAAACCAATCAATATACATTAGAAAAAAAAATAGCTGACAGAGGGTGATTTTAATATGGCAATTAGTCCCTGACCAAATGGACAATAAAAAAATTGTGTTCTGTGAATTTCCCTGTATGTAAATTTCACATGATTTTTCGAGGAAAAGTTTTTTTTAAGATTTATTTATTTATTCATGAGAGACAGAGAGAGAGAGAGAGAGAGAGAGAGAGAGAGAGAGAGAAGCAGAGACACAGGCAGAGGGAGAAGCAGGCTCCATGCAGGGAGCCCGACATGGGACTCCATCCCAGGTCTCCAGGATCATGCCCTGGGCAGAAGGCAGGCGCTAAGTGCCTAAGTTTACAGTGTTTGAATGAAACACTCACATCATCTACAAAGGAAGTAAGAAAGGCTGCTCTGGAAAAAACAGAAGAAATAAATGAGCAGATTAGAAAAGAGAAAGAGGAAGGTGAGGCTCGAATGCGACAAGCATCCAAGAATGCAGAGAAATGAACTGGTGGAAGTGGAAATGGCAGTAAAAACTGGTCAGAAGATGATTTGCAATTACTAATTAAAGCTGTGAACCTCTTCCTTGCTGGAACAAATTCAAGATGGGAAGTTATCGCTAATGATAAGACTATACACTCTTCTTCTGGAGTCAAGAGAACTGCCAAAGATGTTATTGGCAAAGCAAAGAGTCTTCAAAAACTTGACCCTCTTCAAAAAGATGACATAAACAAAAGGGCTTTTGATAAATTTAAAAAAGAGCATGGAGTGGTGCCTCAAGCCAACAATGCGACACCTTCAGAACGATTTGAAGGCCCGTGCACAGATTTCACCCCTTGGACAACAGAAGAACAGAAGCTTTTGGAACAGGATTTAAAAACGTACCCAGTAAATACACCTGAAAGGTGGGAAAAAATAGCAGAAGCAGTGCCTGGCAGGACAAAGAAGGACTGCATGAAGCGATATAAGGAACTTGTCGAGATGGGAAAAGCAAAGAAAGCTGCTCAAGAGCAAGTGCTGAATGCAAGTAGAGCCAAGAAATGACTTATGACAATCTTTGTTGTGTGGGCATTTTTATAATAAAACTGAAAATTTTGTACAAAAAAAAACCACCCAGGGATCCCCCAGGAAAATGTTTTTAAAAGATTTTATTTACTTATTTGACACAGAGACAGCGCACAAATTGGTGGAGTGGTAAGCAGGGAGACTGAGAAATAGGTTCCCCACTGAGCAGAGAGCCTGATGGGCTCCATCCCACGGTCTTGGGATCATGACCTGAGCCAAAGGCAGATGCTTAACCAACTGAGCCACCCAAGGAAAAGTTTTTGATCTATACCACAAATCAAGCATTGGACAGCAGACACATCAGTTGTGGACCTCACATTTCTGAACAATTTAGAAAGCCCACAAATCCATAGTTATTAATATTGTTATTTTTTGCCATTATCGTTGTTATTGCTTAGTTGAAATTCCATTATAACTGCACCTTCTGTAGTCAAGTAATTTATTTGTCTGGAACAATGCCAGTCTAGTGAAGCATATGATGCACATTAAGATCTACTTCTCTGATTATCCCTAGTCCTCATACAGTGAGAGCAGGTGTTGGGAAGAGTAGCAGTTTTACTCGCTCTAGAGTCTCTATCTTCACCAAGATTCAAGAGAGCTGTTAAGAGAAATGCATTTGTCTAGACAGAGAGGGAAAACTATTCTCTATCATTTCCATTTCTAACTTCTTTTGAATAAAAAAAACAAAAACAAAAACAAAACCTCCACCATTGTAGGAAAATTTTACTGATAGGTAAAAGAAGCCCCAGAAGATCCTCACAAATCTGAAATGGGGCCTTTTCATTTAAGTATAATGGACTTGGATGAAGATATGAATGCGAAGGGTGAAGCTTGAATATTCTTCTGTCTCACAACATTTATATCTGCTATCCACAGCATCTTCTTGTCTAGGTATATGATACAGGTTAAGAGCAAGGACTTTGGGAAAAGGTCTGCATTTGAATCAAAACCCAGGGCCAGATGGCTTCACAGGCAAATTCTATCAAACATTTAAAGAGTTAATACCTGTTCTTCTCAAACTGTTCCAAAAAAGAGAGGAAGAAAAGCTTCCAAGTTCATTTTATGAGGCCAGTATTACCCTACTACCAAAACCAGATGAAGACACTACCAAAAAGAAAAAAAGAAAGAAAGAAAGAAAGAAGAAAGAAAGAAAGAAAGAAAGAAAGAAAGAAAGAAAGAAAGAAAAGAAAGAGAAAGAAAAAGAAAGAGAACTACAGGCAATTCATTGTTTCTGATGAATATAGATGCAAAAATCCTTAACAAAATATTAGCAAACAGAATCCAACAGTACATTAAAAAATCATTCACCATAATCAAGTAAGATATTATTCCAGGGAGGCTGGTGGTTTAATATTCACATATCAATCAATATCATACATCACATCAATAAAAGAAAGGATGAAACCCATGTAAAAATTTCAGTAGAGGGCAGCCTGGGTGGCTCAGCAGTTTAGCGCTGCCTTCAGCCCAGGGCATGATCCTGGAGACCTGGGGTCGAGTCCCATGTCAGGCTCCTTGCATAGAGCCCGCTTCTTCCTCTGCCTGTGCCTCTGCCTCTATCTGTGTGCGTGTGTCTCTCATGAATAAATAAATAAATAATCTTTAAAAAATAATAATAGGGCAGCCCAGGTGCTCAGCGGTTCAGCGCCGCCTTCAGTCTAGGGTGTGGTCCTGAAGACCCGGGATCAAGTCCCATGTTGGGCTCCCTACATGGAGCCCGCTTCTCCCGCTGCCTATCTCTCTGCCTCTCTCTTTCTCTCTGTGTCTCTCATGAATAAATAAATAAAAATCTTTAAAAAATAATAATAACACTAATTTCAGTAGATGTAATGTGTTCGACAGAGTACAACATACACTCATGATAAAAACCTTCAACAAAGTAGGGACATTAGAGAACATACCTCTTATCTCTCACAGTTTGCTGATTTCTTTAGTGGATTACTTGGATTCATTTCTCTTTCTTTTTTGCATATGTGTTGCCAGTTTTTGATTTGTGGTTACCATCAGGTTTACGTATAACATCTTATGCATAAAGCAGCCTATTTTAAGTTGATGGTCCCCTTAAGTTTGAATCCATTCTAAAAGCACTTAATTTTTACTCTCTCCAAAACATTTTATGTGTATGGTGACATACTTTACATCTTTTTAATTCATGAATCCCTTGACTAGTTTTTGTAGACTCACTGCTTTTTGCTTCTTATTCTTCTTACTCCTGCTTATGGTCTTTCTTTTTCACTCAAAGCCTCCCCTCTAACATTCCTTGTAAAGTTAGTTTAGGTGTGATGAATTCCCTTAACTTTGGTTTGGGAAACTAATTCTCTCCTTTTATTCTGAATGATAGCCTTGTTGGTTAGAATATTCGTGGTTGCAGATGTTTTTTTCAGCACTTTATATATATCATGTCACTCCCTTCTGGCCCACAAAATTTTTGCTAAAATCAGCTTATAATGAAACG
This sequence comes from Vulpes vulpes, assembly GCF_048418805.1. Classification (NCBI taxonomy): domain Eukaryota; kingdom Metazoa; phylum Chordata; class Mammalia; order Carnivora; family Canidae; genus Vulpes; species Vulpes vulpes. The sequence continues at coordinate 21,469,177 of NC_132783.1, forward strand.
CCAGGACACCTTCACACTGATGTTTATAGCAGCAATGTCCACAATAGCCAAACTGTGGAAGGAGCCTAGGTGTCCATCGAAAGATGAATGGATAAAGATGTGGTTTATGTATACAATGGCATATTAGTCAGCCATTAGAAATGACAAATACCCACCATTTGCTTCAACGTGGATGGAACTGGAGGGTATTATGCTGAGTGCAGTAAGTCAATTGGAGAAGGACAAACATTATATGGTCTCATTCATTTGGGGAATATAAATAATAGTGAAAGGGAATATAAGGGAAGGGAGAAGAAATGTGGGGGATATATCAGAAAGGGAGACAGAGCATAAAGACTCCTAACTCTGGGAAACGAAGTAGGGGTGGTGGAAGGGGAGGAGGGCGGGGGGTGGGGGTGAATGGGTGACGGGCACTGAGGGGGGCACTTGACGGGATGAGCACTGGGTGTTTTTCTGTATGTTGGCAAATTGAACACCAATAAAAAATAAATTTATTATAAAAAAAGAATTTTAACTATAGGAGAATTTCATTTTGGATAGGCCTTTTACTACATTTTTGTTTGAATACATGGTTTATCTTTATTGCAATAAAGAATAAGAACATATTACAAAAAATAAATAAAATCAGCTTATAGTGTTATGGGGTTTCCCTTGTTTGTGACTATTTTCTTTTCTCTTGCTGCTTTTAAAATTCTTTTTCCCACTACTTTTTGCTGTTTTTAATTGCTGTGTGTCTGGTGTGGACCTCCATGGGTTGATTTTGTTGGGGGCTCTCTGTACCTCTTAAATCTGGATTTCTGTTTCCTTCTTCAGATTTGGGAAGCGTTCAGCTACTATATCTTCAAATACATTTTCAACCCCCTCTTCTCTTTCTTCTGGGATTCCTAGTATGCAAATGTTACTATGCTTGATGTTGTTGTTGAGTTCCCTAAATCTATTTTCATTTATTATTATTATTTTTTTCTCCTACTTATTCAGCTCGATTGCTTACTGTAGCTCTGCCTTCCAGGTCACTGACCTCATTCTTCTGCCTCCTTGAGTTCTGCTTCCTCTCTTCTATCCAGTGTGTTTTTAATTTCAGTTACTGAGTTCTTCATCTCTGACTGGTTCTTTTTTATGTTCTCTATCTCCTTGTTGAGTGTCCCATTGAGGTTTTCCACTCTTTACTCAAATTTAGTGAGTATCTCTATGACTATTTCTTTAAATTCTCTATCAGGCATATTATCTGCATTTCATTTAGCTCTCTTGTTTTGATACTGTACTGTTCTTTTATTTGGGACATATTCCTCTATCTCCTTATTTTGTCTAATTCTCTGTGTCTGATTCTGTGTGCTTGGAATGTCAGCTACATATCCTGCCCTTAACGATAGTGACCTTTTGAAAAAGAGGTCCTGTTGTGCCTTGCAATGCAATGTCCCCTGTTCCCCAGAACTTGATGCTTCTCAAGTGTCTCCTATGTGGGTTGTCTGTGCCCTACTATTGAGGCTCACTCGTGTTTGTCTTTAGTCCAGTAGTCTGCAATGGTTCTCTTTGCCTGTTGTGGCTAGGGCTTGGTCTCTGTGTTGTTAAGAGGTCAGTCTGGGGCCCACCTTGGGCTTGAGTTTACTCAGACCAGCAGTTTTCCAGAGCTTCAGTCTCACTGAACTACAGGGCAGGCTCCCTACATTGTGCCCTGTGAAGCTTTGGTTGGTTGGTGGAGCCTATAGTCAGAACAGATGTCTGGCCCTAGCCCACTGCTGCGGCTGCAGTCAAACTGGTATGTGTGGTTGCTTTCCCTCTCCCCAGGGCAGGAGTCATTATGAAGTGGTGCTGGTCCCTGTTAGGGCTGCCTGCACACTGCCACTCTTGTGACACAGCTTTGGATTGACTCCTGCTGAGGGTTTGTTGAAGTGGACAGGTCCACAGGAGAATACTGGGGTAAGGCATGGAGTGTTAGCAAGCTAAATGGAGAGTACTCATGCTGAATCCTGCAGTTGTCCAGATATACAGGCTGAGGGGTAGGGGAGTGCCGTTGCATCCATCATTTCTTTTGTTCTTGGAGAAGGCTCCTGAAGATCCCTACACCCCCAGCACAAGTTGCGATATCAGGAAATCAATCTCCTCTGTGTGTTTCATTTTTTTCTTTTTTTTTATAATAATAAATATATTTTTTATTGGTGTTCAATTTGCCAACATACATAATAACACCCAGTGCTCATCCCGTCAATGCCCCCCTCAGTGCCTGCCACCCATTTACCCCCACCCTCCACCCTCCTGCCGTTCCACCACCGCTAGTTCGTTTCCCAGAGTTAGGAGTCTTCCATTTTCTGTCTCCCTTTTTGATATTTCCTACTCATTTCTTCTCCCTTCCCTTCTATTCCCTTTCACTATTATTTATATTCCTCAAATGAATGAGAACATATAATGTTTGTCCTCGGTGTGTTTCAAACTGCTGCTCCATGGGATGCCTGGGTGGTTCAGTGGTTGAGCATCTGCATTTGACTCAGGGAGTGATCCCAGAGTCCTGGACCGGGCCCCACATGGGGTTCCCCACAGGGAGCCTGCTTCTTCTTCTGCCTATGTCTCTGCCTCTCTATGTGTGTCTCTCATGAATAAATAAATTAAATCTTAAAAAATAAAAGCTGCTGCTTTTGTGCTATATTTTGAGTCCATTTCTTGAGGCATTATTAGAGTTCCTGGTACAGTCCTTTTCATGGGGCTGTGAAACTGCCCTGCCTTATTATAAAAAACAGTGTTTGGCCTCTGCCTCATGTCCGAGCTTTTGGGCAATCAGGAAAGGAAATCAGTATTACCAGTTGAGGATGAACTACTATGGTTAATTATATCAGTAACCGACAACATCAGAATGGAAGAAAGTAAAACCCTAATTTGGATATGATATACAAATGTTATATAAGGATTATATCAGTTTTCCTTTAGGGTAGTAACATGTTGTGTGTGATATATGAGTACTTTTCTATAAAGTATATGGTCTCAGAAATATATTTAGATTAATAACATTTTTTACCAGAATGTAACAACCAATAACGTTGAAACTTGTCTGATTTCTTAATTCTTCTCTCGTAGCTTTTGTGATAGTACTGAGCTAATAATGAAATAGAATACACACATGAAAAAGATTATTTCTAGTAGTATTTCCTACTGTTACTGTTTGTAAGATAAGAAAAAAAAGAAAACAAAATAGTTTAAAAAGCAATGTGTGTGTGTGTATATAAATATATAAATATAATCTGAAAACCCTCAGTGTTGGTAAGATATGGAACAACTGGAACTCTCATACACTGTTGCTTGGAATAGAAATTGATAAAACTACTTTGAAACACTTTTAAAACTTTAATAGAATCATAAATGAAAAAAAAAATACATCTAAACCACAAAAAGCCTTAATATTGTACTTAAGAACCTTTTAATAATTCTCAAAACCATTACTCTAGGATCACCTGAAATTTTCATCACATTTTTCTGAGCTGAAATTTCTTTGTTTACAACAACAAACGTGTACTAAACAATCAGAAATTGTCTAGTGTGCTAGAAAGACACAATTATGAAGAAGACCTGTTTTTTGCCATAAAGGGACTTCTAGATAACTTTGGATGACAGACCTGAAATTACTAATAGAGCAGATCATAAAAATACTAGATGGTTTTACAGAGTGATATGATGAAAGATAAACGGAAAGTAAAAAATTGCTTCTACTCCAAGAGGTAGAGATAGAAAGTAAATAGGGAATGCTTGTCAGAGGTGGTGGTATTTAAATCAGGTTCTGCAAGATAAATAGAAGTTTTCCTTGCAAACTTACTTGAGGGGAGAGATAGCATCAAAAAAACATGAAGCCATAGGAAAGTGTGTGGTATGTTGGAAGGATAATTGTAATAGAGAAGAATTTCAGGAAGTATAGAGGTACTAAATTTCTCAAGATATACATTACAAAAAGAAGTAAAACAGCTATTGTGACTTCCCAGTACAAATTCCTGAAAATCTGGCTAATATGTTACTGCCGAAAATCCTAGAGTTAACATTATATATATATATATATATATATATATATATATATATATATATATTAATATATATTTTATGTTATCTATTACTAATAGTAATATATTACTAATATATATTACTAATTATTATATATATTATATATATATATATTACTAATATCAGAAGAATATTGAATATTTTAAGAAACTCCTGTTCTTTTAATTCAAAAGATTTAGGTCATTTTAATGAGAACATAATTTTGGTGAAGGTAAAATGAAATCTGAAATGCTATGTATGTGCATGTTTTATATGCCCCATTACATTGATAAATTCACTGAATAAGAGTGTTTTTCTTTACTGATACTTTTTAGAGGCAGTTAACCCTACCTGTTAGCTCTTGAAATGAGTAGATGAGTTTTTTATAGTGAAAAAAAAATGTACTAAGACATACAGATGCCTAATATATTAGTGACCAGTTTAATGTCCTTAAAAGTTTTAAAATTTCAGTTTTAAAGTTGGATTCTTTCGTATATATGTAACAGACACCCACTTATGATTGCTTAAGCCCCAAGAGGGAATTTACAATAAGGGGACTCTGGAATGTTGAGAATCTAAGGAGATTTGAACAATCCAGCCTCAGGCTTTTACCACTAAAAACCAAGTTAAAGGGGAACCCTGGGTGGCGCAGCGGTTTGGCGCCTGTCTTTGGCTCAGGGCGCGATTCTGGAGACCCGGGATCGAATCCCACGTCGGGCTCCAGGTGCATGGAGCCTGCTTCTCCCTCTGCCTGTCTCTGCCTCTCTCTCTCTCTCTCTCTCTCTCTCTCTCTGTGACGATCGTAAATAAATAATAATAAAAAAATTAAAAAAAAAAAAAACAAGTTAAAGAAAAGAGTTCTGTGGTTTCTCAGGTCCAGTTGATTCTCCAAAAGCCAGATGGCTACAGCCACTAGGGGCCTGCTTCACACTCAGCACACAACTGAAACTATAACATTTCAGGAATGATTCTTCCTCCAGATAGATATTCTGAAGGATTAAACATTTTGTTCTGTACACAGGCCAATAAGTCTGGGGGTCTTACATGCTCTATCTCCCTAAACTTACACGTTGTCTTTATTGTAGCACTTGTCTATAAAGTAAAAGTATGCAAAAATAGCACAGGCTGAGTTCAAACACTTTCTTTATGTTTTGTTTGGGCAAATGTCTAACATGTGGTTTATCAGAAACAAAATGTGGAAGCTTCCAGGGAGCCGCAGTTAGTGGCTATAAAAAGATTAGGGCAAGCATTGTATTAAATGTTAACTCCTAGCCAGCTAAAGAAGAGAGTGGCAAATGAGAAGAACATTCCAGACCGATTCAACAGAGGGTATGTGAAAGTTGCCTCTCTGGAGAAATTACAAAATCCCTGTTTGAATTTTAAAGATTTATTTATTTATTTATTTATGAGAGAGAGAGAGGCAGAGACACAGGCAGAGGGAGAAGCAGGCTCCATGCAGGGAGCCCAATGTGGGACTTGATCCTGTGTCTTCAGGACCACAACCTGGGCCAAAGCCGGCGCTAAACCGCTGAGCCACCAGGGCTGCCCACCTGTACTCTTATCTAATTAATACTTTCCTTAAGTAAATTTAAGGCTTTTATCTAAAATTTTATTGATGATGGAACTCTGTTACTAGTGCAAATCAGAAACCAGAACTAATTGCCTTAAGTAAGTTGTAGAAGATTTCTACACTGCAAACAAAATCTGGGTTTATATTCTTCCCTGCCCTTAAGTGAAATAAGGAGACAGAGAGAGAGAAGAAGAGAGTAGCAATTACTGCGGGAGCAATACATACAAACTGGCACCAGTTTGAGACTTTGTCCTTGATGTAATAAAGTTAATTACAAAGAAGTTTTAAAGGGAATAATTTTTTTATGGTCTGATGCTGTTGTTACTTAAGGCCACTTTGTTTAGTCCCCATATCATCTTGTTTATAGCCATGGCCTACTTTGGGAACATTTCTTGTAACATGGTCCCCAAACAGAACACACAGCACACCTAAATTCCTAATTGTTTGATTTTTCAGAAGTTACTTAATTCCTTTAAGCCTTGGTTCCTCATTGTGAAAAAGGGCTAATATATTTACATTTCAAGATCACTTTGAGAATTAAATGAGGTAATGTCCACAATGTGTCTAGTCCTGTGCCTGGAGTTTATTAAAATACATGAATACCTTGGGGCAGCCAGGTGGGCTAAGTGTCAATTGGTTAAGTGTCCTACTCTTGATTTTGGCTCAGGTCATAATCTCAGGGTCATGAGATGGAGCCCCATATTGGCTCCATGCTGAGCGTGGATTTTCTTTCTCCCTCTCTCTGCCCCCCCCCGCCCCACCCCCATGCATAAGCTTTCTCTCTCTCTCTAAAACAACAAAAACAAAACAAAACTATGTGCCAAGCACACCTCTTTGGGGCTCAGGCTCTAGAAGAACACGTGACAGAAAATGGCTCTGCTTTCATGGAACTTACAGTCTGTTGAGATACAAATCAACCATAAACTCAACAAAAGAGCAAGTCACTCCAGGCAATATCGATAAAATCTCTATAGTAAATAAAGTGAAGCACCATGAAAGAAAGTGACTGGTGTTTACAGAATGCTAATTTTCCTCCTGATTTTCAACTGTATGTGATTAGTGTTCCATATATGGAGAAAGAGATACCGGCTATTGAGAATATGCTTGTCCAATGAGATAAGCAAATGGCAAAAGTTAGAGAATGAGTAAGAACTGCAGTTTAAAACATAAATACGTGGCCCAAATTTTAAATGTCTGTACTGCTCTAAGATGTGCCTTCTTAAATGATGTTCTTTTTTTATTAAATTACTTTCTATAGAACATATGATCCTCTCAGAAACAGAGAACATTTCATTGTTCATTGTCATTGGAAAGAAAATACAGTTGGGGCTTTATCACTTTTGTTGTGGTTGTGCTTAAAGAAAAAAAAAAAAACAATATAACCAACTTCAGAACTTACTGTAATATGTGTGATGAGTTTGATTTTAGTAAAACTAAGAACATTTTGTCACATTATTCGGGCCCCTAACTACACTGAAGTCCACAAATTCTGAGTTGGGCTGGGCTTGGAAGTCAGCATGCTGATGAGGACAGAATGGGAAAAATTAGGATTTGTTTCTAAAACAAAGGATGGATTTATATAGAGAGAACCAGTTCTGAGATTTCTGAGACCTATTATCTGGCCCATGAATGATAAATGAACTCATTTGAGGCACTGCAGATTAACTTTAGAGGGCCAGGAAAAAAGTTTCCTGTTTTCCAATCCATTTATCTCTTTGCCACTCTAGTCATTTGCAGTGACTTTGAATCCTGTTGCTCTTACTGGACTCTGTTTAACATCCTTCCAATGTCTAAATGGCTTAATTACTGGAATTAAGATTTTGAAGAATCCATTAAGAGTATCTTCTGGAGATAGGATACCCAATTAGGAAGCACTGAGAAGGCAGCTACTCTGCTCCCAGCATCCTTCATCTCAGTCCTAATGGAATTCTGCTTTTCCCTCCCAAATAAGAGTAAGTCTTTTGATCTCTGTGAAAGAAGCAAAGATCAAGCTGATCCTCTGAATGAATATCCTCCTTCCTCTACTTCTTCAAAGATGTAGTTAAGTGTGAGTTGTACTTATTTTTTAAAAATGTTTTCCAATGCAATTACCAGACACAAAAGAAAATTACTTCATTATCATAACACAAAACACCATTTCTTTTTTCTTCTAGTTTTTTTATGTTACATTTTAAATCAATGAGAGTCTTGTAAATTTAATTTTTTTCTCTGACAGTTCACAGTAAGAGACTTTCATGGTAATGCCACAAATAGTTGCTTTTTTTTTTTCTTGTGTAAGAACTGTTACCTCTAACACAAGTCGTTCGGAGCTGTTGGTTCATAATTTACTTTGGAAACATAATGATTTTTATTTCCCAGAACAGCAATTGAGAATGTTTAACAGACGAGATGATATAGTGGATAAAGCTGTGATCTACTTCTGACCCAGTATTTGCTATTTGTTTTCCGCAAGTGAAATCTGAATTCTGAGCCCCCAGTTTCATATCTGTCGAACAATATTTGTCCATGGTGCTATTTGGAGGAAGAATCAAATGTGGAAATACATATGTGCTGTTTTTAAACTGCCAAGGCTGCTACGATTAAGTTTTATTATTACCACGGTGCTAGAAGAAAAACGTGAAAGGGCTCATGAAGCATAGCAATAGTTAATCTCACGTTTTAGTGCTTACTTTATGCAGCTACTTGCATTCATTTGAATGCTTTCAAATGTCATTTTGAGAGTTTGAAATGCCCCTGATGCTGTATCAGTTCTGCTCTAAAAAAAATCCAGGAGATGACTGCTGAGATTCCAAATACAGAATGAAAGAGCAGCTCAGATCCACCCTTACCTAGCGACTCTCCATCAGTCTTGACATATGTATCAGGGTACAGGTTTAAAGACTTCAAGAAAATTTACTTCGAGCAATAATGACACAAATGATACACCATCCATGATGTGAATTCAGTGGCAAATGTGTATTAACATTTTGAGATCAGCCTGCCTCATAGACATTTGCTTTTTTCACTCATTGTCTCTTCCACCAAACCTACCATGCAGGAAAACCTCTGATACACAAAGCTGTTGGGAATTTGGTCTTTGTGGCTGTGTCATCTAGAGAGCTCTTTGAACTCCTGATTAGTTCAGAGGTTTTAGGTCTGTAGCAGATTGGAGACCCTTACAAAGCTGAAATCATATTGCATTTTATTTGGTGGAGTAAGGTGAAATGAAGTAGAGCTGAGTGAGGAAAAGAGGTAGAAAACAGAGCCTAATAGATAATGACACACCGTGATGGTTAATTTTATGTGTTATTGTGGTTATGCTATGGTGCCCAATAGTTTGGTCAAGAACTAGTGTAGACATTACTGTGAATATATTAGATGTGAATAAGATTTAAATTAGTAGGCTTTGAGTAAAGCAGATTACATTCCGTAGTGTGTGTGTGTGGGGGGGGGCATCATCCAAACAGTTGAAGGCCTTAAGAGCAAAGACCAGTTTCCAATAGAAGAAGGAATTCAGCCTCAAGACTGTGCCATAGAAACCTTGCCTGAATGTCTCATTTGCCTGTGCAATTTGGGCTCAAGACTATAACATCAATTCTTACCTGAATTTCTAGCCTGCAAGCTTGCCCTATAGATTTGAGACTTGCCAGACTCCACAATTGTGTGAGCCCATTTCCTCTTTTGAAATAAAGATTTTATTGAATGATTGATTGATTGATTGATTGAGAGCATGCAGGAGAAGGGGCAGAGGGAGAAGATAAAAAGTTTCTAGATAAAAATTGTGGTTGTTTTTCCCTCCAAATTCTAATCTTCTCTTAAGGATAATACTTTCTTCTTAAATTATAGCCATTTACAGATTTTCTTAACACCCATTAATGTGCTTTGGAAAGAAATCTAAAATTTGCTGTCTGCAAAGAACCATTAATGCTATAAAATTTGTGTTCATTCTGGGAGGCCTGAGGCACCATTTTTTAAAGAAAATGTTAGAAGGGAACTAACATTTAGGAGATTGGCACAGAGATGTTTGAAAGATTAAGAGGAGTGATGACTATGGATGTAGTCTGCATGTTTGCACACAAACCAATCAAGAATAAGCTGACCCAATTATCTAGACATAACTGTGCCAGTCTCTTTGGGAGCAGAAGCCTGTGTTCTCCTAAGAGAGACAAAGCTAAAACATACTACACATTTATACCAATATTTTTGGGTTCACAAAACTTTTTGCTCAGATCCAAAAATGAAGTAATAAAGCAAAAAGTATAAAAAAAGAGTTGAGCTGCTTGTTCAAGGCTGTGGAGTGACCAGAGCAAGGCTCCACTGGTTTGCTTAAATTTCCCACTGCTCTAGCCCTGCTCTTGTACGTGCCATGTAGAACCACCTGAGAACCATTCAGCAGTCACATTTTCTATTTCCTCATATTCTAGAACCCGTGGATTACATATGTGTTATCCATAAAAAGCATTTGATGGGTAAACAGAGAATTGCTGAAAAAGATATAGATATACACACAGACAAGAGAGTAAAATTGAAATTTCAATTTCAGAAAATGTAAAATTACAAAATGAAACGTGCCTTAAAGACTACATGTCAGAAAAATCACAGGAAAATGATTATAAGGTTACAGAAATTCACAAGAGAAAATGCCAACATGACTGAACAAATCAAGACAGACTTTGTTGGGAAGCTGACTCTATAGGTCGGACATGGATGGGAAGAGGACAAGAAGGGAACTGTCTAGGGATAGCAAGAGCATGAGCACAAGTGCTAGAGCAGAAATGACAAACTGAGAAATTAGGAAACTTGAGAATTTTCCACATCTTTGAGTCCTGACTTCTTTTTGCTTAATACCTTCTTCAACTCATTTCTCTCTTCTTGCATTTTAGTATAAGCAGTCAGGAAGAAACAAGCTCCTTTAAAACTTTCCTGAGCAATCTACTCAGATAAATATCTGATTTTATTGCTTCCAAGTTCAAACTTCCACAAAATACTAGAACACTCGTTAAGCCAAGTTTCTGCCATTTCATGACAAGGTTCTCCTTGTTTATGGTTTCCAATAACACGTTCCTTATTTCCATCTGAGATCTCACAGAAAGATCTTCAACATCCATGTTTCGAACAATCTGTTTCTGATTAGTTATGTATTCTCTAAAAGATACAATCTATCTCTGAAGCTCTTGCTTTTATTTCTGAACTCTTACCAGAATCGCCTTCAACATCTATTATTTCTACCAATAGTTCCTTCACAGCAATGGAGCTTTTCCCAGTGTGGCCCTCCAAACTTCTACAGCCTTCCCCCTTACCCAGTTCTAAAGCTACCTTGGCATTTTTAGGTATTTGTCACAGTAAGACCTACTTCTTGGTACCAAAATCAGAGGGGAAAATGAATGAAATGAACTTTTTAAAGATTTTCATTTAATTAAGAGAGAGCACATGAGCAAGAGAGAGCAGGGAAGGAGAGAAGAAGAGAAGGTATCTCAAGCAGACTCCCCGCCCAGTGAGGAGCCCCATGTGGGGGCTCCATCTCATGACCTGAGCCAAAATCAAGAATTGTATACTCAACCGACTGAGCTACTCACATGCCCCTGAAATGATCTTTACTGAAAAAATATAAAATTGTATGAATAGGAAAAAGATCTGATTAGTAATCCCAGAAAACATATAGGTGTGGAGAAAAGAAAAAATAGGAAAGTAAAAGAATAAACTCTAGAATGACCAAGGTTAAGGAATTAATAAACTGGAAAAAAGAACTGAGAATTTTACCCAGGATGCAGTACAAAGAGAAAAAGTGAAAAGGTTGTTCGTATCGAGTGTTCTTTGAGAATCATTGTTTCAGAAAATTTTAATGGATTCTTGTAAAAGATAATAGAGGAATATTGGAACAAAGTGGTCAAAGACATAATAGCTGAGAAATTCTAATATAAATAAAAATTGACACAGAGGATACAAAAATATGATTTATGAATCTAACAAAACTTAGGAAAGAAGAAAAAAAGAACCAGGAGGAATCTTCAATGAAAAAGAAACACAAAATACGGTTTGTCAGTATAACTCGAAATACACTATAATGACAATAAATGTAATAGATTAAATCGCTTTAATAAACATCAGAAATTATCAGTGTGGGGATCCCTGGGTGGCGAAGTGGCTTGGCGCCTGCCTTTGGCCCAGGGCGCGGTCCTGGAGACCTGGGATCGAATCCCACATCGGGTTCCCGGTGCATGGAGGCTGCTTCTCTCTCTGCCTGTGTCTCTGCCTCTCTCTCTCTCTGTGACTATCATAAAAAAAAAAAATTAATTATCAGTGTGGATATAAAAAAATCAGTTATATGCTGCTTACAGGGGACACTGCTACACACACAACCTAAAACAGAAAATATAAAAAGGGAAAAAAAGAAATAGACTAAGCATATATGAACCAAAAAAAAAAAAAAAACGCTAGTGCAACAATATCTGTCAAAGTCGAATATGAAGTTGAAGCATTAATGTGAATAAACCAAATAAGCTATAATATATAATTCATGAAAAGGCTATAGAAATTATAAATTTGTATGTGCCTAATAATATAGACTTAAACCATAAAACACCAAAAGCCAGCAACTACGAAAACTCAGAATTACAAAATAAAAGTGAAAAGCTCAGAGAAGCATAGTGGCAAAATTTAACACCTCTCTCAGAAACTGCACATTCGGAGAATATATAGAGAATTTGAGTAACACGTATGACATAATTGTGAGTTTACATATCCCTGCACTCAAAAGAGGATACAACAGAGAATAGACATTCTCCTAAAGCATGCATGCAACATTGTAAATATTTATAAAATCAACTGTACACTCTCAGTCACAAAGAGTCATAGTTATTCAAACCATATTATCTGATTACAGTGCAGTTTAATTAGAAATGAACTATTACAACTAGTAATTAAAATCCTACAGGTTAGAAAATCTGAAAAAAAAAAAAACCCAAATGCTTAAATAATGACTAGGTTAAAAAAGACTTCACAAGGAAAATCATAAACTGTAATGGCTTTATCAACAAACTAAAATATGAAAAATAAATTTGTGAGGTATAGCTAAAGCAATACTTAGAAGTTATGAATAGTCTTAAATATATTTACTACAATCAGCTAGCATTTAATCCAAGAAGCTAGATGAAGAAATCAAAAGAGTAAGAAAGTTGAAGCAACAGAATTATAAAAACAAAACACAAAGAGCCTAGGAAAAACATTTATGGAGATGATTTAAAAAATCAATTTCTTTGAAAGCTAATAAACTAGGTAAGCCTCTAGAAAGTTTGACTAGATGTGCCCACACATAAATGTATCATCATATAATGGAATACTACTGTTCAGCCACTTGGACTGAGTGAACCAGATCATCAATACAGAGGAATCACAGACAAAATTGCTGAATGATCAGAAATTCTGTTTTTTAGGGACCTCTGGGTGACTCAGCGATTGAGCATCTGCCTGCCTTTGGCTCAGGGTGTGATCCTGGTCTGGGGATCGAGTCCCGCATCTGGCTGCCTGTGAGGAGCCTGCTTCTCCCTCTGTCTGTGTCTCTGCCTCTCTATCGGTCTCTTATGAATAAATACAAAATCTTAAAATTTCTGTCGTTTATTTACTTATTCATTAAACAGTATTTTGTATGTTTACATATACAATTCAATGTGTGCGTTTGTGTGTGCATGGGTATGTGGTAGATATTTATATGATCAAGTTACCTACAACATGTTCTTCATTAGTATGAAGCACATGGTGAAGTGTAAGCATTTTGAATTCTTCCAAGAATTTAAATTGATGTATGTGTGCTTGGAGTTTCTTTCTTTCTCCTTTCTCCTAATCCTGGTCTTTCCTTGCCCAGAGATAATTATTATCCTGAGGATGATGTTGCTTTGTTATGTTTTTTTTTTCCCCAACTAGTTTTACACTTTTACATTTTGGAAAACCTCCCATTCTTATAAAGCAGTTTCTCTTTATCCACTTTAAGAAATTACAATTTTCCTTTGGCAATTTGGTTTTTCTACTTGTTTCTTTTATTTGACAAAGGAATGACTTCATTCTTTAAAAGAGCAAGCCAACTAAATTAATACTGACATTGAGGCCCAAGACTACGAAGAAACCAATTTGTTCGTAGCACCCGTTATGCTATGGGTAAGTAAAACAAAACAAAACTGGAAAAGACTCACCATCCACTATAAATCTTCAGAGTATTTATTGGCCCATTTGACTAGCATAGAAAGAATTACAGAAAAATATAAAAGGCTCTCTGAAAAGTTCAGTGCTCTCTGAAAAAAAAGCTGGTTTCTTGTACTGATATATATTCCATTCACCAAATTCTTACATGTTCCTCGTATGAATAAAAACTGAGTCTTATTAGAGAGAGAGAGAGAGAGAGAGAGAGAGAGAGAGAGAGATTCATCATGGTAATTGATCCACCAATTATGAGAATTAGCTTTCTTATACTGGTAGCCTGTGAGTAACTTTCTTTCTGGAATAAAGTCAGATAGTCATTCTAAGTACCTTTGTTTTACTTTTAGACATGTTAAACCTTAACTGTATCACTAAGTGCATATTAACTAATGATTACACACACCTTACTCCCAGGTATGGTAAAGGCCAATGGGGAACACCTAATTGCCTGTCATTCATTCTAGATTATGCAATTATCCTTTTACAGTTTATCAGTATTCTCAGGATCTTCTCTTCAAAATTAAGAAATGAATTGCTCAGTCCAAGTTAACTCTGTCCCCAGAATTTAGTTTCTGCTTTAGGATTCTGCATGATTTTATATTGGCTGATTTTTTGAAGATGCCTCTGTGACTGTCATTTAACAAATTCTGTTAGGATTCATGGATTCATATTTGGCACAGGATGTGTCTTTAGTCTTAGGTAAGATGTTTTCAGTTGTTAGATTAGGTAGACTCAGTTGAAAGAGACTGGAGACTACTGTGAGTTCAGAAGGCAATGGGAAAATGTGAAGATGATTCATGCACAGAGTCCATTTTGACTGATCTGAACAGGCCTACGTGGGTCTCTGGAAAAAAGTGGAATGGACAAAAAGTTGTCCTGCTGTATTGGCCTCATGACTCTGCAATAGATAAATCAAATGACACTACCAAAGCTTCTCAGCCACAGCCAGGGGCTGTCTATAGATTTCCCCATTTGGGGTAAGTTTGCATGAGAACACTTGGCCTCTCCGAGGTCCCCCTCCTCAGGAAGGCAATAAAAGACCAAACTGAGACCTACCAGAATTGGGAAGGGCAAGTTGTCATTACTACAGATATCCACGAGAGGGAACTCCAAAGCGCTGTCTGGGATCTGCAGAAGGCTCAGGTGTGCACTTGTTGTTGCAGCAAGTAGCACCGCAGCACCAAGAGGCTAACCTTCTGAAAAGACTTCTTTTAATGGTCTTCTGGCCTGAATCTAAGGAAGAAGGGAGGTTAGTGTATTTTCATTCACTTAGCCTTATTTTCACCATTGCCATTCTAGAGCGTGTTCATTGTAGTGGCTAGAGGAGGGAAACGGAGTCATTTGTTGGGTACAACTCTCCACGTTGTGCTGTTGGCTAATACCATCGTTATGGTGTTGAAGAGTTCTTCCTCATATCCTTCAGACTGATGGTTAAACCTAGAGACTCGATCAGATTGAAGGTCAGTATTTCCTGTGCCATCAGTTACTGTCTTTGCAATGCAACAGGAGACACTGAACCTGGAGATGTTTGTTTTCTACTGGAGTGATCAGTGGGTTCAGGTGTCAGATCTGATTTTAAAGGCTAGAAGGATTTGGTACGAAGTCAAACTGAGTGTGGTGATCCTCTGCTTTCACAGCCAGTCTCCCCTCAGCCTCAGATTTCCTCTTTGGCTTTCTGAGTGCTCAAGTTCTACCATCCAAAGGATCTGCCTCTCTGGAAACAAACAAACTTGCTGACCCTACTTCTCTGTTCCTCTGCTCTAGACCATCTTCAAGGATGACTTTCTGCAGTCAGGGTCCTTGGGAAGTAGTCATTACATGCTGGCTATGTGGTGGCTGTGTTCCCTTGTGATACCACTCCAACCCACCCAGAGATGATGTTTTCAGTTAAATAGGTTTAACATTTACTGAAAAGAGCCTAAACCACAATGAAGTGTGGAAACCCTTCCTCACACACACACTCAAACATACATGTATATATACACCTACACACAAGCACAAGGCTTGAAAGAGAACATAGAATAAGGAAAATAAGGTATCCTGAGTTTATGAATGCATTTATTGACCAACAGCTTCCAGAGATGATTTTTAATTACTCAACATTCCCTATTGAAGGAAGAACTTTCCAAAGAAAAGGTGATCAGCTGTGAGAAGCTGAGTTCAAAGTTTCTACTGCTCAGCTGTGAATGTTTCACTTTGAAGATACCTTAACATTGCTTAAATAACTGAATTCTTTAAGAGTCAGCAGATGAGCCAAGGTGTCGAAGGATAAACAGATGAGGAACATTTCACCAAATAACCATAAACACCTGGCCACTACTATGCACAAGGTAATAAATGTTCCCAGGATGATTAATTAAAGGGGTCACTTCAAAAGGGTGGAATAATGTCAAATATATGTGGAAGAAAACTGGGGAATTTGACTTCCAAAAGGAAAGTAAGAATTTCCTAGACCTGTTTAACAAGGGAACCGTTCCTGGGAAAGGGAAAACAACGCATGGATCATATATTCTATATGCACTGATGGCAATATCCGTCTATACACTGGCATGACTCAGAAATGTACAGTTCTGTAGCTCTAAATAGCTCACTTGATGTCTAGTTTGATTCTCTGTTCCAAGACTGGTAGTGATTTAGGTTTTCTTAATTGCCCCCATGAGTGTGTCTATGTTCCGGAGTCTTCTGGTGCAGGACAGGTTGTAAAATGGTGAGGTGCCACTTATCTGGTTGCTCTGTGTCATTGATGTACACTAATAGCCGCTGAGGTGTCCAAACAGCTCTCTGGTCCTGGGAAATTGGTGTGTACTCCTGTTGCTGAGGCATGTCTCTCACACCCAGTGGCTTTCGATTTCTTCCAAGTATTCTGGGACTGATGGAGATACTTTTACTAACTGATCTGTTCCATGTTGAGGTATAAGAAACTGCATGGACATAGAGTGCCCCATCTTTCTTAGACATGTCAGCTTGCTATTCTGTGAGGAATTTCTGCTTCCTTTTGGTATCTATCCAGGGAAAGATGCAGATATCCCATATACCAACCTTGTGGTTTTGGCTTCTCCCATGAGATTGCCACCTAAATCTTCTACTCTATGCCACAAATCATTTTTGTTTCCTAGAAAGCTAAATCTGTAAATCTCATAAGCAACATGGGGATCCCTTTTCCCCATATTCTCCTCTTGCCTGTATGCCCTGAGGAGGTGATTCAGTTGCCTCTTAAGTCAGCTTAAGACAAGAAGAAGGATGAGGGAAGGAATACCTGAGGTAAAAAAATTAGTTAGTATTTCAAAGGTTCTTCTGACCCTATTTGGAATACCCCTTAGGAAATGCTGGTGCACAGAACTGAGAATGAGAAGCCAGTGAAGAAAAGGATATGTGTGGTAGTGGTGATGCCATGAGTTTTATGATGTGTGGTCTCAAGAAATAATGACCTCTCGACTTGTAAACCAACACCTTTGGCGTGGTCCTTTGCACAGTCCTCTCGCACATTAACTCTTGAAAAGTCCCTCTTGCTTCTGGGAACACTTCCTCCACCATATGAAAGGAGGAGAAGCTACCTTATGGAAGACATGGGGACCAATTGAGAGCCAGCGCCAATACACAGACACCTAGGTTAGGTCGACAGGAGCTGCAGGCTACCTGCAAGTGCACAGGTGACCACACCTGAAACCAGAACTGTTCAAAAGAGCTTCCACTGAAGTGTTATGTGAATCATAAACAAAGAAATGGTTGTCTAACCTACTGAGCTATGGAATGATTTTTATTATCCATATAAAAGTATACAACACAACACAGTACACTACAATTCAAAAAGTAGGTCATAGGATATGGTCGGCATTGAAGATAGAGGAGATAAATTGTGGGAAGATTTCTCCAATATGAATATATGGGACCAAGGAAAAAACTTTAAATGGAAATAGCTGGGTCTTGGAAGGGGTTCATTCTCATTCATTGGAAAAACAGATAAAGAGGAAGTGTCAAGGGTCATTATGGAGTCCAGTCTTCAGTGCCTTACTAAACTGTAGACATGTAGGTGGATGGACCACATGGGGACTTGGTAGCATTCTGCAGTTTTGCTCTTCTGGAAATCACTATCACTCTCACTGGCTTGGATTCAACAGTTTGATTTTCTGTCACTGACGACATGAAAAACAAACACTTGTCTTGCACCAGCATATTCTCAGACATGGTACTAGACTCATCTTAATTCCTGATGACACGGATTATCCAAAAGCTTCCCTCAACACAATGAGGTATATGTCGTAAAACGAAGACATGTCAAAAGTATGGAGGGATTGATGATATGTGTTTCCAGGTTCTGAATCTAAACTTCATTTTATAAAAAATGGGGTGTTACCAGTGAGCTGTGATTTGCTAGGCGCCAATAATACTCGCACTAGTCTCAGGGGAACTTCTCCTAGTTCTATTAATTACGTTTTAGAAATGTGTTTTACACCCTTTATCTTATTGAAACTTGACAACATTTCTAAGATTTAGACATTATTTTTATCCACATTTTAGGCATGAATAAAGTGATACGGAGCTAGAGTAATTGGCCAAAGGTCCTATAGCTGATAAATGGGGGCACTGGAATTTGTACCGTGGGGAGGTTGTTTGACATCAAGTCAAGTCCTTTTCTCTCAATGATGCTGGTTCTTTTCAACTTATTTTAAAGAGCACTGGAATCCTGTGGTGCCTCAAGAGCCACTGATCATAAAGAGGATGGAGCAGGAATAAAAGTCCCGTGCTATGGTTTCAACTAGAGCACATTTATATATTATTACTAGAAATAAAGAATGATGCATTATATGCTTACCTACATATATAATACAATATAGATGTGGGATCCATTTAAAATTGTGTTTTAAAAAATCCCCAAACACTGTATCATACCATGCTATCTCCTAATACTGCCAAAAACGTCTTGGAGTTTCTATGCTTTCGTGGGTCTCCAGTGTGTGAAACCTCCCTTGACCTGCTAGCCAGCCTTCAGAAGAAGGAGCAGCTGGGAATCATTGCCCTGGGGATGCTCTGGGCTCCAGAACAGGGTTAAGTATCTGCCATGACCCCTGGCAACCTTGCTGTCTGTGTCTCCCTAAAGCTTATTAAATTATCCACAGTACCTGCAGCCTTCTCATTGTAATGACAACTCTTTGAATTATCTCCCATGAGAGAAGTGATGTCTTCACCCAATATCTTCAGACAATTTTCATACAAAAATTGTATCAGAGAAGCCTGTAATGCAAAAAGAACACAATGGGGTGCTCTTTTTCATATGGAAGAGTTATAAGTCACATTTTGTTTATAAACCTTGGATCTAACCAAAACTGTGAAAGACTTCTATGAAAAATTCAGAGTTGATAAAAATATATAGAAAACCAATTTCTCTAATAAAATAACATAGAGTGATACTTTCCATTGTACTTTGAGTACAGATTTTAAAATACTACTAGTCAGTGGGCTAAAGTCCTAATTTGTGGCATAATTTAATAGCTAATATTGTGATACCAATGGTTACACCTTAAAACTAGGATAGCTTTCAAAGTAATCTACCTTCTGAAAGTTTACTTATTTTGTAAATATTTGCTTCCAGAAAATATTGGGATGTAACTTAGTATAATATATGATTAAAATGTATAGGGCAGAGACAAATTCCTATGAAATCAATTTCTTAAATAGGGCAGAATATTTTTTGGAAAGTGCATAGTCCTGTGGATTTTTTTTCTATGTTTTCTTTTGTTTTGTTTTTGAGTAAAACCTCACAGGGCTGGGGAGAAAACATGTCTGTCTCTCTAACCGAAGTCCCTTCTCATGTCTCGCTTTGCCTAAAGCTGGCTCTTGGCATGAGCTTGGGGAAAAGCTGTCATCTTATTAGGCATGTGTGGCTTCATTAGGATGTTCTGGAATATCTCTCTAGTTTCTGTCTGATGTAGCGGAGGCAAAACAGTAGCCAAGTATTTTTCTAAATGAGCCAAGACTTGCAGAGCAAAGCCAATGTGTTTGGAGCCATAGGTGCTCATAGTGCCCGAGGCACCTAGGATGTGCCAGTAAGGACCACGGAAGCCGGGGGTTGTTATCATTGTGTCATGAAGAAACCATGGCTTTGCCCAAGGTTCCAAGCTCCCGCCTCAAGGATAAGGCTGAGATCTGACCTTGGCTTGTCAAACTCTGGAGCCCAGGTCTTTTCTACCATATTACATCATTCTTCTCTCTCTTTTGTTTAGTCAGTCTAGTATTGAATCTCCTGGATGGGAAAGAAGCAACTCAACTGCCCTGCGTTTCCCACTTTAACAACACCCCTTCCCAGATTCCACCAGAGAAGGATAACAAACTCTGCAATTCCAAGGAAGCCTATGAAGATGTGCACTTTTCAGAACTGATCCATCCAATTGACTACTACACATTTCAGGTTCAAAGCATGGATTCTAAACGTCAGGGGACACATATGAGAGCTCTCCCTACCTTTTTTATGAAGTTCTCTTCCAATTCCAAGCTGCCACAATTAGGTGGACAAAGAATGCTTGGGGCTATACACACTGATAAATCATAAGCTGATATCTGGTTGGGTGAGGATTCTTGCTCAATGTTGCGTAGCACTCCGAAAAGGTATCGCAAGACAACAACATTCACATTTGGCAGCTGAGCTAGAAGCCTAAAGTCAGAAAGATGTACTTTTGAATAAGGCAAGTCATTGCACTTAGCAGCTGGAAGTATAGAGATGGAGAGCACAGAACATCTTTCTAGATCTAGTACACAGCCTGCTGTAGCAGAGTTCCAGGCATGAACGTATACAAAAATGTTTTACCGAATTCAATTTCTGAGATAACCCACTCTGTTTAAATCATTGACAAACTGAAGGTTATACCACAGACTGTTGATGCTCTGGCATCTCTTTTAGGCCACTGACTTTTGTTTACCAGTTTCATATATACAGAAGTTGTATAATGGCTAAGGAGTCCACCACGTTAATAAGGTCTGGAAAAGAGCAATAATAGCCATAAGGCATGCCTGTATTCTGAAACTGGCCTCCATGGGTGTGAAGAATTGAAACTATTTGGCATTGAATATTGTTTTAGTGGTCAAAGAGGCAAGAAGGAAGCCAGTATTTTCCTAATAGTATATTGGCTGTATTTCTGAGCCATGACCAGAGTAGAGTACTTATTGCATCATTACCTCTGGGCTGCATTTATTTTCTCCTCCTCGGTCATTTCGTCAAGAACACCAAGCCATTTTTCGTAGAGTTCCGATGAAAGTAAACTTCCTTCGATATTTTCAAGAAAATCCTTATGTGGATAGAAAAATAAATCAATACATGCAAACAGACACACTCACACAGACGCAGACACACACACACACACACAAATATATAGGTATATATGATACAAAATATATATTGGAAATATCACAGAGAAAACACTTAGTTCAAAACTTCAGTTCAGTCCCTAATTTCTTCCTAGATACCCGAACTGTGACCCACACGGAGTTCACCTCATACTCTCCATTGACTTGCACATGCAAAAGCAGGTTGTGGATTTTCTCCAACAAAAACGAAAGCATCAAAGCAGAGCCTACGCTTCAGTGGAAAGGAAGACAAAGCTCCCTTCTATCATATGGCACTTACTCTCTTGTGTGCTTTTTTGCAAACTACTACAAAAGCTACTCTCATAATTGCTTCATTCTTCCTTTCCTTAACTATACAAAAGTAGATGGTCTAATGGCAAACTCATGATGTTCCTGTGGATGTATTCATTTCTAGTGTAGACCAATTCTCCAGATAGTTTGACATCATACTATTCAGGCCAAGGTTGCAGAGTCTGTTCCTCCACAAAGATTAGTCAACTTTAAGTAGGGAAAGCTTCAGAAATGTCTAAGAACTCTATGCACACATGGTCACCATCCTCCTAGGCTGTGCCTATAACACGGAAATAGAAAAGACCCTACTAAACCTTGCTAGAAACATCAATTGCAGGTGTGCACCTTCAAGAGGGCAGCACTTATCATGCTATTCGAGTACCTAATGTATCATCATTCTTTCTCCTGTGTCTTGATGCCTATATATATATATATATATATATATATATATATATATATATATTTACTGGTGTGTTTTACTGTAGCCCGGTGTGTAGTGGTCAGGGACTTTTGCTATTTATCATATAGTTGGACAGTAATGGGGGACAAGGAAAGACCACTTGTGACAAGGAAGGACCACATATGACCTTGGTTCTAAGAGTGCCATCATTACTGCCTTCACGTAGTTTTGTTCAGAGCTGTTAGCAAGTGCCAAGCTAGATGGATTAAATTCTTTGTTCTAGTTCTCACTTCTTTTTCCATTACCATTTTAGCAATAGAATGGGATATCTGTGATGTAGCTGTATAATTTCCAAATTAATCTAGTTCTTGAGGCATTCTACTGAATTTTCAGAATACCAAAGTACTTTTGTCTCCTGCACCTACTTCAAAAGTTAGATTTATCAAAAGAGGCATGTAGCTAGAGCTGGTTACCATGTCATTATAACCTTGGATGGTGGGCTAGACATCACAAATATTAACAAAAGGATACCTAAGATCTGGTGAAAGGAGACACAAATGGCGAAATCCTTCCTCCATGACTTATAAAGTAAAAGGCACTAAGAAACAGGAGACAATGATGGCTAAGAATGATTTGGTCGCCTCACTGAGGCTTTTTGTATTCCTCATAAAGTAAACTTTTGCTTACTATTGTGAACTTCTAGATCTATTCTCAAATTTTTCATGTGATTTTTCTTTTGGAAACTGCCTTCATTAGGAGTGTGGTGAGGTAATCATCAGGAACAGGATGTTTTCTTTGGTAAACGTTATGTGTCAATGTATATTTTGAAATTTCTTATTATTATAGTAGTCACATTAGTACTAGTATTTTGCATGGAGTCACCCGGTGGGAGGTGTGTGGTGAAAACAGAAAGTATCTCTAATGAAAGGGGCTTTTTCCTTCTACAGTATCTTCCTTAAATTTTTATTTCATGAAGTGTTTTCCATCTGACCAGTTCTTAATCAGTTATGCCTATGTTGGTTCTTGGGCAATCATAATGAAAGACACCATCACAGCTTGAGTAACTCATATGTGGATAAAGCTAGAACTTTCCCCACCTTTAAAACACATGCTACCAGAAGATCAGATTCACTGTTCAAGTTCACTCTGTGCCTAGAATTTAGTTTCTCTTTTAGGATTCTGCATGATTTTATACTGGCTGATTGTCTGAAGATGCCTTCCATGAGTGGTCCTTTTTGATTGATAAAGGAAAGCATATAATGTAGGAAAAAAAGAAGAGTATATGGCATTTCATATCTCAAGCCCAGAGCAAAAGCTTGCTTCCTTTTTGAAAGAGCTAGGCTATTGGATGGTATACAGTTTTAGAGCTGCAGAAGTAAAGTCAATTTAGATTCTTTAGTCAATGTGTCTCTATAGTTTCTACCCAAAATCCACGTTGCAGTCATACACTGAAACTTTTTAATCACTTATTTAAATCAGATTTTTTCATTGAATTTACTTTTAAATCAAGCTTCCGTGATTCAAGGTCTTGTGGAATCCTCACCGGTCTCCTACTTTATCAGTCTTTTTTCATTATTCCCTTCCATAGACGCACTTCCCCATATATGGAAATCTTTTCTATACTCATTTCCCATTAGTTGATTCATCTTTAAGTGATTGTATCCTCCAATCCTACTATCTCTATTTCCCTTCCTCTTTAAAAGAAAAGCTCAAATGCTCTCTTATTCTCTGATTACATTCCCTTCATGAGTCTTTCAACCGTCCTTTGCTCTATCTTCATGCCCTCTCCCTGCAGTGTAGAAAGATAATAAGGGCTGGAGTCAGATGGACCAAGGGTTCAGAAACCTACTCTGCTTCTGATCTATTGTGTGACCTGGGGCACATGCGAACTGTACTGAAAACTTTCTAATCCATTTATAATGTGTGGAGGATGACAGTTATAGCTACCCCCTAAAATTGCTGTGATGCAAGGACTGGGGTAGTAGCAAGCATGGAACTAACGTGGTTAATTTCTTCACACCTAGGATAACATTCCCAAATCTAGTGCAGGGTTGCAGAGGTCCTGGATACTCCGCAGTTTCCATACCGACAATTCAGTATACCGATTTCAGATAACACAGGCCAAACTCTGTGGCTGTCATTTAACATGCTCTTTTAGAATTAGCAGATTAATATATGCCTCAGGGTGAGTCTTTATGCTTAGGTAAGATGTTTTCAGTTGTTAGATTAAATAGACTCCATTGAAGGAGACCTGAGACTAAGGTGAGTTCAGGAAGACAAGAGCAGAATGTGAAGATGATTCATGCACACAGAGTCCATTTTGACTGATCTGAACAGGCCTACATGGGTCTCTGTGGAAAGAAGTGGAATGGACAAAACGTCGTTCTGTGTATTGGCCTCATGACTCTGTAGGAGGTAAATCAAATGACACTAGCAAAGGTTCTCAGCCAAAGCCAGGTGCTGTCTAATGATTTCTCCATTTGTGGGTAGGTTTGCATGAGGACACTTGGCCTCTCCGAGGTCTCTCTCCTCAGGAAGGCAATAAAAGACCATACTGAGACCTACCAGTATTGGGAAGGGGAAGTTGTCCTTATGAAAGATATCCGTGAGGGAAACTCCAAAGAGCTGTCCTGGTTTTTCAGACAGTGCAGCTCTGCACTGGTTGTTCTGGCAAGTGCCAGCACAGTGGCAAAATGCCGAGTTCGTGAAAGCACTGCTTTCCTTGGTGTTCTGGTCTGAATCTAAGGAAGAAGGGAGATTAGTGTTTTTTTAATTCACTTAGACATATTTTCACCATTGCCATTATACAGCATGTTCATTGTATAGGCTAGAAGAGGGAAACTGAGTCATTTCTTGTGCAGAGCTCTCCACGTTCTGATATTGGCTAACAGCATCCTCATGGCATTGGTGAGTTCTTGCCAATAACATTCAGACTGATGGGTAAACCTGGGACTTGATCAGACTCAGGGTGATTATTTCCTTGGCCATCAGTTACTGCCATTACACTGATCTGGAGGCACTGAAACTGTAGATGTTTGCTTTCTACTGGTGTGATCAGTGGGTTCAGGTATCAGACCTGATTTTATTTTTTTATTTTTTATTTTTTTCTGATTTTAAAAGCTATAAGTTTTTGGTATGCAAATCAAGCTGAGTTTGGTAATCCTGTGCTTTCACAGCCAGGCTCCCCTCAGCCTCAGATTCTCTCCTTGGCTTTCTGAGTGCTCAAGTTTCTACCAACCAAAGGAATTGCCTCTCAGGACACAATCTGCCTGACCCCTACTTCTCTGGTTCCTCTGCTCTGGGCCATCTTCAAGGACGACTTTCTGCAGTCAGGGTCCTTGGGAAGTAGTCATCACATGCTGGCTATGTGGTGGCTGTGTTCTCTTGTCATACCCCACCAACCCACCCATAGATGATGTTTTTGGTTAAATAGGTTTAACATTTACTGAAAAGAGCCTAAGCCACAATGAAGTGTGGAAACACACTTCCTCACACACACACTCAAACATACATGTATATATACACCTACACACAAGTACAAGGCTTGAAAGAAAACATAGAAAATGCAAAACAATAAGAGGTTAGGAATGCATTTATAGACCACCAGTTTCCAGAGATGATTTTCAACTACTCAACATTCCCTATTGAAGGAAGAACTTTCCAAAGAAAAGGAGATCAGCAGTGAAAAGCTGAGTTCAAATTTCTACTGCTCAGCAGTGAATGTTTCCCTTTGAAGATACCTTAACATTGCTTAAATAACTGATTGCTTTAAGAGTCAAGAGGTGAGCCAAGCTGTCGAAGGATAAAAAGATGAGGAACATTTCAACAAATAACCTTAAACACCGGGCAACTTGGCTTTTCTGGGATGTAGTACGTGCATCAGCACCTCCACCCATGTGGGGCCAGCACTGCACCAGAAGCATCCTGGTTCTGCCACTTAGCAAGCTCAGCATTTTAAAGCTTTGGTTTGCTCAACTTTAACGTAAATGATGCTGTCTACACCAAGTTAAACTAAATATATAAGATACTATTCGGCACAAGGCAATAAATGTTCCCAGGATCATTAATGAATGGGGTCGCTTCAAAAGGGTCGAATAATGTGAAATATATGTGGAAGAAAACTGGGGCATTTGACTTCCAAAAGGAAAGTAAGAATTTCCTAGACCTATTTCACAAGGGAACCCTTCCTGGGAAAGGGAAAACAATGCATGGATCCTATATTCTATATGCACTGATAGCAATCTCCATCTACACGCTGGCATGATTCAGAAATGTACAGTTCTGTAGTTCTAAATAGCTCACTTGATGCCTAGTTTGATTCTCTGTTCTGAGACTGGTAGTGATTTAGGTTTTCTTAATTGCCCCCATGAGTGTGTCTATGTTCCGGAGTCTTCTGGTGCAGGACAAGTTGTAAAATGATGAAGTGCCACTTATCTAATTGCTCTGTGTCATTGATGTATATAAATAGGTGCTGAGGTGTCCAAACTGCTCTCTGGTCCTGGGAAATTGGCCTGTACTCCTATTGCTGAGGCATGTCTTTCACACCCAGTGGCTTTTTATTTCTTCCATACTATTCTGGGACTGATGGAGATACATGTTCCATGTTGAGGTATTAGAAACTCTGCATGGACATAGAGGGCCCCATAGTTCTTAGACATGTCAGCTCACTATTCTGTGAGGATTTTCTGCTTCCATTTGGTTTCCATGCAGGAAATGGTGCAGATATCCTATGTACCTACCAAAGGTTTTGGGCTTTTTTCCCGTGAGATTGCCACCCAAATCTTCTACTCTATGCTATGAATCATTTCTGTTTCCTTGAAAGGCAACACTGTAAAACTCATAAGCAACATGGAGATCCCTTTTCCTCATATTCTCCTCTTGCTTCTATGCCTGGAGGAGGTGATTTAATTGTCTCTAAAGGCAGCTTAAGGTAGGAAGAAGGTTGAGGGAAGGAATATCTCAGGCAAAAAAAAAATTAGTATTTCAAAGATTCTTCCTACCCTACTTGGAATACCCCTTAGGAAATGCTGGTGTACAGAACTGAGGATGAAAAGCCAGTGAAGGAAAGGATATGTGTGGTAGTGGTGCTGCTGTGAGTTTTATGATGTGTGGTCTCAAGAAATAATGCCTCCTCGTCTTGAAAACCACCACCTTTGGCGTGGTGCTTTGCACAGTCCTCTCCCACATTAACTCTTGAAAAGTCCCTCTTGCCTCTGGGTACTCTTCCTCCACCATATGAAAGGAGGAGAAGCTACCTTATGGAAGACATGGGGACCAATTGAGAGCCAGCGCCAATACACAGAAACCTAGGTTAGCTCGACAGGAGCTGCAGGCTAACTGTAAGTGCACAGGTGACCTCAGCTGAAAACAGAACTGATCAAATGAGCTTCCACTGAAGGGTTATGTGAATCATAAACAAAGAAATGGTTGTCTAACCTACTGAGCTATGGAATGATTTTTATTATCCATATAAAATTATACAACACAACACAGTACAATAGAATTCAAAAAGTAGGTCATAGGATATGGTCGGCATTGAAGATAGAGGAGATAATATGTGGGAAGATATCCTCAATATGAATATATGGGACCATGGAAAATCTTTTGAATGCAAATAGCTGGGTCATGGAAGGGGTTCATTTCTCATTCATTGGAAAAATAAAGAGGAGGTGTCAAGTGTCATTATGGAGATTCCAGTCTTCAGTGCCTTACTAAACTGTAGACATGTAGGTGGATGGACCACATGGGGACTTGGTAGCATTCTGCAGTTGTGCTCTTTTGGAAATCACTATCACTCTCAGTGGCTTGGATTCAACAGTTTTTTTTTTCTCTCACTGAGGACATGAAAAACAAACACTTGTCTTGCACCAGCATATTCTCTGACATGGCACTAGACTCATCTTAATTCCTGATGACATGGATTACCCTAAAGATTTCCTCAACACAATGAAGTATATGTTGTAAAACGAAGACATCAAAATTATGGAGGGATTGATGATATGTGTCTCCAGGTTCTGAATCTAAACTTTATTTACAAAATGGGGTGTTGCCAGTGAGCTGTGATTAGCTAGGCTCCAATAATACTCACACTAGTCTCAGGGGAAATTCTCCTAGTTTTATTATTTGCATTTTAGAAATGTTTTTACATCCTTTATGTTATTGAATCTTGACAATACTTCTAAGATTTAGGCATTATTTTCATCCACATTTTAGGCATGAATAAAGTGATACGGAGCTAGAGTAATTGGCCAAAGGTCCTATAGCTAATAAATGGGGGCACTGGAGTTTGTATTCGGGAGAGGTTGTTTGACATCAAGTCAAGTCCTTTTCTCTCAATGATGCTGGTTCTTTTCAACTCATTTTAAAGAGCACTGGAATCCTATGGTGCCTCAAGAGCCACTGATCAAAAAGAGGATGGAGGAGGAATAAAAGTCCCGTGCTCTGGTTTCAACCAGAGTAGAAATAAATAATTATGCATTATATGCTTATCTACATATATAATACAATATAGATGTGGGATCCATTTATAATTGTGTTTAAAAAATTCCCCAAACACTGTATCATACCATGCTATCTCCTAATCCTGCCAAAACGTCTTGAAATTTCTAAGCTTTCCTGGGTCTCCAACAGTGTGAAACCTCCCTTGACCTGCTAGCCAGCCTTCAGAAGAAGGAGCAGCTGGGAATCATTGCCCTGGGCATGCTCTGGGCTCCAGAACAGGGCTAAGTATCTGCCATGACCCCTGGCAACCTTGCTGCCTGTGTCTCCCTAAAGCCTATTAAATTATCCACAGTACCTGCAGCCTTCTCATTGTAATGACAATTCTTTGAATTCTCTCCCAAGAGAGAAGTGATGTCTTCGCCAAATATCTTCAGACAATTTTCAATCAAAAACTGTATGAGAGAAGCCTGTAATGCAAAAAGAACACAGTGGGGTGCTCTTTTTCATATGGAAGAGTTATAGGTCACATTTTGATTATAAACCTTGGATCTAACCAAAACTGTGAAAGACTTCTATGAAAAATTCAGAGTTGATAAAAATATATAGAAACCCAAGTTCTCTAGTAAGATAACTTAGAGTGATACTTTCCATTGTACTTTGGGTACAGATTTTAAAATACTAGTAGTCAGTGGACTAAACTCCTACTTTGTGGCCTAGTTTAATACCTAACATTGTGATACCAATGGTTTCATCGTTAAAACTAGGACAGCTTTCAAAGTAACCTGCCTTCTTAAACTTTACTTATTGTGTAAAATTTTGCTTCTAGAAAATATTGGGTTGTAACTTAGGATAATATCTCATTAAAATGTGTAAAACATACATGAAATCCTATGAAATCCATTTCTAAAATAGGGAAGAATGTTTTTTGGAAAGTGGATATTCCTGTGGATTTTTCTTTTTTGATGTTTTCTTTTGCTTGGTTTTTGAGTAAAAATCACAGGTCTGGAGAGAAACATGTCTGTCTGTCTAACCACAGTCCCTACTCATGTCTTGCTTTGCCGAATGCTAGCTCTCAGCATGAGCTTGGGGAAAAGCTGTCATCTTATTAGGTATGTGTGGCTTCATTAGGATGTTTTGGAATATCTCACTAGTTTCTGTCGGATGTAGCAGAGGCAAAACTGTAGCCAAGTATTTTTCTAAAAGAGCCACAACTTGCAGAGCAAGGCCAATGTGTTTGGAGCCATGGGCACTCATAGTGCCCAAGTCACCTAGGATGTGCCAGTAAGAACCACAGGAGCTGGGGTTTGTTACCATGGTGTCATGAGGAAGCCATGGCTTTGCCCAAAGTTCCAATCTCTCTCCTCAAGGATCAGGCTGAGAGTTGAACCTTGGCTTGTCAAACTCCGGAGCCCAGGTCTTTTCTATCATATTATGCCACTCTTCTCTCTCTTTTGTTTAGTCAGTCTAGTATTGAATCTCTTGGATGGGAAAGAAGCAACTCAACTGCTCTGCATTTCGCAATTTAACAACACCCCTTCCCATATTCCACCAGAGTAGGATAAAGAAGTCTGCCATTCCAAGGAAGGCAATGAAGATGTGCACTTTTCAGAACTGTTCCTTCGAATTTACTACTACATATTTCAGACTCAAAGCATGGATTCTAAACCACAGGGGACACATATGAGAGATCTCTCTACCTTCTTAATCAAGTTGTCTTCCAATTCCAAGCTGCAGGAAACGGGTGGACAAAGCAGACTTGGAGCTATACACATTGATAAATCATAAGGTGTCATCTGATTGGATGAGGATTGTTGCTCAATGTTGTAGAGCACGCCGAAAAGGTATCGCAAGAGGACAACATTCGCTTTTGGCAGGTGTGTTAGAAGCCTAAATCAGAAAGATGCACTTTTGAATAAGGCAAGTCATTGCACTTAGCAGCTTGAAGTATAGAGACGGAGAGCAGAGAACATCTCTCTAGATCCAGTATACAACCTGCTGTAGCAGAGTTCCAGGCATTAACGTATAGAAATATGTTTTACCGAATTCAATTTCTGAGCTAACTCTCTCTGGTTAAATGTTTGACAAACTGAAGGTTATACCACAGGCTGTTGATGCTCTGGCATCTCTCTTAGGCCACTGACTTTTGTCTACCAGTTTCATATATAAGAGAAGTTGTACAATGGCTAAGGAGTCTACTTAATAAGGTCAGGAGAAGTACAATAATAGCCATAAGGCATGCCTGTATTCTGAAACTGGCCTCCATGGGTGAGAAGAATTGAAACCATTTGGCATTGTATGTTCTCATTGATTTGGGGAATATAAATAATAGTGAAAGGGAATATAAGGGAAGGTAGAAGAAATATGTGGGAAATATCAGAAAGGGAGATAGAACATAAAGACTCTTAACTCTGGGAAATGAACTAGGGGTGATGGAAGGGGAGGAGGGTGGGGGGTAGGGGTGAATGGGTGACGGGCACTGAGGGGGGCACTTGATGGGATGAGCACTGGGTGTTATTCTGTATGTTGGCAAATTGAACACAAATAAATAACAATTAAATATATTATTAAAAAAAGAAACCATTTGGCATTGAATGTTATTTTAGTGGTCAAAGTGGCAAGAAGGAAGCCAATATTTTCCTAATAGTATATTGGCTGTATTTCTGAGCCATGACCAGAGTAGAGTAATTATTGCATCATTACCTCCGGGCTGCATTTAGTTTTTCCTTCTCAGTGACTTCGTCAAGAACACAAAGCCATTTTTCGTAGAGGTCCGATGAAAGTAAACTTCCTTCGATATTTTCAAGAAAATCCTTATGTGGATAAAAAAAAACACACACACACACACAAATATACACAGAAACACACACACACACATATGTATATTTAATACAAAATATATATTGGAAATATCACAGAGAAAACACTTAGCTGAAAACTTCAGTTGATTCCTACTTCCTTCATAGATACCCAAACTGTGACCCACATGGGGCTCAGCTCTGACTCTCCATTGACTTGCACGTGCAAAAGCAGGTGTGTGGCTTTTCTCTGACAAAAATGAAAGCATCAAAGCAGAGCTTAGCCTTCAGTGGAAAGGAAGACAAAGCTCCCTTCTATCATAGGGCACTTGCTCTTTTGTGTGCTTTTCTGCAAACTACTACAAAAGCTACTCTCATAATTGCATCATTCTTCCTTTCCTGAACTATACAAAAGTAGAGAATCTAATGGCAAACTCATGATGTATTCATTTCTAGTGTAGGATGTATCCATTTCTAGTGTAGGTCAATTCTCCAGATAGTTTGACATGATACTATTCAGGCCAAGGTTGCAGATTCTGTTCCTCCACAAAGATTAGTCAACTTTAGGTAGGGAAAGCTTCAGAAATGTCTAAGAACTCTATGCACACGTGGTCACCATCTTCCTAGCCTGTGCCTATAACACGGGAATAGAAAAGACCCTACTAAGTTTTGCTAGAAACATCAATTCCATGTGTGCACCTTCAAGAGGGCAACACTTACCATGGTATTCAAGTACCTAATGGATTATCATTCTTTTCCTTGTGTCTTGAAGCCTATATATATATTTGCTGTGTGTTTTACTCTAGCCCAGTGTAGTAGTGGTCAGAGACTATTGGTATCTTTTGTGTAGTTAAACAGTAATGGGGGACAAGGAAAGACCAAATGTGGCAAGGAAGGACCACATATGACCTTGATTCTAAGAGTGTCATCATTACTGCCTTCACATAGTTTTGTTCAGAGCTGTTAGCAAGTGCCAAGCTAGATGGATTAAATTCTTTGTTCTAGTTCTCACTTCTTTCTCCATTCCCATTTTAGCAATAGAATGGGATATCTGTGATGTAGCTGTATAATTTCCAACTTAATCTAGTTCTTGAGTCCTTCTACTGAATTTTCAGAATACAAAAGTACTTTTGTCTCTTGCACCTACTCCAAAAGTTAGATTTATCAAAACAGGCATGTATCTAGAGCTGGTTACCATGTCGTTATAACCTTGGATGGTGGGATAGACATCTCAAACATTAACTAAAGGATGCCTAGGATGTGGTGAAAGGAGACACAAATGGCGAAATCCTTCCTCCATGACTTATAAAGTAAAAGGCACTAAGAAACAGGAGACAATGCGACAATGATAGTTAAGAATGATTGGTTGCCTCACTGAGCCTTTTTTAGATTCCTCATAAAATAAACATTTGCTTACTATTGTGAACTTCCATACCTATCTTCAAATGTTTAATATGATTTTTCTTTTGGAAACTGCCTTCATTAGGAGTGTGGTGAAGAAGCCATCAAAAGCAGGATGTTTGCTTTGGTAAACATTATGTATGTATCAGTGTATATTTTGAAATTTCTTATTATTACTAGTAATCATATTAGTATTAGTATTTTGCATGGAGTCTTCAGGGGCGTGGTGTGTGGTGAAAACAGAAAGTATTTCTAATGTATTGGGCTTTTAACTCCTACAGTAGATTCCTTAAATTTTGAATTCATGAAGTGTTTTCCGAATTGAGAAGTTCTCAATCAGTTCTGCCCATGTCGCTCCTTGGGCAATCATAATGAAAGACACCAATCACAGCTTGACTTACTCATGTGCGGATAAAGTTAGAACTTTCCCCACCTTTAAAACAAATGCTACCACATGAACAGATTTGCTGTAATGCCTCACTCTGTCTCCAGAATTTAGTTTCTTCCTTAGGATTCTGCATGCCTTTATACTACCTGGTTTTCTGAATATGCCTTCCGTGAGTGGTCCTTTCTCATTGATAAAGGACAGCATATCCTGAGAGAAAAAAAGAAGAGTATATGGCATTTCATATCCCAAGCCCAGAGTAAAAGCTTGCTACCTTTTTGAAAGAGCTAGGCGATGTGATGGTATACGGTGTTAGAGCTGGAAGGACTAAAGTCAATTTAGATTCTTTAATCAATGTCTCCCTATAGTTTCTACCCAAAATCCACCTGACAGTCATACGCTGAAACATTGTAATCACTTATTTTAATCAGATTTTTTTCCCATTGAATTTACCCTTTTAAATCGAACTCCCGTGTTTCAAGGCCTTGTGGAATCCTCGCCTGATTCCTTGTGGATTCAGTCTTGATTCCTTATTCCCTTACATAGATGCACTTCCCCAAGTATGGAAATCTTTTTGCCATACTCATTTCCCATTTGTTGATTCTTCTTTAAGTGATTGTATCCTCCATTGCAACTATCTCTATTTCCCTTCTTCCTTAAAAAAAAAAAGCTCAAATGCTCTCTTCTTATTAACTGATTACATTTCCTTCATGAGTCTTTCACTGTCCTTTGCTCTATCTTCATGTCCTCTCCCTGCAGTGTAGAAAGATAATAAGGGCTAGAGTCTGATAGACCAAGGGATTGGAAACCTATTATGCTTCTGATCATTTGTGTGACCTGGGGCAAATGTGAACTGTACTGAAAGCTTTCAAATTCATTTGTAAAGTGTGGAGGATGATAGTTCTAGCTACCCCCTAAAATTGATGTGATGCAAGGACTGGGGTAGTAGCAAGCATGGAACTAACGTGGTCAATTTCTTCACACCTTGGATAACATTCCCAAATCTAGTGCAGGGTTGCAGAGGTCCTGGGTACTCAGGAAATTTCCACACTGACAATTCAGTACACCGATTTGAGATAACAAGGGCAAACTCTGTGGCTGTCATTTAACATCCTCTTTTAGAATTAGCAGATTCTTATATGCCTCAGGATGAGTCTTTATGCTTAGGTAAGATGTTTTCAGTTGTTAGATTAAGTAGACTCCGTTGAAGGAGACCTGAGACTACTGTGAGTTCAGGAAGACAACAGCAGAATGTGAAGATGATTCATGCACACAGAGTCCATTTTGACTGATCTGAACAGGCCTACATGGGTCTCAGTGGAAACAAGTGGAAGGGACAAAACGTTGTTCTGCTGTATTGGCCAAATGACTCTGCAGTAGGTAAATCAAATGACACTAGCAAAGCTTCTCAGCCAAAGCGAAGGACTGTCTAATGATTTATCCATTTGAGGGTTGGTTTGCATGAGAACACTTGGCCCCTCCGAGGTCCTTCTCCTCAGGAAGGTAAAAAAAAAAAAAAAAGACCAAACTGAGACCTACCAGTATGGGTAAGGGCAAGATGTCCTTATCAAAGATATCCGTAAGGGAAACTCCAAAGAGCTCTCCTGGTTCTTCAGACAGCACAGCTGTGCACTGGTTGTTCTGGGACGGGCCAATGCGCTGGCAAGCGGCCGAGTCTCTGAAAGCAGTGCTTTTCATCGTCTTCCGGTCTGAATCTAAGGAAGAAGGGAGATTAGTGTGTTTTAATTCACTTAGCCTTATTTTCACCATTGCCATTATACAGCATGTTCATTGTAGGGGCTAGAAGAGGGAAACTGAGTCATTTATTGTGTAAAACTCTCCATGTTCTAATGTGGCTAAGAGGGTCCTCATGGCATTGATGAGTTCTTGCTCCTATCGTTCAGACTGATGGTTAAACCTTGGGACTTGATCAGATTGAAGGTCAGAATTTCCTGCCATCAGTTACTGTCTTTGCAATGCAACAGGAGACACTGAACCTGTAGACGTTTGTTTTCTACTGGAGTGATCAGTGGGTTCAGCTGTCAGATATGATTTTAAAAGCCAGAAGGATTTGTATGCAAATCAGGCTGAGATTAGTAATCCTCTGGTTTCAAATCCAGTCTGAGACCAGAACTGCTCAGATGAGTCTCCACTGAAGTGTTATGTGAATCGTAACCAAAGAAATGGTTGTCTAACGTACTGAGCTATGGAATGATTTTTATTATCCATATAAAAGTATACAACACAACACAGTACAATACAATTCAAAAAGTAGTTCATAGGATATGGTAGGCAGTGAAAAGGGGAGATAATTTGTGGAAGATTCCTCAATATGAATATATGGGACCAAAGAAAAAACTTTAAATGGAAATAGCTGGGTCTTGGAAGGGGTTCATTCCTCATTCATTGGAAAAACAGAAAAAGAAGTGTCAAGGGTCATTATGGAGATTCCAGTCTTCAGTGCCTTACTAAACTGTAGACATGTAGGTGGATGGACCACATGGGGACTTGGTAGCATTCTGCAGTTGTGCTCTTCTGGAAATCACTATCACTCTCACTGGCTTGGATTCAACAGTTTGATTTTCTGTCACTGACGACATGAAAAACAAACACTTGTCTTGCACCAGCATATTCTCAGACATGGTACTAGACTCATCTTAATTCCTGATGACACGGATTATCCAAAAGCTTCCCTCAACACAATGAGGTATATGTCGTAAAACGAAGATATGTCAAAAGTATGGAGGGATTGATGATATGTGTCTCCAGGTTCTGGATCTAAACTCCAATTTACAAAAAATGGGGTGTTGCCAGGGAGCTGTGATTTGCTAGGCTCCAATAATACTTGCACTAGGCTCAGAGGAACTTCTCCTAGTTCTATTAATTGTGTTTTAGAAACGTTTTTACATCCTTTATGTTATTGAATCTTGACAACACTTCTAAGATTTAGGCATTATTTTTATCCACATTTTAGGCATGAATAAAGTGATACCGAGCTAGAGTAATTGGTCAAAGGTCATGTAGATGATAAACGGGGGCACTGGAGTTTGTACTCTGGAGAGGTTGTTTGACATCAAGTCAAGTCCTTTTCTCTCAATGATGCTGGTTATTTTCAACTCATTTTAAAGAGCACTGGAATCCTGTGGTGCCTCAAGAGCCATTGATCAAAAAGAGAATGGAGCAGGAATTAAAGCCCCGTGCTATGGTTTCAACCAGAGCACATTTATATATTATAAGTAGAAATAAATAATTATGCATTATATGCTTACCCACATATAAAATATAATATAGATGCGGGATCCATTTAAAATTGTGTTTAAAAATATCCCCAAACACTGTATCATACCATGCTATCTCCTAATACTGCCAAAACGTCTTGAAGTTTCTATGCTTTCCTGGGTCTCCAACAGTGTGAAACCTCCCTTGACCTGCTAGCCAGCCTTCAGAAGAAGGAGCAGCTGGGAATCATTGCCCTGGGCATGCTCTGGGCTCCAGAACAGGGCTAAGTATCTGCCATGACCCCTGGCAACCTTGCTGCCTGTGTCTCCCTAAAGCCTATTAAATTATCCACAGTACCTGCAGCCTTCCCATTGTTATGACAACTCTTTGAATTCTCTCCCAAGAGAGAAGTGATGTCTTCGCCAAATATCTTCAGGCAATTTTCGATCAAAAACTGTATGAGAGAAGCCTGTAATGCAAAAAGAACACAGTGGGGTGCTCTTTTTCATATGGAAGAGTTATAGGTCACATTTTGTTTATAAACCTTGGATCTAACCAAAACTGTGAAAGACTTCTATGAAAAATTCAGAGTTGATAAAAATAAATAGAAACCCAAGTTCTCTAATAAATAACATAGAGTGATGCTTTCCATTGTACTTTGAGTACAGATTTTAAAATACTACTAGACAGAGGGCTAAACTCCTACTTTGTGGCCTAATTTAATACCTAACATTGTGATACCAAAGGTTACATCTTTAAAACTAGGATAGTTTTCAAAGTAACCCACTTTCTAAAAGTTTACTTATTTTCTAAAATTTTGCTTCCAGAAAATATTGGGTTGTAACTTAGGAAAATATCTGATTTAGATGTATAAAGCAGTGACAAAATCCTATGATATCCATTTCTTAAATATGGACAAATATTTTTTGGAAAGTGGATATTCCTGTGGATTTTTTTTGAAGTTTTCTTTTGTTTTGTTTTTGAGTAAAAACTCACAGGGCTGGGGAGAAAACATGTTTGTCTAGCCGCAGTCCCTTCTCATGTCTTACTTTGAATAATGCTGGCTCTTGGCATGAGCTTGGGGAAGCTGTCATCTTATTAGGTATGTGTGGCTTCATCAGGATGTTTTGGAATATCTCACTAGTTTCTGTCTGATGTAGCGGAGGCAAAAGAGTAGTCAAGTGTTTTTCTAAATGAGCCACAACTTGCAGAGCAAAGCTATGTGTTTGGAGCCATGGGTGCTCTTAGTGCCCAAGCCACCTAGGATGTGCCAGTAACGACCACAGGAACTGGGGGTTGTTACCATTGTGTCATGAGGAAACCATGTCTTTGCGCAAGGTTACAAGCTCTCCCTCAAGGATCAGGCTGAGATTTGAACCTTGGCTTGTCAAACTCTGGAGCCCAGGTCTTTTCTACCATATTACATCACTCCTCTCTCTTTTGTTTAGTCAGTCTAGTATTGAATCTCCTGGATGGGAAAGAAGTGACTCAACTGCTCTGCGTTTCCCACGTTAAGACCCCTTCCCATATTCCACCAGAGAAGCATAACAAACCTGCCATTCCAAGAAAGCCTAGGAAGATGTGCACTTTTCAGAACTGATCCATCCAATTTACTACTACACATTTCAGATTCAAAGCCTGGATTATAAACCCGAGGGGACACATATGAGAGCTCTCCCTACCTTTTTTTTGAAGTTCTCTTCCAATTCCAACCTGCAGGAATTAGGTGGACAAAGAAGGCTTGGGGCTATACACACTGATAATTCATAAGCTGTCATCTGATTGGATGAGGATTGTTGCTCAATGTTGTAGAGCACTCCAAAAAGGTATCGCAAGAGAACAACGTTCACTTTTGGCAGCTGGGCTAGAAGCCTGAAGTCAGAAAGATGCACTTTTAAATAAGGCAAGTCACTGCACTTAGCAGCTGGAAGTATAGAGATGGAGAGCAGAGAACATCTTTCTAGATCTAGTATACAGCCTGCTGTAGCAGAGTTCCAGGCATGAACATATACAAAAATGTTTTACCGAATTCAATTTCTGAGCTAACCCACTCCGTTTAAATGTTTGACAAACTTTAGGTTATGCCACTGGCTGTTGATGCACTGGCATCTCTTTGGCCACTGACTTTTGTCTACCAGTTTCATATATTCAGAAGTTATACAATGACTAATGAGTCAATGTTAATAAGGTCAGGAGAAGTACAATAATAGCCATAAGGCATGTCTGTATTCTGAAACTGCCCTCCATGGGTGACAAGAATTGAAACTATGTGGCATTGAATGTTATTTTAGTGGTCAAAGTGGCAAGAAGTAAACCAATATATTCCTAATAGTATATTGGCTGTATCTGAGCCATGACCAGAGTAGAGTAATTATTGCATCATTACCTCTGGGCTGCATTTATTTTTTTCTTCTCTGTCACTTCGTCAAGAACACGAAGCCATTTTTCATAGAGGTCCGATGAAAGTAAACTGCCTTCAATATTTTCAAGAAAATCCTTATGTGGATAAAAGAAAAATACACACAGACACACTCACATATACAAAATATATATTGGAAATATTACAGAGAAAACACTTAGTTGCAAACTTCAGTTCAGTCTTACTTCCGTCATAGATACCCAAACTGTGACCCACATGGAACTCTGCTCTGATTCTCCATTGACTTGTACGTGCAAAAGCAGGTGTGTGGATTTTCTCCAACAAACATGAAAGCATCAAAGCAGAGCCTAGGCTTCAGTGTAAATGAGGACAAAGCTCCCTTGTATCATATAGCACTTACTCTTTTGTGTGCTTTTCTGCAAACTACTACATAAGCTACTCTCATAATTGTATCATTCTTCCTTTCCTGAACTATACAAAAGTAGAGAGTCTAATGGCAAACTCGTGATGGTCCTGAGGATGTATTCATTTCTAGTGTAGGCCAATTCTCCAGATAGTTTGGCATGATACTATTCAGGCCAAGGTTGCAGAGTCTGATTCTCCACAAAGATTAGTCAACTTTAAGTAGGGAAAGCTTCAGGAATGTCTAAGAACTCTATGCACACGTGGTCACCATCTTCCTAGTCTGTGCCTATAACACGGGAATAGAAAAGACCCTATTAAACCTTGCTAGAAACATCAATTCCATGTGTGCACCTTCAAGAGGACAACACTTATCATGCTATTCGAGTACCTAATGTATCATCATTCTTTCCCCTGTCTCTTGATGCCTATATATATATTTAGTGGTGTGTTTTACTGGACCTCAGTGTAGTAGTGGTCAGGGACTATTGGTATCTTTCATATAGTTGAACAGAAATGAGGGACAAGAAAAGACCAAATGTGACAAGGAAGGACCACATATGACCTTGATTGTAAGAGTGTCATCATTACTGCCTTAACTTAGTTTTGTTGAGAGCTGATAGCAAGTGCCAAGGTAGATGGATTAAATTCTCTATTCTAGTTCTCACTTCTTTCTCCATTCCCATTTTAGCAATAGAATGGGATATCTGTGATGTAGCTGTATAATTTCCAAATTAATATAGTTCTTGAGTTGATCTATTGAATTTTCAGAATTCCAATCTACTTTTGTCTGTTGCACCTACTCCAAAAGTTAGGTTTATCAAAACTGGCATGTAGCAAGAGCTGGCTAACATGTCGTTATAACCTTGGATGGTGGGCTAGACATCACAAATATTAACTAAAGGATGCCTAGGATGTGGTGAAAGGAGACACAAATGGCAAAATCATTCCTCCATGACTTATAAAGTAAAAGGCATCAAGAAACAGGAGACAATGCGACAATGATGGTTAAGAATGATTTGGTCACCTCACTGAGCCTTTTTGGATTCCTCATAAAGTAAACATTTGCTTACTATTGTGAAATTCCCTACCTATTCTCAAATTTTTCGTATGATTTTTCTTTTGGAAACTGCCTTCATTAGGATCGTGGTGAGGATGTCATCCAAAGCAGGATGTTTGCTTTGGTAAATATTATGTATGTGTGAGTGTATATTTTGAAATTTCTTAGTATTAATAGTATCATATTAGTATTAGTATTTTGCATGGAGTCCTCAGGTAGGCTGTTTGTGGTGAAAACAGAAAGTATTTCTAATGTATGGGGCTTTTAACTCCTACAGTAGCTTCCTTAAATTTGATTTCATGAAGTGTTTTCCAGTTTGACAAGTTCTTAATCAGTTATGCCTATGTTGGTTCCTGGGCAATCATAATGAAAGACACCATCACAGCTTCAGTTACCCATGTGTGGTAAAGCTAGAACTTTCCCCACCTTTAAAACACATGCTACCACATGAACAGATTTGCTGTAACAGTTAACTCTGTCCCCAGAATTTAGTTTCTCTTTTAGGATTCTGCAGGATTTTATACAGGCTGATTTTCTGAAGATGCCTTCCAGGAGTGGTCCTTTCCGATTGATCACGGAAAGCATATCCTGTAGGAAAAAAAGAAGAGCATATACATTTTGTATCCCAAGCCCAGAGCAGAAGCTTGTTTCCTTTTAGAAAGAGCTAGGCTATTGGATGGTGTATGGTTTTAGAGCTGGAAGAACTAAAGTCAATTTAGATTCTTTAGTCAATGTCTCTCTATAGTTTCTACCCAAAAATCCACCGTACAGTCATACACTGAAACATTGTAATCACTTATTTTAATCAGCTTTTTCATTGAATTTGCCCTTTTAAATCAAACTTCTGTGTTTCAAGGCCTTTGTGGAATCCTCGCCTGTCTCCTACTTTACCAGTCTTGGCTCCTTATTCTCTTACATAGATGCTCTTCCCCCAGTATGGAAATCTTTTTGCCATACTCATTTCCCATTTGTTGATTCCTCTTTAAGTGATTGTATCCTCCATTCCAACTGTCTCTATTTCCCTTCTTCCTTAAAAAAAAAAAAAAGCTCAAAAGCTCTCTTCTTATTATCTGATTACATTTCCTTCATGAGTCTTTCACTGTCCTTTGCTCTATCTTCATGTCCCCTCCCTGCAGTCTAGAAAGATAATAAGGGCTGGAGTCTGATAGACCAAGGGATCGGAAACCTATTATGCTTCTGATCATTTGTGTGACCTGGGGCAAATGTGAACTATACTGAAAGCTAATTCATTTGTAAAGTATGGAGGATAATAGTTCTAGCTACCCCCTAAAATTGATGTGATGCAAGGACGGGGTAGTAGCAAGCATGGAACTAACGTGGTTAATTTCTTCACACCTAGGATAACATTCCCAAATGTAGTGTAGGGTTGCAGAGGTCCTGGGTACTCAGGAAATTTCCACACTGACAATTCAGTACACCGATTTGAGATAACAAGGGCAAACTCTGTGGCTGTCATTTAACATCCTCTTTTAGAATTAGCAGATTCATATATGCCTCAGGATGAGTCTTTATGCTTAGGTAAGATGTTTTCAGTTGTTAGATTAAGTAGACTCCGTTGAAGGAGACCTGAGACTACTGTGAGTTCAGGAAGACAACAGCAGAATGTGAAGATGATTCATGCACACAGAGTCCATTTTGACTGATCTGAACAGGCCTACATGGGTCTCGGTGGAAACAAGTGGAATAGGCAAAACGTTGTTCTGCTGTATTGGCCAAATGACTCTTCAGTAGGTAAATCAAATGACACTAGCAAAGCTTCTCAGCCAAAGCCAGGGACTGTCTAATGATTTCTCCATTTGAGGGTAGGTTTGCATGAGAACACTTTGCCTCTCCAAGGTCCCTCTCCTCAGGAAGGTAAAAAAAAGACCAAACTGAGACCTACCAGTATTGGGAAGGGCAAGTTGTCCTTATCACATATATTTGTGAGTGAAACCCCAAAGAGCTGTTGTGGTATTGCCGATGGTGCAACTCTGCACTGGTTTTTCTGGCAAGTGCCAGAGCGCCGCCAAAAGGCCCAGTCTCTGAAAGCAGTGCTTTTCATGGTCTGGCCTGAATCTAAGGAAGAAGGGAGATTAGTGTATTTTAATTCACTTAGCATTATTTTCACCATTGCCATTTTGCAGCGTGTTCGTTGTAGTGGCTAGAAGAGTGAAACTGAGTCATTTGTTGTGTAGAACTCTCCACGTCCTGATGTTGGCTAACAGCATCCTCATGGCATTGATAAGTTCTTGGTCATATCCTTCAGACTGATGGTTAAACCTAGAGACTCGATCAGACTCAAGGTGAGTACTCCCTGTGTCATCAGTTACTGCCAGTTACAAGGCATCAGGAGGCACTGAACCTGTAGATGTGTTTTCTACTGGAGTGATCAGTGGGTTCAGGTGTCAGATCTGATTTTAAAAGCTAGAAGGATTTGGTATGCAAATCAGGCTGAGTTTGGTAATCCTCTGCTTTCACAGCCAGTCTCCCCTCAGCCCCAGATTTCCTCTTTGGTTTCTGAGTGCTCAAGTTTCTACCATCCAAAGGATCTGCTTCTCAGGACACAATCTGCCTGAGCCCTACTTCTATGTTCCTCTGCTCTGGGCCATCTTCAAGGATGACTTGCTGCAGTCAGGGTCCTTGGGATGTTGTCATTACATGCTGGCTATGTGGTGGCTGTGTTTTCTTGTCATATCCACTAACCCACCCAGAGATGATGTTTTTGGTTAAATAGGTTTAACATTTACTGAAAGGAGCCTAAACCACAATGAAGTGTGGAAACCTACTTCCTCACACACACACTCAAACATATATGTAAATATACATCTACACACAAGTCCCAGGCTTGAAAGAAATCATAGAAGCGAAAAAAACAGTGAGAGGTTATGAATGCACTTATAGAGGTTATGAATGCATATATATATTATATATATATACGAAGGCACCAGTTTCCAGAGATGATTTTTAATTACTCAACATTCCCTATGAAGGAAGAGCTTTCCAAAGAAAAGGTGACCAGCAGTGAAAAGCTGAGTTCAAAGTTTCTAGTGCTCAGCTGTGAATGTTTTCCTTTGAAGATTCCTTAACATTGCTTAAATAACTGATTTTTGAAGAGTCCAGAGATGAGCCAAGGTTTCGAAGGATAAGCACATGAGGAACATTTCACCAAATAACCTTGAACACCCGGCCACTTGGCTTTTCTGGGATGTAGTGAGTGCATCACCACCTCCACTCATGTGGGTGCCAGCACTGCACCAGAAGCATCCTGGTCCTGCCACTTATGAAGCTCAGCATTTTAAAGCTTCGGTTTGCTCAACTTTAACATAAATGATGCTACCTACAACTCGTTAAACTAAATATATGATATACTACTCAGCACAAGGCATGGCTCAGGGCAGGCTTGAAAGTGCTCTGAGGGTATAGAGAAAGACAGGAGTTAAAGGTCTTCCCAAAAGATTTAAAACAAGGAAACAACCTTCATAGAAATGAGTTGGGTCTTGATGTCAGACTTTTGAATTTTTCTAAGCTTGATTTTGGGTAGTTTTTGCATTCTTTCCTATACTGTTCCTCCTCATTGATGACAATAAGCTCACCCAGAAAGAATAAACTGTGTGTCTGAATTGTGTTTAAGCATGGAGACATGAGCCAAGGGAAGGCACTTGAAGAAAAGCAAGCGGCTCACCTCTCCCTTGCTTGTTCTGGGCTGGGTGCCTGGGCTTCAGTATGAAATGGATTTGCATCTCTGTGATCTTCTGCTCCAGAAGGAGGGACTCCTGAGTTGGGGAAGGAGAGATGGAGTCCTCTGCTTCCTTTGGCAGTGCTTTAGTAGATGGAAGATGGCTCATTTTAATTCCATAGGGATGTTCATGTCCTGTATGGAAAGAAACCTGAATATTTAGGATGATGGTGATGGCTGTCATCAAACTACCTGAGTGTAAGCATCACCCTATTTGTATATGTTGGTATTCTTGTCATCAAGAAAAAATTTGTATATGTTGGTATTTTTGTCATCAAACCAAACCTGAGTGTAAGCATCACCCTATTTGTATATGTTGGTATTTTT
Organism: Vulpes vulpes; assembly: GCF_048418805.1. Taxonomy (NCBI): domain Eukaryota; kingdom Metazoa; phylum Chordata; class Mammalia; order Carnivora; family Canidae; genus Vulpes; species Vulpes vulpes. The sequence goes on from NC_132783.1 coordinate 21,513,108, forward strand.
CTGGGACTTCTAGATAAAGAAGGCTGTGCCTCCTCAGTGAGCATCATATGCACCCTTGTGGGAACACCTTACAGAAAGCGTGTGCCCAAGGGAAAGATTTTAAGAAGAGAAAACAATTTAAAGCATGTTACTTTGCTTGAAATACATATATTCATGAGTGCAATAAACAATGCTGACTTTTGCTGGGTAACTATCTGAGAATGTTGAAGGTTTTCTAGTTTGTGCCTTGACACTAACTACATCTATACATCTTAGGCAAATTACTTGACCCCGTCGAGCCTTACACTAATTCTTTGAAATGCTTGTCCACACACAAACTTATCAGAGTGAATATATTAATAAGCATTGGTGGTTAATATTCTTATTTTTTATTTTTATTTTTTGGTTAATAAATTTTTAAATATTTGGAGTATATATATATATAGAATTGCTATCTTCACTATTCTCTCCAACAGAATGTCAGTCGAACAGATTTTTTGTTCATTTCCTTTTGTCAATTCTCCAGCCAGAGCTACTCTAGAGTAGTGGGATGGGTTGCCCTTATGCTTTATGGTTCCCTTCCACTGCTGCCCTCCCTCTATGGGGTGTCCTGCCAGGCAATGATCAGAAGGAAGGGTGTGCAGAGTGGGAAACCCAGAAGCAAACTGTAAAACGATGGTTAGAGAATAGAAAACCACACCCAGAGCTATCCAGAATTGCCTGCCAAGTGATTTGTTTTGCTCTTTTATGCTTTAAATTGTTTTTCCTCTCTAGAGAATTCTCAAAGACCCTATGAAATGATATGGATTTCATTTTTTAAGAATAGAATGAAAATTCTCATTCTGTCATTCCAGATTTATTACTGAATGTACCTAAAGGAGCTTTTGCTGTTCTTTTCATCCGTCATGAATGCAATGTTCACAAGAATCACAGGGACTTCGCTCCATTAAGGAAAAAGAAGCTTCTATGACAGCAATACAACCAAACCAAGATAACCAGGAGTTAATCCACAATTGAGAATTGAGAGTATGTTTTAAAAAATGCATTTTTGAATGCTCTAATGGATCATCATGAACGACAGGCTCTTCAGATTCCTTAGAGCTGCGTTCGTGTGTGAAGCTATTCAAAGTCTCAAAAGTTACCATCTACATCATTTTATCTAAATTAATGCACTTTATTAAAACATATATAAGTATTTAACTTTTTTCCTTTTTACTGCTAAGCAACTATTTTTTTAGATTTTATTTATTTATTCATGAGAAACAGAGAGAGAGAAAGAGGCAGAGACACAGGCAGAGGAAGAAGCAGGCTCCATGCAGGGAGCCCAACGTGGGAGTCGATCCCAGCTCTCCAGGATCACACCCTGGGCTGAAGGCAGCGCTGAACCACTGAGCCGCCAGGGCTGCCCCTGTCCAACTTTTACAAAGATGTCAACATTAATTCAAAACAGGAAGTGGTACTGAGGGGTTTTGTTCTCAGTGATGAGCTTTGTGACTCTATAGTCTAAGACTGGGAATATATATTTTGCAGAAAGAAATTGGTTGTTTTTTAAAAAAAGGAAATTGGTTGTTTAGATTTCCAGATTATTTGAAAAAGAGTTATAGCTTCACAGGTTTATTAAAAGGATAAAAAATTTCATGTAAGAAGGAATGCTTTAAGATTTCTAGAAGAGATTATTGTCACCATTACCATCCATTACTATACTTCAAGGCCTGCTACCAATCCTGTCTTCTTTTTCTTTTTCTTTAAACCCTTCCATTACTGGAAACACTAAACAATTTTGCTAATCCAAAGATTTTTTTTTTCAGAGAACTTGTGCTAATAACTATTTTAGAAGAGGTGCAATCTGTTTATCAATAACCTTAAGAACAGTGATGGAAAAAACCTGAGAAACAGCAAAGTGCAGGCGATTTCATCAGTGAAGATGAGAGGAGTTTAAATGTGATTATCTCATTTTCCTTATGATGCAGAGAAAACTGGGCACAGGGCAGGGGTGTTAAATACATATCTGTACCTGGATTCAGAGACATAACTGGATTTTAGAGAATTCTCACAAATAGAGGCTTCTTAGCAGTTAGGAACTAGAATTCAAAATTGACATATGAAAAATAAATGTATGGGAAAAATTCCAATCCATTTTGCTTTCATACCTAATGAGTAAATAAGTAAGTAAATAGTAAATAATCACACTTTTTCAAGACAGGTCTGTTTGTCAGGTAAAAAGAAGTAGAAACAAAAATTTACATTTCTCTCCCTCACTAAATCATAGCTGCTGAATGAAGAGATGTTATCAATGCCTGGGCAACAGTACCTGGTAATTCTTTATTAAACATGTGAGTGAATATTGCATGTGATTTTCACTTTTAAGGATTTTGAAGCTTAAGAAAGAACAACCATTACTTTGAAACTTAGAGTTACAATTTTGAACCTAATCAATCCCATCTTAGATTTTCCCTGACACTTACCAATTAGTGGAAGTTTTTCCTTGCCAGAACTCGCCCACAGCTGGAAGTCGTTCTCAGAGCCCTTGGAAACAAAAAGAACTAGGTGTCAAAACATATCTTTCACAGTACTTGAAGAACACATTTCCTTAGCATATCTGTGTTTCCAAAAAGAAAGAATTGGGGCCAGGATAAATGGTATTTGGTCCATGGAGGTAGCTATAGTACTTGTTAACTAGTTCCCCTCACAGCTTCCAATAGACTGTCCCAGATTCTTGCAATTTTTGATAAAGACCGGGAAACCACAGTACAGCCAGCCCCTCACTTTGTGGGTGGCCCATGGTGTAAGAAATGAGATTTGTGTCCCTTTACTATGGAGTAAAAGTCTCATCTCAGAGTCCTCTCTTCTGCTGTCTCTAGACTCCTTGGATAGCGTTGGCCTTTGTCTCCAAATGTCCCTGCCCAGAGATGCATGTTGTCCAGAGAGCCATATACTCTTCTATGACTAATCCTGAGCAAAGTAACTTGAGAGGCATCAATAGCTCAGCAGCCCTGAGCGAAAGGAGACAAATGCCCAAGAGACATTGAGGAGATAGTGGACGGAAGTCTGCCACTGGCTTTGGGGCAGGCAAACTCCACTTTAGGGAGAGAAAGGATGAGGACTCTAGGCAGCATGTCAGATGCAGAAAATGATTACTCCCAGCACAATTATTGCCCAGTAATACTGAAAATCCCAATTGTTTGAAACAAACAATTCTAAATTATAAAGATTGCTGAACTATTTTAAAGAGTCTTCCTGGAGACTAAAGCAAAAAAATGTTTGAAATGGAATTATTGGTAATAGTTATCATGTGCCCTTGACTCCTGATTAAAAATCATGGCCTTCACCTTATGAAGGAATGTCATAGGTATGGGCACAGACACAGATACACACACACACACACACACAGCTAAATCTGCTCAAGATTGTGTTGCAAATAAGAAGTAAGAGCTAATAAGGTAGGGTAGGGTTTGGAAATGCCATGCTGGAATCCTTTAAATCAGGTATACATAAAGCCAAATAAGCCCAGTTCTTCATTAAAATAGAAATTCTTTGCCTAGTGACATTGATCGCTTTAAGTAAAGAAAATCACAAACATGAAATAAAATGAGTTAAATCATTAGTCAATCTCCCCACCTTCATCCCTCAAACCACTCACTCTCTTTTCCAGGATTTAATTCTTACTTAGGGTTTCTATATCATACAGGTTAGAAACGTATGTAAAGATGTGCTTTAGTCAGTACATATAAATTCAATTTTATTTTGGATGTATTATTAAATGTTGTTTGTACAGAAATCATTGATTTCTTCTGCCAAATTCTCGTTGCTCTGAAATTTTAAAGGCCTTTATTATACCATTGGCTCAGATAGAATTTACAAACAATCTTATGATTATGTCACATCACATTTACAGAGGATTTTGGATAAGAAGCTGTGCTTTCCAAGTGCTCCCTTTGGTTCTCTCCATCTATCACTGTCCCTCTTTTTTCCCTTATAAAACCTCATCCTCAAATATCTTTCTCTTTCATAAAAAGAGATCAGCCCCAGATCCATGGTCTTATTCAGAACTTGTCTTTGTCTTGACCAGTTGCTAAAGGGTATGAGCTGCTTCATCCTCAGGATCTGCATCAAAAGGAGGTAGCTTGTAGCCATGTAGTCTTTATGTCAAAATGTACAACAGAACATGTAATTTAGGATTCATTAAACGGATTGAGTCCTTCCTTGTGTGATAACTAGGGTCAATAGGGATGGAGACGTATCAGAATTGAAAACACAGAAAGAAGAGTCCAATAGAGGAGGAAATATTTAGAAATTTAGAAACAACAATAAAAAAGAAACTTAGAAACATCTTTATTGTCTGTATTTAAAATATATACAGTAAACTGCATATTGTTATTAGCACTCTAAAATTATAGTCCAATTTTAGGCTATAACTTTGAATTTGCAGAAAATTTCAAATGGGAATATAAGAATAGCACTCATGTATAAGCTAATACTATAGCTTCGCTGCCTTCAATTTCTAAAGTTGGAAGGAAAAATATGAGTATGTTATCCACAATAATCAGCTGTCTTATGATGGGAGGTGCACAACACCTACACACACACACACACACACACACACACACACACACTCACAAAACTCAAAAGTCAAAGTTGGTTCGTAAACTAAAAATAGATAGTAGGCAACTTACGGTTATTCCCAGCATTGTTAGTAACATGTTGATAGTGTCATTTGCTGTGTCGGAATTTGTCACTGTTACAGTTACGGACTGTAAAAAATAAATAAGAAAAATTGCTACAATTTTTTAAAAATTTAAAGCATGTGACCAAATAATTGTCAAATTATTATCCATACTCCAAAAGTAAAGCTTGTTTCCAGGTAATGACAAAGTAAAGCACGTGTAGAACACGAACCCTTAATTATATTTTCATTTTTTTATATAACATGAAGCTAGTAGGAAACATGTCAGTAAAACATATATTTCCCTCCAAGAATTTGTGGCATACAAAATACAGCAGCTGAAGCAAGGAAGAGAAAAATTGAGAATTCTAAGAGGGCACATGGGGTGACCCTCAGCTCCATAAGGCTATTTCCAAAATGGTGGGAGGGGGACAGTATTAAAGGAAGGCACTAGATACTTTCCTCTCTTACTGAGTTGTGTTTGTATAGTATGGCTTAGTTCCTTTGTTTGTTTGTTTCTGGGTTTTTTTTTTTTTTTGGCTTAGTTCCTTTGTAATTACATAGTCGGTTTCAGTAAAATCAGATAAGAACTGGCTATGAAAGACACTTTTTAAAAACTACTATTTAGTCCATATTTTCTTTGTCAGGCATCATGGTTAACTAAGACTTCCATTGTTGCAATCTCTTAAGACTGATGAATCTAGGAAATGAGACTGGAAATGTTAGAAGTTGATGTTCCATTCACAACTCTGCCAGCAAGTAGGTACTTCTAATACCTCTCTATCAGACCATACATTGAGAAACTGCTCCATACAACTAGGAAAAGTTTAAAGAAAATTTTCTGAAAGGGGTTAATAGCAATCTGAGATGGATCTATAAGACTATCTGAATTACAAACTATCTGAATTACAAAAATTACGAAAGTCATATAAGAGAATATGTAACCAGAACATTTACTATGCATACAGTTTTTATAACATGTTTAGGCAATGGGGCCTGTGTCCTTCGGGAAACAGTGCATAAAGAAGAAACAGCACAAGTGGACACCCACAGGCCTTGAAAATATTAAAAGCAAAGTTAAAAGAAACTCTTTCATAAATCACTCCTTGTCCTTTCATTGTATTTTTCTTCTTATGAATTGAATGCAATTGCTTGATATCACAGATGGTCCCAAAGTAATTCAATAATCATTCAAATAGCAATTCAAATAGTAATTTAAGGGATGTATGTATATTTTCCTGCATGTTGTAGGTTCTCCCAACAGACAAATTCCATTAGATAGAACTCTCTCTAAACAAATAACTTCAGAAAAATAAACTATTTTTTGAAATAATTCAAAAGAAAAAGAAAACTTAGGTTATGTTCATGAGTCAAAACTGTTACTTAATATATGAAGAACCAGGAAAATGAGATCAATTTTCAAGAGCTGAAGCCACACCTGAGATGATCTCGATGCTTAGACTATTAGCCAAACACAGCTATTACAATAATGCTCAATGATACAAATGAAAATATGTTCACATTAAACAAAAATAGAGGCATCATAGTATAGAAAAAAGAAGTATTAATGACTTTTCCTTATTTGAGAGGAAAAATATTTAACATAGAAATTTTTATCGGAAAAATATTTTTATTTATTTATTTTTTTGAAAAATATTTTTAAAAAATTTATTGACTAGGCTACATTGCATAATGGAGATGATGAAAAGAAGTCAGTGATTTGAAAATAGATACTAGAAATTATCCAGTGTGAAGAAGAAAAGGGGGGAAAAGATTGAAAAAAAATTACAGAGCCTGAGGGATCTCTGAACAATGTGAAAGTGTCTGATATGGAAAGAATGGAACTGTCAGGAGGAGAGAAAGAGAAATAATGAGGAAGGAAATATTTGATGAAATAATGATTAAAATTTCCCAAATTTGGTGAAGACATAAATTTACAAATTCAAGAAATTCAGAATATGTCAAATAGGACAGATTCAAAGACAACCATGCTTAGGAACTTCATAGCCACTCTGCTAAAAACCAAAAATAAAGAGAAAACTTGAAAGCAGCTAGAGAAAAAATGACAAATCACCTACTGAGGATTAATGTTTAATCACAGACTACTCATCAGAAAGCATCAAGACCAAAAGACTGGAACATCTCTAAAGGACTAAAAGGAAAAAAATTTGCAAACAAAATTCTACACCCCCAAAAATATCCTTCAAGAGTCAGTGTGAAATAAAGCCATATTCAGATAAAAGAAATTAAGTAAATCTGTTTGCAGCAGTTCTGCACAAGGAATGCTAAGAATCATCTTTCTAGGATGAAGTGAAACAGTGCAGTGGGAAACTTGGATCTTTAAGAATGGGTGAAGAACATCAGAAATGTTTATTTCACCAAAACTATACCTCAATAAAGTTGATTTTTAAAAATCTCAAGGTAATTTTCCAAGGAAAGTTCTGAATGTAAACCACTGCCACAATTGATATCAAAGGCAGAGACAAGAATGTGCTCTGCTGCTAGAGAATTCTCTCTCCTTCATGCAGTGCATCTAGCTGGCACTTAACAACAGATCAAACTATTTGCATGGCTTTTGCTTTAGCCAGGAATACCTTTTTTGTTCCACCTTCAAATGCTGTTTTGTGTGATCTAGAGCTACTTCGAACTATAACAACAACCACAAAAAATACCATTTAAAGATACCCAAAGTATCTTGTTCATCACTGTAAATGTCTTGGTTACTGTACTACAATTTCAGAAATCAAATTTTACACACAAAACTGGGCCAATTGGTTTGATTTTTTCCTCCCCACAGTATAAAGAAATTGAAATAGAAATATGCTGATCCCTTAAAAGTGTCATCCCTCTTAGTTCAATTCAATCCTGATATTCCTTGGAACAAAAGACTTTTTGAAACTCCTCTGCATTTGACATAACTACTCAATAAAACACCTGATCCTTAAGTGGATCCTGTACTAGAAAGGAGACATTATTGAGGTCAACTGACAAAATGAGAATGGGAATGGCAGAGTAAAGTATTACGCCAAGGTTAAATTCACTAAAGGTGATAACTGTAGAATATCTTTATTCTTAAGAAATGCTTAGGCTTAAGGAAAAAGGGCTATAGTATATGTATGACCCTCAAACGTATGTATACACATACATGTAATAGACACAGAGAAAGAAAATAAATGATAAAGCAAATGGAATAAAGTGTTACCAATAGATGAATCTGGATAAAGAGTATACGGGGTGTTTTTTGTATTACTTTTATATTTACAACTTTTCTCTGAGTTTATAGTTATACTAAATAAAATATCTGGAGGGGAAAAAGGACTGTGGAGACAATCCAGACCATTCTGTATGTAAGTGGTGGCCCTTGGAAAAAATGATGGTTCCTTCTAAATCACTGTATTACAAGCCACTATAAGCAATTAGAAGGATCCAGAGAAATGTCATAGACACATAACATCCAATACTCTTTCCTTGCTTAAGCACTGTAGTATGTATTCCTCTTGCTTCATGTTACCTAGGACACAGTTTTTAGGTCTATAAAGAAGTACATGGAGAGGGGGAAAATACATTTTTCCTCATGGCACTTTTCTAAATATTCTCTCTCTCTTCCTACCTTTTGCTCTCTCCTTCCTCTCTCCCCAACTCACTGCTTCCTCCCTCTCTGTGTCTCCACCTCTATCCCATTTTTTCATTCAGTCAGAATTAGGAACTCAGAATTTAATTGTTGGTCTTAAAAATACTTACACAGGCACAGTTCTTGATGTTCTCAGTGAAGATTTTGAGGGGAATGCTTTTTGGCTGCTCCTTCTCTTTGGCTAGCATGATGTACCTAATCCAATTCGATAGTAACCCAAAAGAGACTAGGATAAATTACCTTACTTTCAAATCAATTTATGTTGATCATATTTTCAACATACTTCGTTATTTTTAAATGCATATAAATAAGCTCAGCAAAAAAAAATTGGGGGTTGGAAGGAAACATGCAAAAATATTTCAGGAAAATAAGCTGTGACTAGGAAAACAATAGATCACTCTCGTCATGTGAGATTTGACCAGCAGATCCAGGCACCAAAGCTTTCCTGCCTAGACCGGAGGTCATACTAGCACCTTCAAATGTAGGAATGAGAAGTTGCTTTGAGCATTACTTGGTAGGGTAAACTGCACTTATGGAAATTTAATATATGTTTTGAGAATAATGTTAGCTATAATCATGAGGTTGGAAAGTGGGGGAAGATGAGAGTAATAACCAGAATTTCATAAAAAAAAATAAGCAATATATGGATGTAAAGGAGAGCAGGTTATTTGTAGTAATGGGCAGGGTACAATTAAATAAGAAATCATTGGAGGATAGTGTAACAATTCGTACTAAGGGGAGGGAACATAGTTTGGGGGCACTGCTTTGAAGAGATCTACATTTTTTTCATCATGGGTTAAAGACTTATAATATTACACTGACAAAATACCTTTGAAGGTAAGAACGCCATTTTTCCTTTTGTTCTGAAGAGCTGCAATTTAAAAAATGAGAAGAAAAAAATTGAGGAACGTACGATACTCCTACTAACATATTAAGATCACCACTCCAGACTAAAAATATGAGCAGCCCGTTGTTAAGGGATGTGGATGTGTAAATTGTACTCCCCTTAGAGTGGTTTTGATGGACTCCACTCTTCTGTGAGTGGTATTAAAGCAATGGGAAGTAGATCCTAAAGAGGGAGAAAAGTTGATTTCAAATCTGAAAACTTAATTGTGACTATGTGATGCAAGCTATGAGATCACGGGCACGTTGTTAACCACTCTGATATTTAGTTTCCAGAACTGGAAAGGGGTTAAATTATAGCTCAGAGTGTTCCTGCAGCTGCAAGGGCTATTCAGATATAAAGAATATTACCATTCAAATTAAATCACATTTAAGAAATTTAGCAATTTGATGGAACTGTCTTGGCTCAGAAACAAGAATATCTTTTTTGGAAAAAAACACCTGTAATAGTTTTATTTCCTTATGCATATGGCAGATTGTAATATGTTAAATTAGTTCCTAAAAACCTTATTCTTCATCACTGTGATCTTCTGAGAAAGATCAATCCCCTGATGCAAAATTACTAAAGATTAATATTTTCTCTGCTAAAATTTTCACAGCATTTAATATCCAAAGTTGCAAATGTCTTAAGGCTCATTCACACGTGGACTTATCACTTACCAGCATTCTTTTTTATTGTGGTAAATTACACATAAAAGAAAATTGACCATTAGTGACCTTTACTATATTCATCGTTCTGTGCAACGATCGTGACTGAACATGTTTATCACCCCAAAGCAAACATGTGTCTATTAAGCAGTCACTCTCCCTTCCCTCCTGTCCCTAGCTCCTGTACCACATTTTGTATATTGTTGATAAAAACTTGGTTTCTTCTTTCTTTCTTTCTTTCTTTCTTTCTTTCTTTCTTTCTTTCTTTCTTTCTTTCTTTCGGGACAACTACAACAGAGTGAGGTTCAAGGTCTCCTCTCCAAGATCCTGCCCTCTGATTCCCAGGAGGTATCTGCATGTTTAAATCACCGGAATAGATTTCTTGAGCAAGTACTATTAAAGGGTCCCATTAAATTTGAGAAATTGCTTTTACACTCCCAAGTTAATTCCCTTAACAACAGTATGTAATTATACAAATAAATTGATCATGCCATTGAATACTAGGTTGCCTGAATTGCTGTGTACAGATTATCTTAGTTGGTAACGATCTGAAACAAAATATGATTCCATTGAGGCACTAAACTCAGATTATTCATTTGATTCCATTGAGTAGAGTTTAGTTGTGTAAGACACATTCTTAGGCTGACATGAGGATGGGAATGTGGCTCTCGACCCTGGATATCCTGAGCAGACACCTCTGAGTTTACAGGGATCATGCCACACTTGCATCTCTGTTTGAAACATCCACACCCCAAGCCTCATTCCTGTTTTACGCAGTTGCACTTAACACACTGCTTTCTTCTCCTCACCCCACTCCACCAAAATCTCGCAGGTCATCATAAAGGTAAGACAACAAAATTTGAAAAACCATTGATCAAAACCGAAGGAAATTACTCCAGTAGTTCCCACTATACATTATCTACTTGTTTCCTTGTGGATATAAGCACCTTCTTACGCAGAGTACAAGGCAAAACAAGTGTCATGGGAGGTCAAGAAGTGAGTCACCAGCTTGGTAGACAATAGATTACAATGTTATCCTTTTCAAGCCATGTAGATACAGGACACCAAGGCATCGGTCTTACCTGAAGGTGGCCACGAAGTTCACCGTGGGCCAGCCCAACACAAAGGACCTCCCAGAACGGATGTTGGCATCTCCCACTGTATCCATGCAGTTGGCAATCCACATGGTGTTCAGTGGTATTTTCTTTTTTATCTTAAAGTTTTTCTTATACCTAGAAAGATCCCAAACAAGACCTCTGTTAGTTCATTTCAAAAATGTTATGGGAGCAGCTGTGCTCTTTAGAGACCAGTTCTCACTGCTCCAGGGCAAATCATGTCTCCCGCATCTCTATTACCCTCTGTGCACACACAGAAAATGGTTAGATGGGCCTTTGCAATGTGCGTGTTGAGCAAACTCTGGCTTGGAAACCTGAAAACACTTCCTCTAAAGGCAGCAAATAGCCATATTTTTGAATGGTGAGTATTGAGTAACCACTGTATATTTTAGAGCTTTGTAGGAAAACCATTCATTCATTTTCTATTGCTGGATTTGTTACTTATTACAGATAATTTTTATGGCTAATATTGCAGTTAATTATTCATTTATGACTTGCATACTTCAAAAAGTGTTTGAGGGGCTGAAGAAAGGTACCTGATACATGACTTATAAAAACAGTTATATGCTTTTTTTTTTTCTTAAGAGAGACAAACCAGGGGCACCTGGGTGGCTCTGTCAGTTAAGCATCCAACTCTTGGTTTTGGCTTGGGCCACGACCTCAGGCTCTTGAGATCATGCAACTGTGTAGGGCTCCCCATTCAATGAGTCGGATTCCTCGCTCCCTCTGCCCTGCCCCCCACTCATGTTTACTCTCTCTCTAAAATAAATAAATTAATAAATAAATAGATAAATAAATAAATAATCTTTTCAAGAGTGTGAGGAAGACAGATGAAATCGAAACAAAAACATAAGCTTGGATCAGAAAGATTTAAAAGTTACTTTCAACGTTAATTTACAAAATATTTTCTAGCCTTTGAAGCATAGGTTATTTTCAATTTCCCTTCTTAAAATTTTGTCCATACCATTTTCCCTTAGATTCTGGCTAAAACAAAAAAATTGTTAGCCTACAGACTGAGCCCAACTGAAAAATCATCCATCCATCCATCCATCCATCCATCTGTCCATCAATCAATCCAAGATCAGTGGTCCGGAGGTCTTATATGTAAGTCATGGATACTTCCCGTTTCTCTGAGGAGTAAGAAGGGGTGAAATGGGTTTTTGATAATTTCTGCCTAATCCTCTTTGACCTCAAAGATGAAAACCACCATTGATTTATTTTGGTTGATTAATTGATTAATTTGGTTAATTCATAACTTTGACTCGCAGGTGGGCTTGAGATTTAAATAGTTACAAGTCCTATAAGGAATGCCTGGGGAACGTGGATCCTCCACTCTGGAACTCCTTACTATTCAGAAACACATGTGGAAAACACTGAACTAAACTGAGATGAAAGCCACCTCATGTGCAAAAATCCCTATGGCTCCACTGATTCATGGAACAATTAGAGCTAAACTCTTCAGTGGGATTTATAAAATAAAAAAAATCTTTTAGGAAGCCCACTTGAAGGATAATCTAGATTCAAACTTAGGACACAATGAATATAAATATGATGGATACCAACATCTTTCCACATTTTTTTTATTTCAACATTACACCCAAGTGCCTGTATCTCTGTGCTTGGAGATTTTTATGGAACATAGTCAATTAACAGATAAAATCATTTTTCTAGATAGTAATTCCAAAGGCATTGTCACGTCAAAAATATATGGCCAAGGGGAATGATAGACAGGTATCTGCTTGTTCTTACACATTTTTTTCTTTCTAATATAGGTATCTGTGTATATACAGACCCCTAAGATCCTGTGTGGAAACTTCCAAATACATTGACCTGGAAAAATCCATCCAATAACTTTAGTTCAATAAGGCACCAGGATTAGTTGAACCAAGGAATTTTCCTAGAGCCCAGTGTGTGGTTTCTACTCTCCTACAACGTTTTGAACACTTATCATATGCCAAGCTCTGTTCTAAATATTTTAAAAATATAAATATAAAAAATTTAATCCTCAAGCAACTACACTAGATGGTCTCTATTAGCTCCATTTTACAAATAAGGAAACTCACAGAAAGTTTAAATAAATTGTCAAATGCAGGAGACAGGGTTTGAACCCAGACAGCCTAACTCCTAAGCCCATGTTTGTAACCACTTGACCGTGAAGTAACCTTTTCATCTTTCCTACCCTCATCCTCATTTCTGTCCCCAGAGCCATCAGGTTTTCTCGTGGGATTTACACTGGGAGTGAGAGGATAAATCTCAAGGCATTATATCAATAAAACCAGTTGCTAGCTTGGAAATATTTACAACGTGTACAACTAAGCTTTATACTTCAATAGATTCTTCTAAGGTCTTACTGTGTTTCTTTACTCTCAATCACTGACCCAATTGGATTATCTCAGCAGAAATTAGAAAGTGTTAATCTACTGTAAACTGACTCAAGAAGAAGAGGAGGAGAACTGCAGTTTTTATTTCTAAAAATAGTCATTTATTATAGTTGTATTAACATGATGTCCTTCTTGCTTTCCACTACCTTAATCTTTATGCCAGAAGGTAAGCCCCAGTGAACTGTGGAGTTTTGCAGTATTCTAGGGAGATTTCCTCTGTTCTAAGATAGAGGCATTCTCTTACAAATGTTGGGAGAAGGGGTCATAGTCTATTCTGTAACTATTCGTCATTTCACCGACAGTGAGTTAATAGTCATCTTCATCTTTTGACCAAATTAAATTCATTTTTTATTTCATTTCTACATTCCTTAATAACTAATGATGAGGAATGTGATGTATAAAAAGGGTGTGATCTAAGTTCAGTCCCTTTTTCTAAATTATTCACGGGTCTCTACTAGTACAAATATCTTAATATTTTATCAAATAGATACTATTCTCTCTTTCTTAAAGATTTCATTTATTTATTCATGAGAGACACACACAGAGAGAGAAGGCAAAGACATAGGCAGTGGGAAAAGCAGGCTCCCTCTGGGGAGCCTGGTGGGGGACTTGATCCCAGGACCCCGGGATCATGACCTAAGCCAAAGGCAGACACTCAACCACTGAGTCACCCAAGGGCCCCAAGTAGATACTGTTCTTTTTTTTTTTTTTGATACTGTTCTTAAAAATAAAATAATTTTTATTTCAATTTTTAAAGTACTTTAAAGTACTTTAATTTTTAAAGTAATTTTTATTTGAAAAATAACTTATTTAGCATTCTAATGAATATCAAAAGTGATAAGGAAGGTTCCATTTGACTTCAATTCTTGCAAACACAACTTTCTAGTGTATGAAAGAAGTGACAAAAATCCCCAAACAATTTTCACTATTATTAACATCTTGTACAACTAGAGAAATAGAATTTCTTTGTGAAGAAACAAACATTTAATTCCCCTCATTGTTACACACAAGCCAAAATTCACTAATTCTGACCGAAAAATTGGTAGAAATTAATCAAGTATTTATTCAATTTCTGTTAAATTCTGTAGTGTCAACCTAAAGATGAGAGAGTCTCCAGCTGAAGCCTGAGGGTGAGCTGAGGTAAAATGGAACCTGGGTCACCCTACCCCCTTTTTATTGCTAATTGGAAAAATTAGGCACTAAACTCAGATTATTCATTTGAATAGATTGATTGAGGGTATTGATTTCTCCATGTAAGACCAAGGCATGACAGGGATTAAATATGTTGGTTATTTCAGGGGCTATTTCTTTTTAGTTTTTCCTTCTAGAAAAAAAGGTAAATGTTTTCATATTAACAGTGATCATAAATATACCCAAATATTTACTATGGGAATGATCTCATAGTAGTTTTCTAAAGATTGTGGCAGGCATTAAGTGCTGCCTGCTACTGCTATGGATGAAATGGTGTCTCCCTCCCACTGCTTTCCTGCCTTCTTACCATAAAGCCCTCTCTGCCAATATCATCATGTTTGGAGATAGAGCTTTTGAAGGTAATTAAGTTTAAATGGGATCATCAAGGTAAGGTCCTAATCCAGTAAGATGGATGGTCTTGTGAGAAGTGGGAGAGATCTGTATGTGTGTACATACATGCATTGAGGTAATGCCGTGGGGCACACAGTGAGAAGGCAGCCACGTGCAAGCAGAAAAAGAGCTCTCACCAGAACCTGACCATGATGATATCTCGAACTCGGAATTCTAAAATCTGTGTTCTCTCTATATCAAAGACCTTGGCTTAAATATGAAACTCAAATGCCTGTGATCACTTACATTTTCTAATATTACCAATGTATAATATAAAGTATATAAGATAAACTTTTGGGAACCGAGTCCCTTTCAAAGAACATTAACAAATAAATTGATAAAGATTTTGTCATATAAAAACCCTTGAGTAGACATAAGGACATATCTCAAAAGCAATATGTGAAAGATGAAAAATGTTCAACTTGTTTTGTCTTAATGAACTATTCGAAATAAAAATTCAGCCCTTCAATAGAGGCAACTCTCTAGTGGAAAAACAACACTATCTTTATATAAAAATCTTTTTAGCAGAATATCGTAGGCTCTGTAAAACCCGCTGAGAGGTAGGCAGCACCCAGGAGAAGAAATAGCTCTGGTAAGAAAAGGAAAGTCTTCTCCTCTCCCTAAAGGCTATAATACTTACAAAGATGAAAAAAAAAAGAACATATTCCCCTTACAAATTGAATATGAGTGGTCTGCAAGGTCCTAACAACCAGGAAATGAGTTTGCTATTTGTTAGCATGTCTCTTGGGCTAAGGATGGAAGGGTACAACATGGTATGTGAGGAAGAACATGGCCTTGTGATGAAGGCAGGCCTGGGTAGGAATCTCTTGCATGGTTTCCCTATGTATGACTGGACCATTTCTGAGACTTCCTCTGTCCCCATTTTCATCTCTGCAGCCTGTTGATGATAAAAAATATGGGCCTTGGAGTGCTGTGAGAAAAATTTTCTTTATGCATGAGAGATACACAGAGAAAGGCAGAGACATAGGCAGAGGGTGAAGCAGGCTCCCTGTGGGGAACCTGATGTGGGACACGATCCCAGGACCCAGGGATCACGACCTGAGCCAAAGGCAGATGCTCAATCACTGAGAAACCCAGGTGGGTGAGGCATCTGTGATGTTCCTAGTGTGGTTCCCAGCATGCATCCCGCATATTTTGGTCTCCCATACTCACTTTGGTTAAATAAAGAGAATGGTAACTAGTCTGCATTTTTAAAATAATGACATGGGCCTCTATCAAGAGGAAGAGAGTCTTTCATATGGACCTCATGCCAAGGCCTGGACATTCTTTTTCTCTTTGGCCTCCTTATGACATCACCACCCTCGAAGTTACATCTATGGGCAATTTCCCTAGTCTCAAATATATTTTACTACTATCTTTGCCTCTGATTTTTTGATAGCTATATTTCCTTCATTTTTCAATTCGCTAAGCGTTCTGATCTATTTGTTACCAAGCAGACTGGAGTTAGTTGTTCACTCAATGTAAAGGAAGGGTTGCTTTCAATAGTGAAAGAATCTAGGTGTTCATGGAATGTTGTATGAAATTCAGGAAAAAAGAGAGAATAGAAATGGTAGCACCACATAGTGAATAAAAGCCTGTGCTTTGAAATAAATAGACCTGATTTCAAATGTAGACTCTGTCCATTACTAATATGGTAACCTGGGCAGATCCATTAGACCTCTGAGCATCAAGGTTCTCCAATATAAAAATACTCCCATCTCACAGGGTCGTTGTAAGGTTGGACAAAATTAGGTACATAAAGTTTTTTAGCATAGTATCTGACATGTAGTAAGCCCCTGATAAATTACTATTAATGTAACTCAGATGAGTATAGCATTTTGCCAAATTATTACTAGCATGTCTTACCTATGACATGGCATAACTGGGATCTAGGGTGAAAGCAGTAAAAAAAAGAGGGAGTTAGTTTTTTCGCAAGACCATAGCTTCTTGATATTTTGTTTGTGGGAGTGTTCTTTGTCTTCCATGTTTTGTGAATAATGCAAACAGAGATGGAGTAAGTAAACAGGTGACCTTCCATGAACTGCTCCCAGACGTTTATTGAGCAATCATCATGTTCTAGACTGGATATTCGATGCATTCGTGTTCAGGGTTGAGAGGAAAGTGCACACAGTCGATTCTTTCTCCTAGATTCCATCTATCTGCTCCATCTTTTTTTTTTTTAAAGATTTATGTATTTATTCATGAGAAACACAGAGAGGAGAGAGAGAAGTAGAGACACAGGCAGAGAGAGAAGCAGGCTCCCTGCAGAGAGCCTGATGTGGGACTCAATCCTGGGTCTCCAGGATCACGCCCTGAGCTAAAGGCAAAGATAAACCCCTGAGCCACCCGGGTTAACCTGCTCCATCTTTCCTTTTTACTAAACTGCTAAGATAGAGCCCTGATACCATCCATCAGGACTATGGCCTCCCCTAACTACTCTCCCTGCTTCCACTCTTGCTTACCCATCCATCTATTATCTAGCAACAGTCAGAAAAATTTGCTAGAAATATAAATCAGATTTGGTCAATCCCCTAGTTAAAAATCCTTTGGCAAAATATTTCCACTTTTTTACCATGGCCTGTGAAGACCCTGTGTGACTAGACCCCTGAGCATAGTATCATATCTGATAGCATGGCCTATGCTCTGGGCTCTAGTCAAATCAGGCTTCCCTGAGCCCCTCTCTCTGAGGGGTCAGATTGTACCCACGTAGGCCTGCAAGTCCCTCAGCCTCGACGGCTCAGGCACATTGTCTGGGAATGTGGCTGCTTCTCTTCTCATAGATTTGGTTTTAATGCTCCACCTCAGAGAAACCCTCCTAGACTATTCCTCTCTAACACGTTCCCACCCTCTCCGCACAGCCCCCTATCCACCTTCTATCAGCAGCACTAATCATTATCATTCCCCCTCTTATTTTGCCATTTGTAAGTCCCAGGCAGGAGAGACATTGGCCTGTCACATTGGCAATTGTATTTGCTGCAGGGACATGACACAAAACAAGACCTCCAGAAGTACTCATGGAATGAAGGATTCAAGCATTGGCAAACACAAAAGGGAAAAAATGTAATGTTTTCGTATAGTAAGGGTTAATGGGAATGCAAGTTTTTGGAGAATCACAAGAGCACCAAACATGGTACACCTACTTGGTATTAGACATCAGTAATAAATCGCTGTACAAGAAAAGCTGCCACTTCTTCCTCCTCCAGCCTTTCTTGAGCTCAACGGGACCATGGATGAGCAGGGTACGAGTGGCACCCTCAGATGATGTAGTGCTTTCGCTGTGGGTGTCCACCTCCACAGACGAGCTCTTCCTACAACACATCAAACACAGAGCAGCTAGTTACTGGTCAAATACACAATATAGTTTAATGCCAAGTTTCAAGGTTCACACAACACTAAAATGTAGTCTCAACCCCCAAAGCAGAGCTCCAGAGCTCAGAATCAGGGATTCCTGAGTTACCGAAAGCTATAGAAAGTGGTGAGGTCACTTGGGAAACTGATGCAGAGGGAGGACAGTTTCAAGGACAAAGCCCTTGGGCCTGCCAATACTTAGAGGTGTGGTGGAGAAAGAAGCAAAGCTCATTGTGAGCCATTAGGTAGGCAAAAGCCAAGAAGCCAAAGGTAGAGCACATTACAAGAAGGTGAATGAACAACAACAATAAACAGGACAACTTGTGGCCTAATATAAAATAAAACAACGTGTGAAGAATCAATTACAAATTGCTTTTATGTTAAGATAAAATGAAGATAACTGAAGATCCTGGAAGTTGACCCCCATCTTATCTAATTCAATATTCAAAATTGGGGTAAAAATTCTCAAAGATCAGCAAAAATATTGGAAACCTCAGAAAGTTTCTGAACACAAGAGTTTAGCTATTCCTTGGCTGAGCTCTGACAGGAATTCCTGGTCAAAATAGGTACTAAAACAACACAATTGAACAGAATGTAAAAATTCTTTCATAACTAGGACAGGTATTTTCATAGACCCACTGAAAATTCTGTCTCATGGAGAGAGAGAGTTGGCTCTCTCGTGGAGCCAAGAAAGTGTCTCCGCCTCCCCCAAGGATGTATAAAGCCTGCTCCCTTCTGCTCAGCAGCACTGAATCTTAAGAACAGGAGCAGCTTTTCAGGAAGCTGGTGCTGAAGTGACTACTTAGTTTCTATGTATTAGAGGAAACAAAAGAAAACAACAGTTCCTGTTATTGCCAGTCTGTTTGGATGATCAGAAATAGTGTATCAGAAGACTACCTCATGCGCTGAAGCCTTGAATGACCACCTGTAAGCTCAGCATGCTTTCTGATTGACGGGAACATCCTTTTCTCTTCAATTCGTGGGACGGGAAATCAAGGGAGTCTACAGCACTTGGCAGAGTACTGTCAACTGCTTGAAGCCTCAAGATTCCGCAGCGGTCCGCGGTCACTGCCATTATGATGTCACAGATTCAAAGCTCATGCTGTAACTGCCAAACTGACATACTGGTTTCCTTTTCTTGGCCTCCAAGTTTTGATTTTTTAAAAGTAATCATTTTATTTTGAGATAACTGTAGATTCGTTTGCAGCTATAAGAAATAACACAGGGAGATGACATCAGTTTTTTTTACAGATGGAGTCTTCCAGAGACACTTCCATCACCACAAGGGTCCTTCCTATTCCCCATTTACAACCACACAAATTTCTTTCCCCCTCCACCACCTCCTTAATCCCGGGCAATCACAAAATCTGTTCTCCATGTGTAAAAGGTTGCCATGTCAAGAATGTTATACAGATGGGATCACATAGTTTATGACATTTGGGGATTTGCTTTTTCCCATTTGGTGTAACTGGAGATTCATCTAGATGGCTGCAAGGATTCACAGTTCATTTCTTGGTGTCCCTTAGTAGTACATTATGATATGGATGTATCACAGTTTGTGTAACTACCTGTTGAAGGAGTTCGAAGTGTCTGCAGGTTTTGGCTGTCACTAATAAAGCTACTATAAACATCTGTGTACAGGTTTTTGTGTCAGTGTGAAGTCTTCACTTCTCTGGGCTAAATGCCCAGGACGGGAAGAGCCAGGTCATATGCTAGCTATTTTGTTGTTGTTGTTGTTGTTGTTGTTTTTATATTTTTTCTTAGGAACTGTCTAACTGGTTTCCAGAATGGCTGTGCCATTTCACATTCTCCCCAGTACTGTATGAGTCGTTCAGTTTCCCCCCATCCACACGAGCATTTGGTGTTGTCATTTTTTATTTTAGCTATTCTGATAGCTGTGTAGTGTGATATCTCACTGTGGATTTCACTTGCATTTCCCAAATGGTTAGTACTAACCATTGATTTGCCACCTGGACATCTCCTTCAGTGTCCAAGCACCTACAGGAGCCTGTTAAAAACATGTTACATGAAGACAGTGTTCCCTTTCCACTAGGAAACTGATGATTTTACAGATGATGAGGCTCCTGCGCATACAGGTTGGGCTCTGAATCCAAGCAGCCGTGACGTAACATGAAGGATTCAAATCCAGCTGACTCAGGAGGTCACGCAGCTTCCTGTGAGGACCCCCCACCCCCACTCTTCCCACATGGACAGTGTCTTTCTTTGACAACTGTGGAGGACTGAAATTTGATCCTACAGACAAAGTTTGTGGTTTCTCTTACAGGCTCCTGTAACAGGCATGTGAAAACCTATCTTTTATGCCCCACTAGACTCTAGGGACCTCAAGGAAGGAGTCTATGTCTGCTTTATCATTAAATTCTCACAAACATTGACGCATCAGAGGAATCAAAAAATTCTGTATTGAACAAGTGAATGAAATAGTTTTCTGGCAGGGATGGACAGGGGAAAAGGCATGACATAAAATAGTCTTTGTCTTATTTACTTTATTCATTCAACGGATAGTGTTTGAACCTGTACTAGGAGAAAGGCACTTGATAGGTCTGGGCAACAGGGAGCCAGGCCCAAGTCTCACAAAACCAGGATTTAAGTGAGGAGGGGGGAAGACAGATATTAAACAGAGAATGCCATCAAGAACTGCCTAACACAGCCTCTGGAAAGTACTGCAGAGGAAAATTAAAGAGTGAGATGAGAAATTTAGAGAGGGACTTGACACCTGATTTCAATTATGGAGAGGAAGACTTCTTTGACGAGCTCATTTGAAATGACCTTTAAAGAATGACTTGGGACTACACAGAAGAGAGAAAGAGGAAGAAAGGGGCAAGGGAGGGAAGATACATTTGTCAGTTGAAGGGACAGAATGTGACTAACTGATGTTTCAGAAACATGGAAGACTTTGCTGGATTGGAGACACAGGCAGAAGGTACAGGAGAGTGAAATCGGCCTGTAAATTAGGTAGAGGTGAGAGCACAAGTCCTGGTAGTCCTTTTAGACTTTATTAAGGCTTCTCATCTTAAAACCAAACTAACACAGAAGTGGCATGTAGATAGTGGCCTCCAGGCTTCAAACCACTTTTATTAAATTTTTATTATTTATTTTTTAAAATAAGTTGATTTTTTATTGGTGTTCAATTTACCAACATACAGAATAACTATTTTATGTATTTGAGAGAGAGAGAGAGAGAAAGAGACAGTGCATGGGCACAAGAGGGGGAGCAGAGAAAGAAAGAGAGAGAGAGAGAGAGAGAGAGAGAGAGAGAGAGAGAGAAGCACAAATGGTGCTGAGTATGGAGTCTGACCTGGGGCTCTCTCTCATGATCCTGAGATCATAAACCTGAGCGGAAATCAAGAGTCAGAAACTTAACCAAGTAAGCCACCAGGCGCCCCTTCTCACCACTTTTAAAGGACAAGTGCTAGTCTGGCCATGCTTGACTGTATTCAGAACCATGGAGGCTCATTGGGCAACACTTTCTGGCCTCCCATCAAGCACCTGTCAAAATCTATTTCAGGTAAAAAATAATCTATTTCAGGTAAAAAAATATAGGCAGATTTCTCTCTGCACCTTCCCCAATTCTCAGAATATGTCCCATTCTCTGCGTCTCCCTTCAGAGAGGTTAGAGATTTAGAGGCCAGGAAAACTTCTCTCCTTTTAGAATCTCGTCCTGTTGATCAATTCTGATATGCATCAGACTCACTTGGGAGGCTTTTCAGGCACTCATTCTGAAACTGCCTCCCCCAGAGCTTCTGATTCATCAGATATGGAAAAAGCTCTTTGAGTGATTCTTACATGTAACCAGGATGGTGAGTCACTGGTTTTAAGGAATTAATTGAGAAAGATACAGTTTTTGATAGCATCTTCTCCTTGTAGTAAAGCAAAGGAGAGAAAAGTTTGCCTGAGAAAGCTAAAGGGAGCTTTCTTTTACCATGTCACAGTTACCTTTGCAGTAATAAAGCTTAATTTCTTCCATAATACCATTGTGATTTATTTTAATTTGATGAATGAGCTCTAAAGAGAATAATAATGATGGGGTCTGTTTTCTTTTTTCAAGACTTTATTTATGTATTCATTCATGAGAGACACAGAATGAGAGAGAGAGAGAGAGAGGCAGAGACACAGGCAGAGGGAGAAGCAGGCTCCATGCAGGGAGCCTGACGTGGGACTCCATCCTGGGTCTCCAGGATCATGCCCTGGGCTGAAGGCAGCGCTAAACCACTGAGCCACCTGGGCTGCCCGGGTCTGTTTTCATCTATTTCACCGAACACCTATGTTTTCACCCTAAATATCAAATAGAAGAGATACTGTAAGGTGATCTTTATGCCCATAATACCGTATTATTGATCTATTGTCCATTTTTGTCAATACCATACTGTTTTGATTATTACAGCTTTGTAATATATCTTGTAATCTGGGACTGTGATACCTCCAGTTTTTTTCTTTTTCAAGATTGCTTTGGCTATTTGGGGTCTTTTGTGGTTCCATACATCCTTACGAATTACTTGTTTTAGTTCTGCGAAAAATACTATTAGTACTTTGATAGGGATTCCATCAAATCTGTAGATCATTTTGAGTATGGAACATTTTATTAATACTTGTTCTCTCATCAATAAGCATGGAATATTTTTCCATTTGTGTTGTCTTCAATTTTTTTCACCAATGTTTTATAGTTTTTCAGTGTGTATATATATATATAGGTCTTTCACTTCCTTGTTTAAGCTTATTTCTAGGTATCTTATTATTTTTGGTACAATTGTTAATGGGACTGTTTCTTAATTTCTTTTTTTGCTCTTCATTATTAGTGTATAGAAATGCAGTGGATTTCTGTATATTGGTTTGTATCCTGTGACTTTCCTGAACTCATTTATCAGTTCTAGTCCGTTTCTGGTAGAATCCTGAGGGTTTTCTACATATAGTATCATGGCACTTGCAAATAGTGAAAGTTTTACATCTTCCTTACCCATTTGGATGCCATTTATTGCTTTTTCTTGTCTGATTGCTGGGGCTAGGACTTCCAGTACTATGCTAAATAAAAGTAGTGAGAGTGGAAATCCTTGTTTTGTTCTTGACCTTGGGGAAAAGCTCTCACTTTTTCACCATTGAGTATGACATTAGCTGTAGTTTTTTCACATATGGTCTTCATTCTGTTGAGGTATGTTCCCTCTAAACCTACTTTGTTGAGTTTGTATCATGAATGGATGTTGTACTTTTAAATGCTTTTCTGCACCTATTAAAATGATCATCGTTTTTACCCTTCTCTTGTTGATGAGATGTATTATGTTAATGGATTTGTGAATATTGAATCACATTTGCATACTAAGAATAAATCCCACTTGATCATGGTAAATGACTTTTTTAATGTATTGGTGGATTTGGTTGGCTAATACTTTGTTGAGGATTTTTGCATGTATGTTAATCAGAGATATTGGCCTGTAGTTCTCTCTCTCTCTCTCTCTCTTTCTCTCTCTCTCTCTCTCTGTAGTGTCTTCATCTGGTTTTGATATCAGGGTAATGCTGCCTTCACAGAATACATAGAAGCTTTCATTCTTTGTTTTTTGAAGTAGTTTGAGAAAAGTAGGTGTTAACTCTTCTTTATATGTTTGGTAAAAAAAAATTTTAAGTATTTTATTTATTTATCCATGACAGAAAAAGACAGAGGCAGAGACAGAGGCAGAAGGAGAAGCAAGATCTACTCAAGGAGCCCGATGTAGGCCTCAATCCCAGGACTCTAGGATCACAACCTAAAGGCAGATGATCAACTGTTGAACCACCCAGGCGTCCCTACATGTTTGCTGAAATTTACCTATGAAGCCATCTGGTCCTGTACTTTTGTTTTCTTGGGAGTTTTTTTATTACTGATTTGATTTCACTGCTGATAATCAGTCTTTCAAATTTTGTATTTTTTCCCAACTCAGCATTGAGACGTTATATGTTTCTAGGAATTTATCCATTTCTTCTAGGTTGCCCAATGACTTTGCATATAATTTTTTCATAATATTCTCTTAAAATCCTTTATATTTTTGTGGTATTGTTTGTTATTTCTCCTCTTTCATTTCTTTTTTTAAATAAATTTATTTTTATTGGTGTTCAATTTGCCAACATACAGAATAACACCCAGTGCTCATCCTGTCAAGTGCCCCCCTCAGTGCCCACCACCGAGTCACCCCCACCCCCCGACCACCTCCCCTTCCACCACCCCTATTCATTTCCCAGGGTTAGGAGTCTTCATGTTCTGCCTCCCTTTCTGATATTTCCTACCCATTTCTACTCCGTTCCATCCTAGTCCCTTTCACTGTTATTTATATTCCCCAAATGAATGAGACCATACAATGTTTGTCCTTCTCCAATTGACTTATTTCACTCAGCATAATACCCTCCAGTTCCATCCACGTCGAAGCAAATGGTGGGTATCTGTCATTTCTAATGGCTGAGTAGTATTCCATTGTATATATAAACCACATCTTCTTTATCCATTCATCTTTCGATGGACACCGAGGCTCCTTCCACAGTTTGGCTATTGTGGACATTGCTGCTAGAAACATCGGGGTGCAGGTGTCCCGGCATTTCATTCCATCTGCATCTTTGAGGTAAATCCCAGCAGCGCAATTGCTGGGTCGTAGGGCAGGTCTATTTTTAACTCTTTGAGGAACCTCCACACAGTTTTCCAGAGTGGCTTCACCATTTCACATTCCCACCAACAGTGTAAGAGGGTTCCCCTTTCTCCTCATCCTCTCCAACATTTGTGGTTTCCTGCCTTGTTAATTTTCCCCATTCTCACTGGTGTGAGGTGGTATCTCACTGTGGTTTTGATTGTATTTCCCTGATGGCGAGTGATGCAGAGCATTTTCTCATGTGCTTGTTGGCCATGTCTATCTCTTCCTCTGTGAGAATTCTCAGGTTGTACTACAAAGCTGTGGTCATCAAGACAGTGTGGTACTGGCACAAAAACAGACACATAGATCAATGGAACAGAATAGAGAATCTAGAAGTGGACCCTCAACTTTATGTTCAACTAATATTCGATAAAGGAGGAAAGACTATCCACTGGAAGAAAGACAGTCTCTTCAATTAATGGTGCTGGGAAAATTGGACATCCACAAGCAGAAGAATGAAACTAGACCAATCTCTTGTACCATACACAAAGATAAACTCAAAATGAATGAAAGATCTAAATGTGAGACAAGATTCCATCAAAATCCTAGAGGAGAACACAGGCAACACCCTTTTTGAACTCGGCCACAGTGGCTTCTTGCAAGATACATCCACGAAGGCAAAAGAAACAAAAGCAGAAATGAACTGTTGGGACTTCATCAAGATAAGAAGCTTTTGCACAGCAAAGGATACAGTCAACAAAACTAAAAGACAACCTACAGAGTGGGAAAAGATATTTGCAAATGACGTATCAGATAATGACAGGAAATTTGCATCAGCTCTCAATGTGGGTAGGAGACTCCTGATACTTTACAGAACCAGATCTTAGGTTTTAGACAGGCTGGGAGTAAGAGTCAGGACTGTGAAAGTCTAATGATTCCCCTCCTAATGTCCAGTAGTTCACATCTCTTTGATAGATACCAGGCTATGAATTTGTGGCTAAACATTTCCACTGCCTTCTAAGCTTGATACCCATCCTGGATCAGTATTATGAGTAATTTCTATCCTGATTCTGGCACTCTGGATTTTCTACTACCACTAATTGATCTCTATAAAGAGGGAAAAAAGGGAAGCCCAGGCCTTGGCAGTTGAGTGTTCACGCCACTACCCTTTGCTGCCCTCTACTGACCATATCTGGAAATTACTTTTAACCTTCCAGGTCCTTGTCCCAAAGCAGATAGAGATACTGCAGTGAGTGAAACCAGGCACACAAAATTTGAGATGCACCAAAAAACTAAGTAAAGAAGATATGATATTTTAATGTAATATTTTTAGAAGTCAATTTTCAAAAAATACATGATGAACAAAATACCGAAATGTACCCTAAAACAGTACTACTAGCTTATATGTACAAAGACCCTGCCATCCATTTTTCATTCAAGAAAAAGGTCTAATACCACAGTGGAAAATCATGCTACCAGCGCTGATGAACCTTTTTCATCACTCGCATATTTGGGAAAAAGACCCAGAAAATTTAGAATAAACCAAAAAAAAAAAAAAAAAGGTGCAAGTGGAACAGATATTATAACAGTAGACTCCTGAGAAAAACAAGAGAACGGAAAAAAAAATTAAGAAAACAAAACCAACAAACATCTTTAGAGTCAAGAAGCCAAAAAAGAGGTGGCTACAAAATAAGAACAAAGGCAGATAAATATTTCTTGTATATTAAAGGTATCATCGACCAAATTGAATAGAAAGTCTTGAAGATTGAGTTCAAGGAATCCTATTTGACCTTGACACTTGGAACATTCATCTTTCAGTTTGCCTGACCTAAGGTTACCCTTTTTTTTCCTCAATAACTAGACCTATTTAGTCCTTCAGTAAGGAGAAAATTAATCATTGGAATAACAGAAAAGCTATTTTAATTGGTAGAATCAACATACAAACAAAGCTTGGAAGACAACAAGTGTAAAAGAGAATCTGACTAATATTAACACTGATAATATGAAATACTGGAAGTCTGAATATTAAAGCAGCAGAGAGATATGGAAGATAATGTCACAGATTTTTCTCACCTATTTATTTATATAGCAAGAAATCAATTATATACCGTGTAAAATTGATGTAACAAAATAGAGTTTAAATATACTCTTTAAAATGATAATCACCAGAAATATCAAAGCAATGTAACTGGAAAAATGTAGACATGGATGGATCAAAGAAATAAGTTTCTCATCTTCCAATAGATGCTATCTAAGGTTGATAAACAAGATAAAAGGAGAAATCAAGTATTAACACATATTTCAGAGGTACTGTGATAACCACCAGGAGAACAGAAAATACTTAAAAACAGGGAGCTGGAAATAAGTCGGGGAACAAGTTCAGGCTGAGAATTTACTTTTCTCTTGGTATCATTCTCTACTGCTTGATTTTTAAAACATGTGTATGTATTAAATTTAAGTTTAAAAGTTAGAAGAAACAAAACCAACTCGACTTTTTGCAGCTGCAGCTCTTGGCACCACTTCCTTCCCATCTGCAATCTCTCTCCTCACACCAGTAGTCCAATCCTATGGAGGCAGGAAGGAATAAGAGACTAGAAAAGTTCCTGTCCTGGGGATCCCTGGGTGGTGCAGCGGTTTAGCGCCTGCCATTGGCCCTGGGCATGATCCTGGAGACCTGGGATCGAGTCCCACGTCGGGCTCCCAGTGCACGGAGCCTGCTTCTCCCTCTGCCTGTGTCTGCCTCTCTTTCTCTCTCTCTCTCTCTCTCTCTCATAAATAAATAAAAATTTTTAAAAAGCTTCTAAAAAAAAGTTTCTGTCCTGAATTTAAGTTTTTTGGAATATTTTTGTTTTGTGCTTGGGTTCTATCTTTTCAATGTGCAACTCTTTGGAATACTAACTTTTGACTACTTTAATCTGTGATATCTAGATCCTCTTTAAAGTTTTGCTAAACTTTGTTATCCTTCTTTTACTTCTTGACAAAAGACTAATCTTGACTCATTGCCTCTTACTGTGATCACAGTATTTTATTTTCTTAGAATCTTGATTCTGTCCAACTACTGCTTTGCCTGGCCCAACTCAACCTGCCTAGGTAGGAATGAAACATCTATGGAAGAGAGATGACAATTATCATTTTCAGAAAAAATAAAACTTCATATACTAGTAAAACATAGCACTAAGGGAGTAGGATGATGTTCATTATCCCATTCCTCATGCATTTTAAGAGGAGAGTGTACTTCCCTGTCCTAGAGAGAACAGACTTGGGAGAATGTGGGAGGAGAAATTCTCTCTAGACTTGTGGTCTCACAATCTTGTACCAAAGTAGCCAAAACATGAGACACAAGACACAAGGAAATGAAGAAACCAGAATACCTATCTACATTTTTGAAGAAGGCAATAATGTCTCAAATGTCACTCTCTGAGAGAAAGTAGGTAATATATATGGGAGACCACTGCACACATCACCAAAACAAAACAACAGCAAAAGCAAAGGAATACCTATATTAAACATGGGGAAGCACAACTATTGATGGGCACTTTCTGCTCAGTCATACAGATTCACAGGCCATGGATTCAGTGCTGGTGCAGCTGGCTGGCTTGCCACCGGACCTAGACCAGGTCCTCGCTGTCTCCAGCATAGGTGCTACTAAGTTATCTGCTGTGCTCCGATAGCAGTATCAGATGACATTACATAGTCACTTAATTGGGGTACCACAGTTTTGTTTGTGACAACTTCTATAGTGGACAGTTTCTTTTGGGACTGCTGACCCCTTGGAGACTAGAACTAATTAGAGATTTGAAGCAACTTTGAAGAGGCTGAAGAAGCTATACTCATTCCTGTGAAATCCCAGGACACAGCTGCAGCTATAGGAACCTCGGCTCTAAGTAAAAGCCTCTGGCTTACACTGAGCCAATTGTATAAAATGGAGAGTGAGAGCATTTGGACTTTAAATAAAAGCTCCATGAGCTTTTCCTTGCAAGGGGATTTAGTTTGTGGGGAAGTTGAGTAACAAAAATCAGTTTCATATTGTTCAAATTTGGGACATTTTCATATTGATATAGTTCTCTGTATTCATTTCATAAAATCTGGTGAGCTATTTTGGACAACATGACTGGGCATAATTAGTGATAAGAAATAGAATTAGAGAGTGAACTTTCAGCTTAGTACTATCTGACTCATGGTGCTAGTCTTTTATGGGCAAAAAGCAAAATGCCCTTCAAGAAGTCCCAGAAGGACTCTGTGTAGGGAGAAGCAGACATGGGGTCTGTGTGAGCACAGCAGCACTGTGAGCATGCACCACTCGGCTGAGAGGGACAGCTGCCTGGTCCCCTTCTGATGCCTGAGTACAAAGGGTTATGACATTGTTTCTCAGCCTTCCATCATGCGTACACCGCCTTCATGACTTTTCTACAAATACATGTTTTTAAGTATTCAGCATGGACTTTACAATCTTTGCTCAGGGTAATATGTGTTAAAACATGTTAGGAAAAAAAAAACAGGTATCTTTCTGACTACAGATGAAAATGCATACATAATTAATAAAACTGAAAAAAAAAATGCCTGGGAGTATGCCTACTTAAAACAACTCACATGATGCCAGTGGAATCCACAATGTAATATATTTAAAAAATTAAAAAGCTGGCAAGCATTAGGAGGGATGCGTGTTATTCCCCTCTTCAGGATTCGACTCCAATCCTGATGACACAACATGGTGTTGGAGAAGAGATTTGGGGTCGCTGTCTTCACTTTCTCACACCATCCCAAGCAACGTAGAGCAGACCTTTTTAAGACCTATAGAAGCTGTGTAGAGCTTTTGTACTTAAAGAGTTTCTTGGTCCCCTATTGGAGTGGGCTTGAGTGAGGACAACTGCAGTTGTCTGGCCATCCCATGGCTTGTTTATGGAGATGCAGTAGCAAACCCTGTTTTTGCATGACGTCTAAGCCTCTACCCAGCTTTACTAGGGAACCCTATAATTTGGATGATAACATACATTTCAATTGCCTGCTGTGTCCCCTTTCTCGAACTGGTTCCAACCCGTAAAGAAGCCCAAATTCCAACACAGCATGTAGTTACATAAACAAGTGAAAGAATGAGAGAAGAAAACATTGATGGAAGAAAATGCATGCTGCTATTATACAGCAAAAATACTATGTATATATAAACATTTAATGATAGCTTATTTTGAAAAAGTGTTTTTTAAAAAATGAATGCAACTCAATACTCAAATAGTGTTGAGTTCTCCTTCCCCAACTTGCAGGTACAGTCATGTAGTATTCCAGTCTTTCTGGCTGAGTCCCTGCAGCTGGAGCAGGGCACCTTCCGCTGTTGCCGAGTTTCTGAAAAACAATGAGAAAGAATATTGGTTTAGGGTCAGGCCTGGGGCTAGATCCTGGATGTCTGAAGTTCAGCAAATTACCTGGCCTTCCTGAGTCTCAGGTTTTATACGTGTAAAATGGGAATAACCCCTCTAGATTTGCTGTGAGGATTAAGTAATAATGCATGTGAGTCAGTGACACTGCCGTTCAGAAAGAAATTCAGATCCATGTCTAGGTATCCACTGGGTATGTCCATAACTAGATAGTTTTGGAAGAGGTTTGAGATCTTTCCCTTGCATGGATAGTGGAGTATGTGTGGTCGTGCCTATAATCAGAGGCTTTTGTTAGCACAGATAAAATGCCAAAACAATAAAGATTTTGATGTCATGTGTTCCTTTGTGCAAACAAGCTTGCCTAGCAAAATGGTGCAGATAAACACAGATGAATGGAATTTATACAAATAAATGAAAATTATGTTTCTCTAGTATAAAAATAGATCAAATGGTAAGAGCACAAAAATAGGTGAAATGGTAACATAAACTGACTTTTGTAATCAGAGGGTCAACTCTTGACATTTTCCTCTCTAAGCTTTTTCTGATAGTTTTGTTGCTAAGGCTACCATGTTTTTGCCAGATTGGAAGAGGACTGTCAACTCTAATGAAGATTAAGTAGATTTCCCAACGAGATTTTTTAAAAATAAACATCAGTTAATGCTGCTGGCTTTCAAAGCCATATTCATGAAGAATGGAAAGATCTTTAAAGAGTTGCTCTTAGAGACTCCTAAATCTGGGAAATGAACAAGGGGTAGTGGAAGGGGAGGTGGGTGGGGGGATGGGGTGACTAGGTGACGGGCACTGAGGGGGACACTTGAAGGCATGAGGACTGGGTGTTATGCTCTATGTTGGCAAATTGAACTCCAGTAAAAAATAAATAAAAAATAAATAAAAAACAAAGATCTGCTCTAAGAAGGTGTAACTAATAAAATTTGAAATTTAGCAGCATTTCTATTCCATAGTTATTCCAACACACAAGTTTTTATCATGGTTACATTGTACAAAAATAACTTAAAACAGAGCTTTACATATTTAATAAAAAGATGAAGATATTATTATTTACAACTTTAGCCAAAAATTAATTCCCTAAAGAGTAAAAGGTTATTTAATGAACAATTCTTTTGACTGGTTGGGAAAGTGTTGCACAACGGTTCACAAATTCACACTTGATTTATTCTTTGAACGATATAGATAACTTACAGGATTCAGTCCTCTGTCTTTTGGTTCCTGCCATTAATTGGTTAAAGTCATCCGAGGACAGTGTAATTACAACGCTCCCAAAGAAACCTGGAGTTTTGTAAATACAGTAAATGGAAAGTAATGTGTTATGGACATTCAATTGCTAAAAGGATGTAAAAGGGTAGGAGCCATTAGGAAAGGTGAATACACACTTCTCTTGATGTGCTTGCTGAGGAGCCAAATGAGCTTCTTGATCATGGACAGAAGAGACCACCTAAAGTTTAAAAAATGTAGAGCTGTTTGTGTGTCCATTGATCCTGCAATTCTACTTGTGCACTAAAGCAGGAAAATTAAATGAAAAATTACCTAGCCAATACACGTGCTGTGTTTTCTTCCTCTGATGTCTTTATATCTTTGTAGCCAGAAATCCCAATGTTAATTTCGAATAGGAAAGGCTGAATACTAAAGTTAAAAGTTCACCTTAATTTGAATATTGTAGCATTAGTGACATCTGATGGAAAACGAGTTACAGGGTAGCATTATTTAGGTATCCTGATCTTTCTATCACTTTCATCAGATTTTCGCACAGCCCTCTCCCCACGTCCATGGGAAGAGTGTACTTTCTGGCCCCATTGAAGTTTGGCTTAGCCTTAAGACTTACCTGCATCAGTGGAATATGAGCAAAAATGTCAGTGTGAAAGTTCTGAAGATAAGCTTTAGGAGTCCTGGTGAGCCATTGCCCCTTCAATAATAGAAGGAGACACGTGCCCTGCAGATTTGCAGGGGCAAAGAAGAAGACAAGCACTCCAGATAACCCACAGACTACACGGGAAAAAATTGTTATTCTATGGTTGTTTGTGCAAAAGCCAATTAATACATGAGACTATTACACACCTCTGTGTGAATTCCCATGGAAGCTTGACTCCTCTCTCCAATTGATGACACTGGGAGAAGATTCCTGGAGACGTGTGGTTCAGTCCCTTCTGGGGCTCTATTTCAGACCCGGATAGGCCCAGTCGGAACATGTTTCCATTCCTCTACCTATGGTAAGCAAAACTGAGTCAAGAGTCCAGGGCAGGCCCATTAGGTTCTCTTAGAATCTTGGGTTCACTGTATAACATGGTGTGGAAGTCATGTAGGGCTTTTTTTTTTCTTCCAAACATTTATTTAAATTTTAATTAACATATAGTGTAATATTGGTTTCAGGAGTATAATTTAGTGATTCATCACTTACATATAATACCCACTGTTCATAGGTCATTTGCAATTCTTACATCTGTTGATTTAAATATCTTCCTCTTAAGGTGGACTTCAAGGTATAGGAAAAGAGGGCAGGACAAGTTTAGATGGAGCCATAGGCTAAAGCTTTTCCGGTTGAGCTTTGCCAATAAAGCTTGTAGCTTGGCTCCCACTCAACTCTAATATATGTACTAGTAGGAGTCAGTAGTGGTATAAGCCACGAAGTATAAGTGGTAATATTAGGACTTTTTAATTTGGCGAATAAAAACAACTGACAGAAATTTAAGTATTGTCCGTGATCTATTAAGAAAGTTGCTACTGGTGAATATTTTTCAGGGAATGACCACATTATTTCTGGTTATTTAGCAGAGGCATTTAGTGTTTCCTAAAGCAGTTACTGCTTTCTAAAAAGAATTTCAAACTTTTGTCCCAAAAGTAGGACCAGATTTTTTAACTCTTCATATTTTTACTGAACTTCCAGTTCTGCTTTCCGTCTCAACCTAATGTTTCATGTTTAGAGGTTACAAACAGCACAGAATTTAAATGCTTTAATCTTACTAGTGTCCACTTTGTAACATACCTCATGTTTGGAAAACCAGACTCTTGACCACACCTTAATTCAACATCATTTTCCTTTCTGCAGAACTGCTTTTCTTATTCAGGAAAAGGACATATGTGGGTGGACCTCAATTAGATAGCTTCAACAATTCTCCAGGCAATGGGCTTTCACAATAGCATTCACTATACCTGTCATCAAATACTGGCACTTATTTGTCTTGCAATGAGAGAATTGCCTTTTATTCTTAACAAGCAGGCAACTGGATCAAAGAGATTAGATTACTCAGGTGAAAAAACAAATACATAATGAGATAAACCTGTGTAGTAACTGCCTGGAAGCTTGCCATCTATTTTCCTCTCCATATCTCAAGCTTCAGAAAGACCAAGACTTTGTTTCATTCATCCTAATACTTGGAACTTTAACAGGTGCTCACTTTGTCATTTCTGAATGAGTGATACAGGCTATGTGTTTTTACTTTATAGTGAAGGTTAATGAGTTAATTCATATAAAAAGCTTAGAACGGTGTCTGATACTAAGCACTTAATTACAAAACAAGGTAACATTTAGAATAGAGATTAGAAAAGATGTCAGAAGTTTGCCTTAAACTGACCCTTAAAAAATAAGGAAAACTAGGCTGGCAATAAAGCTAAGAGGATAGAAAAGTTCTCCAGTCCACTATATGCTAAAATGAATTAATTCCAAATGACATGTATTATTTTATACAGAGAATGATGCTTATTTTAAGTCTAAGGTTATAAGATTAAAGGGATATAATCAAAGCTTGTTCGTTAAATTGAAAGTACCTCCAGATTTATTCAAGTTGGTATCCTTAGGCCTCAGTAGGCACAAGATATTATTTGCTATACTGAATCCATTCTATTATATGTGTTAATACCACACCAATATAAACATATTTAAGACAAATTTTAAACATACATATTTAACTTTATTTCATCATCATTTAAAGCTTGATTTTATAAAACAAAAAAATTAAGAGTTCTGTATCACAGGAATTTAAACAGTGGCAATACACATAGCTTTGTAGGTTCGAGTTCTACAACAAATCAAAATCAAATAATTGGAAGTGTTTTCAATATGGAAAATATACAAATGAAATAAATGGCAGAGACCTATTATGAGCAATGTTTCATTACTTGCAGGTTGTCATTAGATAATTTCAGAATCTAAACAAAGACTCTCAATATTCATACTTCTGTTGCTGTATTTTACATTTAATATCTCCCTACCTATAATCCAGAGGCAAAGTCCTTGACCAAAAGGTCTGATTTAAGAAGGCATTTAGTTTTATGGCAAAAGTTATCCATCTACAGTTACCACTTTCAAGGAATTGACAACAATGCTGATGTGATCTGCTAGTTCCCTTTTGAACAATGTGCAATAATTTATTCCAACCCTGTATCAAGTCATACAGGTAACAAAAAATGGGACAATTATGCACAGTTCAATAGATGTATAATGTTAAGTTTCCCCAGTCTAAAAATTAACCAGTGATACAAAATTTATCAACTATAGTTGACTTGGTTTCAGGAAAACCGCATCTGAGAACTACAAGTACATCACTGTCCTAATCTCATCCTCAGTCACTGGTCGGAATTTTATAGGCCACCATGCTATTTACTTTGTGGATAGTAGTAGTAAATGAATGAAGACAGACTTCCTCAGAATTGGTAATAAACTGTGGTCCCGACTCTTCCCATTTTTCAAGGACAACCAAATCTTTGTATAAATCAGTAGGTCAAATGAACCTAAATTGGGGATAAGATCATTAAAGTACAATTAGTTTTTGAAAGGTACAAGTATCCTTCCTCTCTCCCTCACATGTGAGCCACCTATCATGTCAGAAAAGCTAGTTTGGCTTGATCTCTAATCAGTTATATTAGCTAATTGCTTTTCTTCAATGGAAATTTTAGTACAGAAAATACTGTACTCCTTTTTACTTAATGAAAAACTCGATTGTTTTTTTTTCTTCAAAGAGAAAAGCCATTAAAGATATTTGCAGAAAGTATATAATTGATCACGAGACAGCATGAATCTAAGCCAGAGAAAAAGAACATCTTGGTTTTGTGACCGCTGTATCCCAATGCCCAGAACCATGGAAGGCATACAGTAGGCATTTAGGGTATATCTGATGAATGAAGGAGTAACTAAGCCAGAAAAGAAAGACACAGTTATACCTGTCTAAGTCTTAATTATATACAAGGAAATGTGTATAAAATAAAAGTAATGGAAGAAATTACGTCAAAATATTCAGGAGTACTGAATGAAAACTTTCATTATTTCCCTATTCGGCACTTGTAAATAAAACACAACCAGCATCGCTTTAGATTCATGACGTTTTTCTCACTTATATACCATGACATGGATAATTAAGAAAAAACTCAACAAAACTGTTAATTCTTAAAGTAATAGCTTAATCTTTCCACAACAAATCTGAACCATCATGAAGT
The DNA here is from genome assembly GCF_048418805.1 of Vulpes vulpes. Taxonomy (NCBI): domain Eukaryota; kingdom Metazoa; phylum Chordata; class Mammalia; order Carnivora; family Canidae; genus Vulpes; species Vulpes vulpes. The sequence goes on from NC_132783.1 coordinate 21,548,776, forward strand.
CATATAATACTTACAAGAGACTTCCAACAGCGGCAGAAACGTCACGGTAGCTGTGATCTGTCGGATTACGGAGAGGATCTCATCCTGGATGACCTTCTGAGACTTTCCTCTGGGTGTGCTACTGAAGAAACCAAATGAGTTGATTCATTTTAAGTTTTAACAAGTTATTTAAAACACTGGTAAGATTATTTGTTTGATTAAATGCTTCAAAACTCAAATTAAGGAATGCATTCAAAAGGAGTTTTTAAAAAACAATTATAATTTCACTTATTATTCCAGTGATTAAGGCTGATCTTAGTATCAGGTCATTAAATAACAGATGACCAGAAAACCTGCCAAGTGCTTCAAGTCAGGAAACATTCAGCATATTGTAAAATAAAGATAACAATTAGTATCTAAGATCTTTAATTGGCATAATCATTTTGGCATTTTTAGGAATACATAAATGTCTAATTCTGTAGTGCTTCAAAGAAGATGTTATATCAAGTTGTTTTTATTATTAAACATTTTCCAGGGGAGGGGCAAGATGGCGGAAGAGTAGGGTCCCCAAATCACCTGTCCCCACCAATTACCTAGATAATCTTGAAATCATCCTGAAAATCTATGAATTCGGCCTGAGATTTAAAGAGAGAACAGCTGGAATGCTACAGTGAGAAGAGTTCGCACTTCTATCAAGGTAGGAAGACTGCGAAAAAAGAAATAAAGAAACAAAAGGCATCCAAGGGGGAGGGGCCATGCAAGGAGCCAGGCGAAGGCCAGGGCGAGTGTCCCCAGGACAGGAGAGCCCAGGCCCAGAGAAGCAGGAGCTTCACCAATCTTCCTGGGCAGAAAGGCCTCGCAGGGAGTTGGAGCAGGACCCCAGAAAGGCGGGGATGCCCGCAGGCTCCATGGGACACTAACAGAGCAACTTCGCCCCGGGGAGAGTGTGCTGAGCTCCCTAAAGGGCTGCAGCGCAGACACGGCTGGACCCGGGAGCAGCTCACAGGGTCTAGGGCCACAGTTCTGCAGAGAGGCGGCTGTGTGGTGGGAGCACAAATCCAACAGCACAGGCCCAGGAGCACAGGGCGCCAGGGACACAGCCCAGGATCCGGCCTCCTCCCGGGACAGGCAGAGGCCAGGCGGGTCCAGGATGGGAAGGACGCTCCTGCCCCAAGCTGAGCAGATCAGCGGCCCCGACCCCGGAGCATCCAGGCCCCAGCAGATGGAGAGCTCCGTAGTAACTGCAGGAGCTGACTCCAGAGCTCCAGAGCAGGCCGCTGCCACTGCAGGTGTTTCTTCTGGGGCCTCAAGGGGTAAACGAGCCCCTCTGAGCCCTGCACCAGGCAGGGGGTAGAGCACCTCCCCCAAGCGCTAACACCTGAAAATCAGCACAACAAGCCCGTCCCCTAGAGACCAACTAGATGGACAAGTTCCAGGGGAAGTCAAGGGACTTAAAGTATACAGAATCAGAAGATACTCCCCTGTGTTTTTTGTTTGTTTGTTTGTTTTTGTTTTTTGTTTTTTGTTTTTTTTTTGTTTTTGTTTTTGTTTTTTGTTTTTTGTTTTTTGTTTTTTTTTGCTTTTTGAATTTTATTTGTTTCCCTTGGCCTTTTTTTCCCTTCTTTTTCTTTCTCTTTTTCCTCTTTTTTTCTTCCTTTTTTCGTTTTTCTTTTTCTCTTTTCTTTCCTCCTTTCTCTCTTCTCAATTTCTCCTTTTCCCAATTCACCTTGTTTTTGGCCACTCTGCACTGAGCAAAATGACTAGAAGGAAAACCTCACCTCAAAAGAAAGAATCAGAAACAGTCCTCTCTCCCAAAGAGTTACAAAATCTGGATTAGAATTCAATGTCAGAAAGCCAATTCAGAAGCACTATTATACAGCTACTGGTGGCTCTAGAAAAAAGCATAAATGACTCAAGAGACTTCATGACTGCAGAATTTAGAACTAATCAGGGAGAAATTAAAAATCAATTGAATGAGATGCAATCCAAACTAGAAGTCCTCACAACGAGGGTTCATGAGCTGGAAGAATGAGTGGGTGACATAGAAGACAACAAAGAGGGAAACAGAGGAAAAAAGAGACAAACAATTAAAAGACCATGAAGATAGATAAAAGGAAATAAACGACAGCCTGAGGAAGAAAAACCTACGTATAATTGGGGTTCCCGAGGGCGCCGAAAGGGACAGAGGGTCAGAATACGTATTTTAACCAATCATAGCTGAAAACTTTCCTAATCTGGGAAGGGAAACAGGCATTCAAATCCAGGAGATAGAGAGATAGAGAGATCTCCCCCTAAAATCAATAAAAACAGTTCAACACCTCGACACTTAATAGTTAAGCTTGGAAATTCTAAAGATAAAGAGAAGATCCTTAAAGCATCAAGAGACAAGAAATCCCTGACTATTATGGGGAAGAGTATTAGGGTTACAGCAGACCTCTCTACAGACACCTGGAAGGCCAGAAACGGCTGGCAGGATATATTCAGGGTCCTAAATGAGAAGAACATGCAACCAAGAATACTTTATCCGGCAAGGATCTCATTCAGAATAGAAGGAGAGATAAAGAGCTTCCAAGACAGGCAGGCGCTGAGAGAATATGTGACTTCCAAACCAGCTCTGCAAGAAATTTTAAGGGGGACTCTTAAAATTCCCCTTTAAGGAGAAGTTCAGTGGAACAATCCACAAAACAAGGACTGAATAGATATCATGATGACACTAAACTCCTATCTTTCAATAGTAACTCTGAACGTGAATGGGCTTAATGACCCCATCAAAAGGCACAGGGTTTCAGACTGGATAAAAAAGCAGGACCCATCTATTGGCTGTCTACAAGAGACTCAGACAGAAAGACACCTACAACCTGAAAATATAAGGTTGGAGAACCATGTACTACTCAAAGGGTCCTCAAAAGAAAGCAGGGGTAGCCATCCTTATATCAGAAAAACTAAAGTTTTTCCCAAAGACGGTAGTGAGAGTTGAAGAGGGACACTATATCATACTTAAAGGATCTATCCAAGAAGAGGACTTAACAATCCTCAATATATATGCCCCGAATGTGGGAGCTGACAAAACTATCAATCAATTAATAACATAAATTAAGACATATTTAGATAATAATATACTTGGTGACTTCGATTTAAGGCTTTCTCCACTGGATAGGTCATCTAAGCACAACATCTCCAAAGAAACAAGAGCTTTAAATGATACACTGGACCAGATGGATTTCACAGATATCTACAGAACTTTACATCCAAACTCAACTGAATACACATTCTTCTCAAGTGCACATGGAACTTTCTCCAGAATAGACCACATACTGGGTCACAAATCGGGTCTGAACCGATACCAAAAGATTGGGATCATCCCCTGTATATTCTCAGACCATAATGCCTTGAAATTAGAACTAAATCACAACAAGAAGTTTGGAAGGACCTCAAACACGTGGAGGTTAAGGACTATCCTGCTAAAAGATGAAAAGGTCAACCAGGAAATTAAGGAAGAATTAAAAAGATTCATGGAACCTAATGAGAATAAAGATACAATCGTTCAAAATCTTTGGGATGCAGCAAAAGCAGTCCTGAGGGGGAAATACATCACAATACAAGCATCCATTCAAAAACTGGAAGGAATTCAAATACAAAAGCTAACCTTACACATAAAGGAGCTAGAGAAAAAACAGCGAATAGATCCTACACCCAGCAGAAGAGAGTTAATAAAGATTCGAGCAGAACTCAATGAAATTGAGAACAAAAGAACTGTGGAACAGATCAACAAAACCAGGAGTTGGTTCTATGAAAGAATTAATTAAGATAGATAAACTATTAGCCAGACCTATTAAAAAGAAGAGAGAGAAGACTCAAATTAATAAAATCATGAATGAGAAAGGAGAGATCACTACCAACACCAAGGAATTAGAAACGATTTTAAAAACATATTATGAACAGCTATACGCCAATAAATTAGGCAAACTGGAACAAATGGACGCATTCCTGAAAGCCACAAACTACCAAAACCGAAACAGGAAGAAATAGAAAACCTAAACAGGCCAATAACCAGGGAGGAAATTGAAGCAGTCATCAAAAACCTCCAAAGACACAAAAGTCCAGGGCCAGATGGCTTCCCAGGGGAATTCTATCAAACGTTTAAAGAAGAAACCATACCTATTCTACTAAAGCTGTTTGATAGAAAGAGATGGAGTACTTCCAAATTCGTTCTATGTGGCCAGCATCACCTTAATTCCAAAAGCAGACAAAGATCCCACCAAAAAGGAGAGTTCCAGACCAATATCCGTGATGAACATGGAAGCAAAAATTCTCAACAAGATACTAGCCAATAGGATCCAACAACACATTAAGAAAATTATTCGCCATGACCAAGTAGGATTTTTCCCCGGGACAGAAGGCTGATTCAACACTCATAAAACAATCAATGTGATTCATCATATCAGCAAGAGAAAAACCAAGAACCGTATGATCCTCTCATTAGATGCAGAGAAAGCATTTGACAAAATACAGCGTCTATTCCTGATCAAAACTCTTCAGAGTGTAGGAATAGAGGAAACAGTCCTCAACATCTTAAAAGCCATCTACGAAAAGCCCACAGCAAATATAATTCTCAATGGGGAAGCACCGGGAGCCTTTCGCCTAAGATCAGGAACAAGACAGGGATGTCCACTCTCACCACTGCTATTCAACATAGTACTGGAAGTCCTAGCCTCAGCAGTCAGACAACAAAAAGGCATTAAAGACATTCAAATTGGCAAAGAAGAAGTGAAACTCTCCCTCTTTGCCGATGACATGATACTCTACGTAGAAACACCAAAAGCCTCCACCCAAAGATTGCTAGAACGCATACAGCAATTTGGCAGTGTGGCAGGATACAAAATCAATGCCCAGAATTCAGTGGCATTTCTATACACTAACAATGAGACTGAATAAAGAGAAATTAAGGAGTCAAACCCATTTACAATTGCACCCAAAAGCATAAGATACCTAGGAAGAAACCTAACCAAAGAGGTAAAAGATCTATACCCTAACAACTATAGAACACTTCTGAAAGAAATTGAGGAAGACACAAAGGGATGGAAAAATAGTCCATGCTCATGGATTGGCAGAATTAATATTGTGAAAATGTCAATGGTACCCAGGGCAATTTACACGTTTAATGCAATCCCTATCAAAATACCATGGACATTCTTCAGAGAGTTAGAATAAATTATATTAAGATTTGTGTGGAATCAGAAAAGACCTCATATAGCCAGGGGAATTTTAAAAAAGAAAACCATAGCGGGGGGCATCACAATGCCAGATTTCAGTTTGTACTACAAAGCTGTGGTCATCAGGACAGTGTGGTACCAGCACAAAAACAGACACATAGATCAATGGAACAGAATAGAGAACCCAGAAGTGGACCCTGAACTTTTTGGTCAACTAATATTCAATAAAGGAGGAAAGACTATCCATTGGAAGAAAGCCAGTCTCTTCAGTAAATGGTGTTGGGAAAATTGGACATCCACATGCAGAAGAATGAAACTAGACCACTCTCTTGCACCACACACAAAGATAAACTCAAAATGGATGAAAGATCTAAATGTGAGACAAGACTCCATCAAAATCCTAGAGGAGAACACAGGCAACACCCTTTTTGAACTCGGCCACAGTAACACCTTGCAAGATACATCCAGGAAGGCAAAAGAAACAAAAGCAAAAATAAACTATTGGGACTTCATCAAGATAAGAAGCTTTTGCACAGCAAAGGATACAGTCAACAAAACTAAAAGACAAGCTACAGATGGGAGAAAATATTTGCAAATGACGTATCAGATAAAGGGCTAGCATCCAAGATCTGCAAAGTACTTCTTAAACTCAACACCAAAGAAACAAACAATCCAATCATGAAATGGGCAAAAGACATGAACAGAAATCTCACAGAGGAAGACCTGGACATGGCCAACATGAACATGAGAAAATGCTCTGCATCACTTGCCATCAGGGAAGTACAAATCAAAACCACCATGAGATACCACCTCACACCAGTGAGAATGGGGAAATTTAACAAGGCAGGAAACCACAAATATTGGAGAGGATGTGGAGAAAAGGGAACCCTCTTACACTGTTGGTGGGAATGTGAACTGGTGCATCCACTCTGGAAAAGTGTGTGGAGGTTCCTCAAAGAGTTAAATATAGAGCTGCCCTATGACCCAGCAATTGCACTGCTGGGATTTACCCCTAAATTCAGATGCAATGAAATGCCGGGACACCTGCACCCCAATGTTTCTAGCAGCGATATCCACAATAGCTAAACTGTGGAAGGAGCCTTGGTGTCCATCGAAAGATGAATGGATAAAGATGTGGTTTATGTATCCAATGGAATATTACTCCGCCAATAGAAATGACAAACACCCACCATTTGCTTCAACGTGGATTGAAGTGGAGGGTATTATGCTGAGTGAAGGTAAGTCAATCGGAGAAGGACAAACATTATATGTTCTCATTCATTTGGGGAATATAGATAAGAGTGAAAGGGAATATAAGGGTAGGGTCAATAAATGTGTGGGAAATATCAGAAAGGGAGACAGAACTTACTTACTCCTAACTCTGGGAAACGAACTAGGGGCGGTGGAATGGGAGGAGGGCGGGGTGGGCGTGACTGGATGGTGGGCACTGAGGGGGGCACTTGACGGTATGAGCACTGGGTGTTATTCTGTATGTTGGTAAATTGAACACCAATAAAAATAAATTATTTAAAATAATCAAATAAACATTTTCTAAAATAGACCAAAGGCTTCAGGAACAAAGTACATTTCATTATGAGAGAGAGTTCTGAGTTTACAGGTAAGCATGCCTTGGACAATGCTAAGAATTAGCATATAATGAGGGGGCATTTCCCATCCAGAGGATCTAAGAACTTCAGTTCAGAGTGTCTTAGGAAGTTCATAGCATTAAATGAAATACAGTAGAGCTGCATATCAAGCTAGGAGAACGTCTAGGATAATACTTCATGGTTAAAAGTACCTTGACACAATCCATTAAATGGGCCACCTAATACATCCTAATACACCTAATACATAGCTTACATATAGCACCATAAATACTAACGGTTGAAATTCATGGATTTTAGACTAAGGGCAGTTATGTTAAAAGTACACTATACAAGTCCATAATAGGCATGACTCTTTTGTGAGCACAGTTTGTGAGTCTTATTCTTCTCCACAGGAGATCTAACATAATTACAAACAAACTACCTTATACGAAACTAGTTCAATTTGGTTAGAACTCATTTAGTCAAGAAAACAAGTTTTGGGAAAAAAATCATGAAAATGGAAGCAGTTTAATTCATACTTACCTGTCATCTTTTGCAGTCTTGTCGCACTCAATGTCAACCTGCCACCTTTCAAGGACTTCACTGCTTTCATTATTTGAGATGAATACCACCAGCTTCTGAACTGAACACTTGTATAACCAATCTGCAATATAGAACAAGGCATCTGTTTTGGTTCACTGCATTACAAAGTAACTCTTCCCAGGTCTCACTTTCTACCCTTAGCAAATCCTACCACTGGTATTTTGGAACTCCTCCAACCTGTACAGAAAACTTGCCTCACGATAACCTAGCTCCCGTTTTCCAATTCTCAGTATCCATAGCAGATGTAGTTAGTACTGAATGCTAAGCACAGAGTAGTGAACATGCAGTATACTGTAATCCAAGGTAAATTGCAGAAGATGAGCATTAATCTAATCACTGCAGCAATGAATGTAAATTTTTAATTGTAATAAGTGCCAAGAAGGTGCAGTATGTGATCCAATGAGAGAATATAGGAAAATTTGACTCAGGGAATTCTCACTGGACTTCAGTTCTACAAGTAAATACAATTAAATATGCAAAAGGTTACAGAAAAGGGTACAGGTCTAAAATACTGGAAAGCAAAAAGTATCTGACCAGAGGATTGAAAGGGTAATACAGATACAGTTAAGAAAGGGAGAATGAACAAGGTCGGTTTGTGCAAGATACATAGGGGTCAGACCACACAAGGTCACATGGGCTAAATTAAAGAACTTATACTTCAAGTACCAGGGAAGTCATTACTGTGTCTGAAGCAGGGTGTGATGTGATTAAACTTATATTTCAGAACTATCCTTTTGGCTGTGATGTGTGGAAAGTAGAGTGGAAGTAAAGAGAGGATCTAGGGATGCTAATTGATTAGTAATTCAAGCAAGAGGTACTGAAGGCTTATAGAAGGATAAATTGGGAGAGATGGATCAGTATAGGTAGAGTGAAGAGATTTCGTGGTTAAAATTGTTAAGATTTATTGGATACTTATGAGACTAAGGAAGAGGAAATACTCAGGGATAGTTCCCAACTTTCTGGTTTATACCACTGGTTGGAAGGTTGATCCATTCATTGAGAGAAAGAGAATGGGAATGAGACATGATGCTTACAATTTTATAAGGTTTTATTTTTCTTCTTTTTTAAAGATTTTATTTATTTATTCATGACAGAGAGAGAGAGAGGCATAGAGAGAGAGGCAGAGACACAGGCAAAGGGAGAAGCAGGCTCCATGCAGGGAGCCTGATGTGGGACTCGATCCCAGGTCTCCAGGATCATGCCCTGGGCTGAAGGCAGTGCTAAACTGCTGAGCCACCCGGGCTGCCCTAAGGTTTTATTTCTAAGTAATCTCCACACCCAATGTGGGGCTGGAACTTACAACCCAAGATCAAGAGTTGCATGCTCTACTGACTGAGCCAGCCAGGACCCCCTTAAATTTAGTTTTCAAGTATCACTAGGATAGCCACATGTGGATATCAAGGGAGCCACTTACTATATGAGCAAAGAGAAGACTTGGGTTGGATGTATGTTTGTGAGTCAACTACACAAAGATTGTTAGTAAAGTTATGTATGTGTCAGAAGTCATCTTAGAGATTATAATAAGGGGACCTCATAATGAGCCCTGAATTAATCTTGGAACTGGGGATAATATACTCAAGAATACACAGTTGTTGTTTTCTTTCAAGAGACAAAAACAATCTTGTAATATTTAGGACTTGTGGGCCCCCTAGGTCTCTTGCGTAGTCTTTTAAAAACTAGCCTTTCAAAATCTGAAAACACTCAGTTTGCAGGTAGTACAAAAATAGGCCACTTGTTGGATATGTGCCCTCAGGCTTGCCGACCCCTCGACAAAAAACAACCTTTTCTCAATTTTGGTCTGAAAAGGAAGAGATTGGGTAGTCACTTAAAGATCTGGGGTGGGTGGAAATCTTTTTCTTTTAAAACTGAAGACAAATGAAACCAATGAAAATATCTCAAAAGAAAGAAGTCAGAAATACCAGAGAAGAACTAGGGTAGAGTCCTTAAGAAGGCTAGAGGGATGGGGATTCAAAGAGATTGAACAATTTGCCTCTAAGAAGAGCAATTCCCCCATTCTAACTAAAATAAAAGGGACAAATTAAATAGGAAGGTGTACATACAACCGAGGTGAAATGTCATCAGTGTAGTCTTAAAGGAGACAACCTAAAAACCAGTAACTTAGGCAGGGTTTGCTTCTTCATCAAATTAAGGTGACATAGATTCTTAGTTACTTCTATGTTGCAGGCTAAGTAATCTGAGTATCGCCCTGGGTGATTTAGCCCTGAAGATGATAAAAATATAATTAATAGAATTCTAAAAATAAAGCCTCTTGAAACAATATATATATATATATATATATATGACTTAGGAATAAAAAAAAAATACTATAATGTTTTTTTTGGTTTTTTTTGGAACTAGCTTTGGAAGGTCAAATGAGGAGCCAGGGAGAAACATCCTATAACACAGAAAAATTAGAAGTGAGAATCCTAAGTAGAGAAAAACATGGGGGAAAAAGAGACAGAATAGATGGAGAACAAGTATTCAGGAATTTCTTGAGCTACGGAAAAACAAGGAGTGTTCAGATAGAAACGGCTAACTTACAGGCAGGATTTTAACAAAGACAAATGAAGAAAGTAAGACATTAAAAAACTTTATTGGGTACTCTATTAGTAGTATTTTTTTAAGTTTAGTTCCCAGGCTGGATCCAATTTCATTTTCTTTTATCTTAAAATAATGACGGTTTTAAACTCCAGGCAGCTATAGAAAATATGTCATGTAAAAATATATAGTGGATTTCTCTCCAACAATAAACATCATCATAGTTATGTAAAATTCCAACTTGTTCCACCTGGCTACACGAACTGCAAAAATCACTTCAAAAAGAGTTGATAGAGATTGTTTTGTGAAGCCAGATCAGATTCCTAACATCAACGTATTTAACCCACTCAAAATGTGGTAGGGAAGAGTGGAGTTTCTTTCACTTTATTATTTGCTTCCTTCCGATGGAGAATCGCTTTATTTGAGATTGCAGTGTTTTACACCTCTTTGTATAGAGCTGAAAAATGAACACCAAGATGCCAGAAAGTACGGGTCCAAGAAGGCCTGCGAAACTCAAATTGGTTTTCAACAATTAAATACCTTTCACTTGTTCCACTACATTACTGAGTTACTTTATGAGCTCAGGATCTGTTGTTATAAGCAAGGTGAATGCGTATTTCTGCACTCTGGTAGAGGTTTCAGGTGGATATATGCCACGCTGATATAAAATGCTGTTGACGCCAAATGCTGAAAACAAAAGGAATGTTAAAGTTATTTCCACTTTGTAACTCTGGAAAATAAAACCTATTTAGATGTGGCTGCGGTTTCATTCATGGCATCAAACTGAAAAAGCCTAATGTGCGTTTGTGGGTGTCTCGCTGAAAGCAGAGTAGGTGAAAAGTGCCACTGAAAATCCTTAAAAATGTTGCTTCTAAATCAAAAGAACACGATACGTGCTTTTATGCGGAAATAAAAATGCCAAACTGCATTAACCTAGCGTCAAAGTAGAACTACAAGCTCACGGTAATGCAAGCCCCAATTCAGGTTATGTGATCACAGGGTGTCCAAATAGGCTTTTGCGTCTGGATTAGCAATTGACTGATTAACCGGTCCAATGCTCCAGAGCAAGCCTCTCCCTCACTTTTCCCTCCTCTTCTCCTGCCAGAGTCTATCAGAGGGTGCAAACATGGCCTGGTCCAGGACAGAGTTTCCTAAATCCAGTCCATCGCCCTCAGTGCCGGAATCAAAGCTTGGTGGATGGGCTGTGCAAAATGTACTGGGGCTCCACCCGCTCGGGGCGGTGCCGGCCGGCCGGGCTGGGAAGCCTGTGGGATCCGCAGTTTAAAGCAAGGCTGCTGGGGAGGGGCCGGCGCGAGGCAGGCCTGGGCAGCACCTGGGCTTCCCGCTGCCCCAGGAGCAAGGCGCCTAGATTAGATTCTCCAGCCAGGCGGGCGCTGGAGCAGAGCCGCCCCCACCCCCGCCCCCGCCCCCGCCTCCGTGGCCCAGGGCCTCCAGGGCCGCCAGGCCTCAGCTCTCCCCGCCCTCTGGCCTGCGGGAGCGGGACTTGCAGAAGAACTCGGCCACGATGTCCGCGCTCCCGCGCAGGGCGATGCCTTGCTCGCGGGACAGCTGCAGCGCCATGACCAGGCCTAGGGACGAGGGAGCGCGCTGCTACCCGGCAGGCGGCGACCACACGGGCTCCAACGGTTCCCGCCACTCGTTTGGAAAGTAACGACGCTGCTCCCCGGGGCCTTCCGCGCAGGCGCGACGAGCCTCTCAGCCCGCCCAGCGCCAGTCTCCCTGCTCGCCGGAGGGGGGGCGCCTCGCGCAGGCGCAGTGGGTAGGCGTGGTCAGGCACTTCCGGGTTGTCGGGCTCCAAAGGGTCCTGGCAGGCCCCTGTAATTGTGGTCGCGGGCAGCAGCTGAGGCGAGAGGACTGCAAAACCTGCTTTGACGCCCGCTCCCGAGGCCTGCGGACTGAGCGGCCCAGGATCCCAGCTCATCAGTGCCAAAGCGATTGTTTCTTTTTTTTTTTTTTCAAAGCCATTTTCAAAGTGATGTGAACCGCGCGGGTTGCCTCTTAACGTGGCCCCAGGGACCCCCGCCACCTCCCCAAAGTTCTGCTTAGATGCTTCCGGAGTCAGTGAAGAACCCGCCTGCGTGGCTGCCCAGCTGCAGCTTGAGAGGGCCTGGTGACTGGATCCGGGCGCAGCTTTTAAGAAATTGGGTGCGGCCGGGGTGGCCCAGCGGTTGAGGCGCCTTCAGCCTGGGCCTGACCCTGGAGCCCTGGGGTGGGGTCCCGCGTGGGGCTCCCTGCATGGAGCCTGCTTCTGCATCCGCCTGGGTCTCTGCCTCGCTCTCTTTCTCTGTGTGTCTATCATGAATAAATAAATTCTTCAAAAACAAGGGAATTGGGTTGGGGTTAAAGGGGTGAGCCGCAGCTCCTGTCCTGTGCTGTCAGCGGGGAGCCGCAGGGGCTGCCTCTGCGCGCGGGAATAAGTTCCTCGGGAATAAGTTCCCCCCCAATCAGGCCCAGACACGCGGAAGAAGTTGTCAGGGAATTCTGACCCACGAATTCACTATGTTATGTTAGGATGAGAAGTTTGAAAGAGAGCGCACAATCCGTGTCAATTGCAAAAACACTGTAGTCCTTGAAGCAGCTAGAAACATTATTTGTAAAAATCAAGTCTCAAAAACTACGCACCAGACATGCTATCCTACTTGATTATATGAGAAATGCCTTAGTGTCTTACTGTCTATGATTGCATGACAAATTACCGCAAATTGATGGCTGAAGATAACACGCATTTATTATCGCCATCTGGTACATCAGGGGTTGCTGTGACACAGCTGGATGCTCTACTCAAGAGTCTCACGCAGTTGAAATACAGGTGTCTCTGCAAGTGCAATCTCATCCATTTGCATCCATCAACCCAGAAGACCCAGGGTTCTCTTCCAAGCCCCTTGGCTGTTGGCAGAATTAATAACCTTGGACTGGGGTTACTGTTGTTTTGCTCCTTGGCCAGAGGGGAGTCTTGTGCCTTTGCCAGATGGCTCTTCCATAGACTTTCTCATACTGCGAGTCTGACTTCATGGAGATCCCTTTTAAGGATTCATCTAACTGGGTTAGACCTAGTCAGTTAATTTACCCTTAGCTAAATTTTTTTTTTTTTTTTTACCTTTGATGAATTTAATCCGGGAAGTGAATCCTATCATATTCACAGGCTCTGGCCACACTCAAAATGAGGAGAGTATCTAAAATGTGCTCCTTGGGGGATCCCTGGGTGGCGCAGCGGTTTGGCGCCTGCCTTTGGCCCAGGGCGTGATCCTGGAGACCCGGGATCGAATCCCACATCGGGCTCCCGGTGCATGGAGCCTGCTTCTCCCTCTGCCTGTATCTCTGCCTTGTCCCTCTCTCTCTCTCTGTATGACTATCATAAAAAAATAATAATAAATTGAAAAGATTCCTTTAAAAAAATAAAAAATACATAAAATGTGCTCCTTAGAAGATTTTTCTGCCATCTTAGAATGCTGCCTATGACAGTGTTATCAGATTTTGATCAGTTTGAAACATACCTAATAGGCCAAGTAGCCCTAAAATATTTTCCGTACACCCTTCAATCTTTTGTACCTGTGTATACACACAGGTGTGTTTAAATCACCATCTTTTCACTACTTCCACCAGGATTTTAGAGGCAGAACTCGGGCATTATACTGGTAGAGCCACATGCTCAGCTTACTACAAATAAAAATTGTTTCTCTTTCTGAGGAATTTTATATTGATACTGAGCACGTAACGAAATATTTTCTTCGGTTTCATTTTTCTGAATATGTAAATAATTGTTGGTATAATTTTGGAGATTCTAGAATTTACTTTTTTAATTTTTTTATTTAATAAATTTATTTTTTATTGGTGTTCAATTTACCAACATACAGAATAATACCCAGTGCTCATCCCGTCAAGTGCCCCCCTCAGTGCCCATCACCCAGTCACCCCCACCCCCCGCCCTCCTCCCCTTCCACCACACCTAGTTCGTTTCCCAGAGTTAGGAGTCTTTATGTTCTGTCTCCCTTTCTGATATTTCCCACACATTTCTTCTCCTTTCCCCTTTATTCCCTTTCACTATTATTTATTTTTCCAAAATGAATGTGAACATACACTGTTTGTCCTTCTACGATTGACTCACTTCACTCAGCATAATACCCTCCAGTTCCATCCACATCGAAGCAAATGGTGGGTATTTGTCGTTTCTAATGGCTGAGTAATATTCCATTTTATACATAAACCACATCTCCTTTATCCATTCATCTTTCGATGGACACCAAGGCTCCTTCCATAGTTTGGTATTGTGGACATTGCTGCTATAAACATTGGGGTGCAGGTGTCCCGGCGTTTCATTGCATCTGAATCTTTGGGGTAAATCCCCACAGTGCAATTGCTGGGTCGTAGGGCAGATCTATTTTTAATTCTTTGAGGAACCTCCACACAGTTTTCCAGAGTGGCTGCGCCAGTTCACATTCCCACCAACAGTGTAAGAGGGTTCCCTTTTCTCCGCATCCTCTCCAATATTTGTGGTTTCCTGCCTTATTAATTTTCCCCTCTCTCACTGGTGTGAGGTGGTATCTCATTGTGGTTTTGATTTGTATTTCCCTAATGGCAAGTGATGCAGAGCACTTTCTCATGTGCATGTTGGCCATGTCTATGTCTTCCTCTGTGAGATTCCTCTTCATGTCTTTTGCCCATTTCATGATTGGATTGTTTGTTTCTTTGGTGTTGAGTGTAATAAGTTCTTTATAGATCTTGGAAACTAGCCCTTTATCTGATACATCATTTGCAAATATTTTCTCCCATTCTGTAGGTTGTCTTCGAGTTTTGTTAACTGTATCCTTTGCTGTGCAAAAGCTTCTTATCTTGATGAAGTCCCAATAGTTCATTTTTGCTTTTGTTTCTTTTGTCTTTGTGGATGTATCTTGCAAGAAGTTACTGTGGCCGAGTTCAAAAAGGGTGTTGCCTGTGTTCCCCTCTAGGATTTTGATGGAGTCTTGTCTCACATTTAGATCTTTCATCAATTTTGAGTTTATCTTTGTGTGTGGTGAAAGAGAGTGGTCTAGTTTCATTCTTCTGCATGTGGATGTCCAATTTTCCTAGCACCATTTATTGAAGAGACTGTCTTTCTTCCAGTGGATAGTCTTTCCTCCTTTATCGAATATAAGTTGACCATAAAGTTGAGGGTCTACTTCTGGGTTCTCTATTCTGTTCCATTGATCTATGTGTCTGTTTTTGTGCCAGTACCACACTGTCTTGATGACCACAGCTTTGTAGTACAACCTGAAATCTGGCATTGTGATGGCCCCAGCTATGGTTTCCTTTTTTAAACTTCCCCTGGCTCTTCGGGATCTTTTCTGATTCCACACAAATCTTAAAATAATTTGTTCTAACTCTCTGAAGAAAGTCCATGGTATTTTGATAGGGAATACATTAAACGTGTAAATTGCCCTGGGTAACATTGACATTTTCACAATATTAATTCTGCCAATCCATGAGCATGGAATATTTTTCCATCTCTTTGTGTCTTCCTCAATTTCTTTCAGAAGTGTTCTATAGTTTTTAGGGTATAGATCCTTTACCTCTTTGGTTAGGTTTATTCCTAGACATCTTATGCTTTTGGGTGCAATTGTAAATGGGATGGACTCCTTAATTTCTCTTTCTTCAGTCACATTGTTAGTGTATAGAAATGCCATTGATTTCTGGGCATTGATTTTGTATCCTGCCACGCTACCAAATTGCTCTATGAGTTCTAGCAATCTTGGGGTGTAAGCTTTTGGGTTTTCTATGTAGAGTATCTTGTCATCGGCGAAGAGGGAGGGTTTGACTTCTTCTTTGCCAATTTGAATGCCTTTAATGTCTTTTTGTTAACACTGATTTTCTAAGCACAGAGTGGGTATAAGACTGTCTACACGTCCATCACACGAAGAAGGCAAGCTGCCCAAGCACCCCACAGGATGGCTTCACTGTACACTATTGAAGGTGGATGCCTAATGATCTAGGGCAAAATGCAACAGCCACACACCAGTGACCTCTTCAGTTTCCAAAAATGCTTAGGAGCAATTCTAACTAAAAAAAACAAACAAAACAAAACAAACAAAAAAAAAACAACAACAACAACTGTGGATAAATAACCTCAAGAACAAACAATTTTACATCTTAGAAGAAGGTCAAAGCAATGCATGTGTAAGTCCGGGTGACCCTCTGTTGATATTCTCAAATTAAAAAGAACTTTCAAGGTGTTACCCTCAGCCTCCTGTGCTCCTCCCTTACTTTCCCTCTAAGAGGCTTAATACTTCAGCACTTTGGACCACGAGGAGTTGAAGAGGGCACCACTCCTAGAATATGTTCTAGCTAGACAAAGGAAAGCTGGGAAGAGGTGATAAAAGAAGTTGTAAAATTGTCATCCTGGTTCTGTGACTTCTAGTGAGTGCAACCTTATAATTTCAATTTACTACTCTGACTTGTAACCAGATCACGTGACTAGGTGAGAAAAGGGTCTCTTGTTGTTATACATTCTGAGAGAAAACAAAATTTAGGGCACCAGAGAACAGGGAGTCTTTACTCTTGGTTATCGTCTGGTATGCAACATATGTTTATTGAGCGCACACCAGATGCCGAGTGCTGTGCTTGGCCCTGCTGAAGAATAGATAAAGATAGGTTAGGTCCCTTCCCCCAAGCTTGCACTCAATTCAAGAGAAAAGATGAAAATACATCACTTTGATCATACCTAGCAAACAAAGTGAGGGTTAGTGGACCAGCGGCACTGGGTCACCTGAGATTTATTAGAAATGTGAATCATCAGGCTTTACCCCAGCCCTCCTGAGTCAGAAGCTATATTTTACCAAGATCCCCAGGTAATTTTGTATGCAATCCAAAGTACTTTGAGAAGTACTAACAAATAGAACACTATTTTCTCCTCCCATGGGTCTATTATGCTGCAACGTTAAAAATGGCCACTGGCCCAGCTACATGCCAAGACCAAATGTGTATGTTCATGAAAGACAAGGAATAATTTAAATGAAATATGCCTACGAGGCTGGAGATAACAGTAGACAAGCTTAGCAGAGATGCTTTTGTTCATTTTTAGTGCTATCAGAGTATAAAAAAAGAAGACATTCTTTTATTTAGCTTGCTATTTGTAGACCACTAAAAGGTACAAGTGACCTCATTAAAGGGAAGAAAAATCTACAGTTTGAAATATGTTTCCATTAGTTTACAAGGCTAAAAAGGATAGCATCTGGAGGTTATTCAATTTTACAAAAGATTTTGTGATTTAGTGATTAAAATTCTTGTCTCCTTATCCTCTTTCTGGAATTATCATATCTCTAGGATATGTCAACAAAAGGAGACCTATCAGCTAATGAGGATTTTTTTCAAAGGACGTTTCAGTTTGCATGTAAGAAAACCAAAAGTATCAGGGTGAGTTGTGGAAGGCTACAGCATGTAATTTAAGTACAACATATGTAATATAGTATCAAAATATTTTCATATTTAAAATGTATTCGAAATTAAAAAACAGCCAATTTTTGTACTCAGTAAAGATAAACAAAACCAATTTTAAAGTGATGGCTGATATCGGCAGAAAATGTACAACAATTGCTTTGTATCACTGGACTATGAGGGAAACACCTGAGAATTATTAATGATTACTAAATTGCTCTTCACAGTGTGGAGGCCAAGAAAAATCAAAGCCTTTCCACCTCAAGTTTAGCGTTAGCACAAGTACAGCCATTTTAGGCCCCTGTGAATAAGAGCTGAACTTTATGGGAAAACTGCAGAATGTCCTCAGTGTCCTCGGCAGGTAATCCCATATCAGAAAGACAACAGAGCCCACGCCCATGGTAGAAAGTCCCATATTAGAACAAGAACAGACCCCAAGCCAAGGGCAGGAAGCCCCTATTAGAATAAGAACAGAGCTCAATGCCCTTGAAAGCCCCATATCAGAATGTAAACAGAACTTGAGAAATTCCTCCATCCCTTCTGAAAATCCCCTAGACCAGCCCATAAAAACCCAGCTGTAACCCACTTCGGGGTCCAAGTCCTTGTTCCGCTGTGTCGGGTATACTTGGACCCAAGCTCGAGCTTGCTAATAAACCCTCGTGTGCTTGCATCGTTGTCAGCTCCTCGGTGGTTTCTCGGATTCGCTATCTTGGGCACAACAACAGTACTGATTACACTTTGCACTATATTCTGCAATTAGGTAGATGTATAATTATTACACATTACCATCATATTACTATTCTTATACATTCATTCTTTATTCTTTTAGGTCCCTTAAAGAATCAATGGCATTCCTGGAAGCTAAAGTAGATTTCATTTACATTAATGCAGGTTCTGATTAGTTCATGGAAAATAATTCTATGCAAGTTCCTGTATTGAATTATCCTTTATAGGTTTTTCACATGACTCTCTACTCTTTGTGTATTAGTATTTGTGGAGTGAAATGTAGTTCAAAAGAAGGAAGATGTTCTTCCTTTTATCATTTCTGACTCCTTTTTAAATGCAAGATTAATCATGTTACTCACTAAACATGACTTCTGAAAATCACATTTGGTCATTGAAGAACTATTTTTTCTCTTTTGTGGACTTCAATTCCCAATAGTGATGATATCTTACCATTTGCTGTGAGAAGGAAAACATAGCTGTGGTCCTAAAAGAAATTAAAAATATACTCTATTCTTGGTATATCACCATTAATGGGAATATAAATTTGTAAGAACATCACAAAGGCATTTGTTCTATCCAAAGTATTTGTCTTGTTTACCATGATGCTGTGGGATCCATGTTAAGAGATCCATGTTAAGGTCACATAAATGGCCTGCACCACTATAGAGTCTAACAATTGTGCTGTTGTCCCATTTACTTGGTTTGGGTGTTTAATGAGTTAACCATCACTATCTCTAAAGTATGAGGTAGGTCAAAAAATATAAATACCTTAGAAATGAAATATAAATATGTAAGCATATGTATAGGGGGAAATGTGAAAATATTTATATTTCTAGAAATGTCTATATTTATATAAAATGTATAAATGAACATAAAAATGTCAAACAGTAAGACTTTTAGTTCTAGAATATAAAAGTTCAGGTCTGTCATATTCTTTAGTTAGACACAAAGATATTTCTTCTCAAAGTAACACATTTATTGTAAAAATGCACTTTGGGTGTCATGTTCATCATGAGCGTTTCAGAATTTGAGACATATAAAAACTTTTTTTAGGTAATCTCTAGACCCAACGTGGGACTCAAACTTATAAACAACCCCAAGGTCAAAAGTCACATGCTCCACTGACTGAACCAGCCAGGCACCCTTAAAAATTATTTTTAATAGGGTGAGTAGTTTCTTTTTTCTCAACCAGATTTTCCAATGTTTATTTCATAATCATATCCTTATAGATACAGTTACTTTTAATTACAAGACACTATTCTAACATTTTGCTATATGCATGAAATAGTCAATATCTCATCTTCTCACAATGAGGTAAGTCGTCTTCTGGGGCAGTCTCATACAGATTCATGGAGATGTTGGTAATCAATACAAAGAAAATTTAGAGATCAGTGATTTTTCATGTCTCAAAACAGAAATTAATAAATCAGACAAATTCAGTTTTTACAAGAATGGCATAAAATAAAAAATCACAAAGGAAATATAACTATTACTCCAACAGCCTCCTGTAATCAAGCCAGTATCAGAGTAAGAAGAAAATTCTTCAAGGGAAATGTTTCACACTAAGGTTTTTTCTGTTCATTTTCTTGATGTTTATTTAGGAATCACAGCTGGGGTTTTTCCACATGCAATTTTCCATAAGTGGAAATCTGAATTTTCATGTTAACTTACATATTCTCTAAAATTGTGCCCTATGATTAGAGCTTCTATAATGATGGAATAAAGAAAGGGGCATTCTGGAGACATAATAAATGCCTATTTGGAGCCACAGGACTGAATTATCTGCTTTAGAGAACTCAGAGTAAATTCTCTGCAAAACTCTTATTATGTAACTGACAGCATTTTGCTAATATTTTTGTCCCTTCGCTTATTTATGTAAGAACTCATTAATGTATGTGATAAAGAACTGTGTGATGCTACTTTGTCCTACAATGCAGTATATGAAAGGGTCTTTTCTGGAATACAAACTCAATGGTATTTTCTTTACAATTCAGTTCATTTCATAACATATTACATATTATATACATATTATATACGAAGTACCTACTATGTGAGAAGTATAAGACCCTGTGTTTGACCCTACAAGGGATGGGATATAACAAGATAAATACGACTTAATCCAGCAAAATTACAATCTCTTTTTTTTAAGATTTTATTTATTTATTCATGTGAGACACACACAGAGAGAGAGGCAGAGACACAGGCAGAGGGAGAAGCAGGCTCCACGCAGGGAGCCCGACATGGGACTCGATCCTGGGTCTCCAGGATCAGGCCCTGGGCCGAAGGCGGCGCTAAACCGCTAAGCCACCTGGGCTGCCCAAATTACAATCTCATAAAGAAAACAGGACATGTAGCATTAGTTACTCTACTATAATCTCCCCCACAAAGGTGTCACGGGAATGATTTAAACATGGAGTAGACATATAGAGGACAGAGATAATTTCTTAATAGAGAAGGCTGAGGGAAAAAATATTTGATCCCATGACTTAGGTAGCACTCACAATGTTTTCAATCCAAATATCAGGCATACATTAAAAAAAATTGGTACAGGCTTGGTTTCATAGTTTTTGGGCAATGGCATCATAACTCATTAGCATCTACTAAGACGTCAGAAATTCCCCCATGGTCTCCCTCAGCAGTCCTTCATTTATTGTCCTCTTCATCCCTACTCCTGGACCTCTTCCACACTGCTTCCATGGTACAGATGACTCTGGGATCATCCCAACCCTCTCTGCTTAGACACACTCAACTACCTCCTAGGAGTCCCAGTGGGAACAGGGACAGTCCTTTTTTGACTTCTCTATTCTTTAGAGTCCTCTAAATTTTTCTGCAGCTGTGATCACCTCTTACCTTTAGGGGACACTACCTTGAGGTAAAAAGATTTTGTGGCAAAGATCCACAGTGGTGTGCACAAATGTATAACATATTGAAAAATGGCTAAGATGTTGCCATGCTGATGGGTGCCTGGGTGGCTCGGTGTTTGAGCATCTGCCTTTGGCTCAGGGCATGATCCCAGGGCCCTGGGATCAAGTCCTGCATCAGGCTCCCTGTGAGGAGCCTGCTTCTCCCTTGGCCTCTGTCTCTGCCTCTCTCTCTATGTGTGTCTTATGAATAAATATATAAAATCTTTTTTTTTTAAAAGGATTTTGCCAGGATCCCTGGGTGGCGCAGCAGTTTGGCACCTGCCTTTGGCCCAGGGCACGATCCTGGAGACCCCGGATCGAATCCCACGTCGGGCTCCCGGTGCATGGAGCCTGCTTCTCCCTCTGCCTATGTCTCTGCCTCTCTCTCTGTGTGTGTGTGACTATCATAAATAAATAAAAAAAAAAATTAAAAAAAAAAACTTCGTCATTCTTTAAAAAAAAAAAAAAGGATTTTGCCATGACATGACAGAATGAACTACTCTTTACATATTGCAAATAGGAAAGTTTAGAGGTCAGTTTCAACGTGCCACCTCAAAAAATGGGCTGGGGGTAGTGGTACTTTGGTTCCAAGTCGCAATTGAGAGTTTGCCACTTAACTGACTGAATCACCCAGGCACCCCATGATGGTAGTTTTAAATGTATCTTAGGAAAAATATCAGAAATCCAATGGATATTTTCTTCGATAGATAATTAAAAAAACATAAATAAGTAAATACAATTAAGTACATTAATCACTCTGAACTTTAACTCATCTTGAGTCCCCTGTTTCTTCACTCTGATCTCCCTAATTTACTTTTACTTTCTGAATACCACACTAACAAATACAAGGTTTTATCTGGAAGGCAAATGGGAAAATTCTAGTTTTTTCAAGCAGAAGAAATGTATGGTATCCATGTGTTTCAGAGAAAAATAACCTATAGGTGTAATAAGAATTAAGTGCATTAACTGTTAACATAATTTATGGACCAGAGTTGTCAAAAAGAAGGCACTGGGACTAAAATAAGAACATAGAATCTTAGTTATGAACATTGATTTTTTTAATCGCACAGCCCTGAATTTCAGTCCTATTCTAGATTATTTACCATGTGAATTTGGAAAAGTTTTAAAATATTTTTAAGGGACACCTGGGTGGCTCAGCTGTTGAACGTCTGCCTTGGCTCAGGGCATGATCCCCGAGTTCCTGGATCGAGTCCCACATCAGGCTCTTTGCCTGGAGCCTGCTTCTCCCTCTGCCTATGTCTCTGCCCCTCTCTGTGTTTTTCATGAATGAATGAATGAATGAATAAATCTTGTTGCTTATGAGCCTTCAAGATTTAGCTTTCTAGGAAACAAAAAAGATTCATGGCATAGAGTCAAAGATTTCGGTGGCAATCCCATGGGAAAAGCCCCAAACCACTGGGTAGGTACATGAGATATCTGCACCATTTCCTGGATGGAAACCAAAAGGAAGCAGAAATTCCTCACAGAATAATGAGCTGACAAGTCTAAGAAAGAAGGGGCCTTCTATGTCCATGCAGAGTTGCTTATACCTCAACATGGAACAGATCAGTTAGTAAATGTCTTTCGATCAGTACCAGAATAGTATGGAAGAAATAGAGAGCCACTGCGATTGAAAGACGTGCCTCAGCAACAGGCGTACAGACCAATTTCCCATGGTCAGATAGCAGTTTGGACACCTCAGTGGCTATTAGTATACATCAATGACACAGAGCAACCAGATAAGTGCCACTTCACCATTTTACAGCCTCTACAGCACCAAAAGACTCTAGAACATAGACACACTCATGAGGGCAATTAAGAAATCCTAAATCTCTGGCAGTCTTGGAACAGAGAATCAAACTAGACATCAAGTGAGCTATTTAGAACTACAGAATTGGGATCCCTGGGTGGCGCAGCGGTTTGGCGCCTGTCTTTGGCCCAGGGCGCGATCCTGGAGACCCGGGATCGAATCCCACATCGGGCTCCCGGTGCATGGAGCCTGCTTCTCCCTCTGCCTGTGTCTCTGCCTCTCTCTCTCTCTCTCTGTGACTATCATAAATTTAAAAAAAATTAAAAAAAATAGAACTACAGAATTGTACATTTCTTACATATGCCAGTGTATAGACAGAGATTGCTATCAGTGCATATAGAATATATGATCCATGCATTGTTTTCCCATTTCCAGAGAAGGTTCCCCTGTCAAATAGGTTTGGAAAATTCATACTTTCCCTTTGAAAGTCAAATGCCCCAATTTTTTTCCATATTTATTTGACATTACTTGACCCTTTTGAAGTGACCCCATTAATTAATCATCCTGGGGACATTTACACTACATGAACATGCTGTATATTGGCCATGGTGAAAATAAGGCTAAGTGAATTAAAATACACTAATCAACCTTCTTCCTTAGATACAGGCCACAAGACCATGAAAAGCAGTGCTTTCAGAACTTGGCATTTTGGTGGTGCGCTGGCACTTGTCAGAACAACCAGTGCACAACTGCACCATCTGCAAAACCAGGACAGCTCTTTGGAGTTTCCCTCACAGATATCTGTGATAATGACAACTTGCCCTTCCCAATTCTGGTAGGTCTCAGTTTGGTCTTTTATTGCCTTCCTGAGGAGAAGGAACTTGGAGAGGCCAAGTGTTTTCATACAAACCTACCCCCAAATGTGGAAATTATTAGACAGCCCCTGGCTGTGGCTGAGAAGCCTTGGTAGTGTCATTTGATTTAGCCACTGCAGAGTCATGAGGCCAATACAGCAGCACAACTTTTTGTCCATTCCACTTGTTTCCATAGAGACCCATGTAGGCCTGTTCAGATCAGTCAAAATGGACTCTGTGTGCATGAATCATCTTCACATTTTCCCACTGTTTTCTGAACTTACAGTAGACTCCAGTCTCCTTAAACTGAGTCTACTTAATCTAAAAACAGAAAACATCTTACCTAAGCATAAAGACTCACCCTGCAGCAAATATGAATCCATTAATCCTAACAGAATATGTTAAATGACAGCCACTAGTTTGGCCTGTGTTATCTCAAATCGGTCTACTGAATTGTTGCTGTGCAAATTTACTAAGTACCCAGTACCTCTGCAAGCACTACACTAGATTTGGGAATGTATGCTAGGTGTGAAGACATATACCACGTTAGTTACATGCTAGCTACTACCCCGGTACTTGTATCACGGCAATTTTTGGGGGTAGGTAGAACTATCATCCTCCACAATTTACAAATGAATTAGAAATGTTTCAGTACAGTTAACATGTGCCCCAGGTCACACAATAGAATAGAAGGATAATAGATTTCCGATCCCTTGGTCTTTCTGACTTCAGCCCTTATTATCTTTCTACACTGCAGGAAGAGGACATGAAGATAGATCAAAGGACAGTGAAAGACTCATGAAGGGAATGTAATTGGAGAATAAGAAGAGAGCATTTGAGCTTGATTTTAATAGAGGAAATGAAATAGAGGTAGTACGAATGCAGCATGCAATCACTTAAAGAGGAATCAACAAATGGGAAATGAGTACGGCAAAAAAATTTCCATACTTGGGGGAAGAGCATCTATGGAAGGGAATAAGGAGAAAAGACTGGTAAAGTAGGAGACAGGCAAGGATTCCACAAAGGCCTTGAAACATGGAGTTTGATTTAAAAGGGTAAATGCAATGAAAAAAATCAAATTAAAATAAGTGATTACAATGTTTCAGTGTATGACTGTAAGGTGGATTTTTGGGTAGAAACTATAGAGAGACATTGACTAAAGAATCTAAATTGACTTTAGTCTCCCCAGCTGTAAAACCACATATTGTCACATTCCCTAGGTCTTTCATAAAGGAAGCAAGCTTTTGCTCTGGGATTGGGATATGAAATGCCATATACTATTCTTCTTTTCCTACAGAATATGCTTTCATTTATCAATCAGAAAGGACCACTCATGAAAGACATCTTCAGAAAATCAGGAAGTAGAAAATCATGCAGAATCCTAAAGGAGAAACTAAATATTGGGGACAGAGTGAACTTGGACAGCGAATCTGTCCTTGTGGTAGCATCGGTTTTAAAGGTGGGGAAAGTTCTAGCTTTATCCACACATGAGTAGCTCAAGTGGTGATTGGTGTCTTTCAATCATGATTTTCCAAGAACCATCATAGGCATAACTGATTAAGAACTTGACACACTGGAAAAAACTTCATCAAATCAAAATTTAAGGAAGATACTGTAGGAGTTAAAAGCCCCAAACATTAGAAATACTTTGTTTTTACCACACACCGCCCACCTGAAGACTCCATGCAGAATACTAATGCTAATATGACTACTAGTAATAATAATAAATTTCAAAATATCCACTGGCACATACATGATGTTTACCAAAGCAAACACCTGCTTTTGATGACGTCCTCACCACCCTAATGAAGGCAGTTTCCAAAAGAAAAATCATATGATACATTTGAGAATAGACATAGAAGTTCACAATAGTAAGCAAATGTTTACTTTATGAGGAATCCAAAAAGGCTCAGTGAGGTGACCAAATCATTCTTAAGCATCATTGTCTCCTGTTTCTTAGTGCCTTTTACTTTATAAGTCATGGAGGAAATATTTTGCCATTTGTGTCTCTTTTTACCACATCCTAAGCATCCTTTTGTTAATATTTGTGATGTCTAGCCCACCATCCAAAGTGATAACAACATGGCAACCAGCTCTTGCTACATGCCTCTTTTGATAAATCTAACTTTTGAAGTAGGTGCAATGGACAAAAGTAGTTTGGAATTCTGAAAATTCAATAGATCGACTAAGAAATAGATTAATTTTGAAATTATACACCCTAAATCACAGATATCGCATTGTATTGCTAAAATGGTAATAGAGAAAGAAGTGAGAACTAGAACAAAGAATTTAATCCATCTACCTTGGTACATGCTAACACCTCTAAACAAAACTATGGTAATGCAGTAATGATGACACTCTTAGAATCAAGGTCATATTTGGTCCTTCCTTGTCACATTTGGTCTTTCCTTCTACCCCATTACTGTTCAACTATACAATAATAGCAATACTCCCTAACCACTACTACACTGGGCTACAGTAAAACACACCACAATGTATATATCAAGCGACAGGGGAAAGAATGATGATACATTAGGTACACAGATAACATGATAAGTGTAGCCCTCTTTAAGGTGCACACATGGAATTGACTTTTCTAGCAAGACTTAGTCAGGTCTTTTCTATTTCTGTGTTATAAGCACAGACTAGGAAGATGGTGACCACGTGTGCATAGAGTTCTTAGACATTTCTAAAGTTTTCCCTTCCTAAAGTTGACTAATCTTTGTGGAGAATCAGACTCTGCAACCTTGGCCTGAATAGTATCATATCAAACTATCTGGAGAACTGGCCTACACTAGAAATGAATATATCCTCAGGACCAACATGAGTTTGCCATTAGACCGTCTACTTTTATACAGTTAAGGAAAGGAAGAATGAAGCAATTATGAGAGTAGCTTTTGTAATAGTTTGCAAAAAAGTACACAAAAGAGTAAGTGCGATATGATGGAAGGGAGCTTTGTCTTCCTTTCCACTGAAGCCTAGGCTCTGCTTTGATGCTTTCATTTTTTTGTTGGAGAAAATCCACTCTCCTGCTTTTGCACGTGCAAGTAAATGGATAGTCAGAGCTGAGCTCCGTGTGGGTCACAGTTTGGGTATCTATGAAGGAAGTAGGGACCAAAGTGAAGTTTCAACTCAGTGTTTTCTCTGTAAAACTTCCAATATATATTTTCTATTTTATATCTATGTTTGTTTGTATATATCTTTTTTAATCTACATAAGGATTTTTTTCAAGATATCCAGGGAAGTATATTTTCATTCGACCTCTATGATAAATGGCTTGGTGTTATGGATGAATTGACTGAGGAGGAGAAAATAAATGTAGCCCAAAGGTAATGATACAATAATTACTCTATTCTGGTCATGTCTCTGAAATACAGCAAATATACTATTAGGAAAATATTGGCTTATATTTTGCCACTTTGTCCTCCAAAATAACAATCAATGCCAAAGAGTTTTAATTCTTCACACCCATGGAGGCCAGTTTCAGAATACAGGCATGCCTTATGGCTATTAATGCTCTTCGCCTGAAGAGCATTATTAATGTGGACTCCTTAGCCATTGTACACCTTCTGAATATGTGAAGCTGGTAGACAAAATTCAGTGGCCTACGAGAGATACTAGAGCATCAACAGCCAGTGGTATAACCTTAAGTTTGTCAAACATTACCAGAGTGGGTTACCTCAGAAATCGAATTCAGTGAAACATTTTTGTATACATTCATGCCTGGAACTCTGCTACAGCGGGTTGTGTACTAGATCTAAAAAGATGTCCTCTGTTCTCCGTCTCTATGCTTCCAGCTTCCTAAGTGCAATGACTTGCCTTATTCAAAAGTGCATCTTTCTGACTTTAGGCTTCTAGCCCAGCTGCCAAAAGCGAATCTTGTTCTCTTGTGATGCCGTTTTGGAGTGTTATACAACATTGAGCAACGAACCTCATCCAATCAGATGACAGCTTTTATTTTATCACTGCATATAGCCCCAAGCATTCTTTGTCTGTCTAATTCCTGCAGCTTGGAATTGTAAGACAACTTCCTAAAAAAGGTAGAGAGAGCTCTCATTTGTGTCCTCTGGGGTTTAGAATCCATGCTTTGAATGTGAAATGTGTAGTAGTAAATCGGATGGATCAGTACTGAAAAGAGCAATCTTATAGGCTTCCTTGGAATGGCAGAGTTTGTTATCCTACTCGGGTGGAATGTGGGAAGGGGTGTTGTTAAAGTGGGAAATGCAGAGCAGTTGAGTAGCTCCTTTCCTATCCAGGAGATTCAATACTAGACTGACTAAACAAAAGAGAGAGAAGAGTGGGGTGATATGGTAGAAAAGAACCTGGGCTCCAGAGTTTGACATGCCAAGCTTCAACTCTCAACCTGATCCTTGAGGGGGGAGCTTGGAACCTTGGGCAAAGCCATGGCTCCTCATGACACAGTGGTAACAATACCTAGCTCCTCTGGTCGTTACTGGCACATCCTAGGTGGCTTGGGCACTATGAGCACCCATGGCTCCAAACACATTGGCCTTGCTCTGCAAGTTGTGGCTCATTTAGAAAAATACTTGGCTACTGTTTTGCCTCTGCTACATCAGACAGAAACTACTAGAGTATTCCAGGACATCCTAATGGAGCCACAATGCCTAATACGATGATAGCTTTTCCGCAAGCTCATGTCTAGAGCCCGCATTAGGCAAAGCAAGACATGAGAAGGGGACTGCCCTGCAGTTAGACACACGTTTTCTCTCCAGCCATGTGAGTTTTTCCTCAAAAAACAAAACAAAAACAAACAAACAAAAAAAAGCCCACAGGAATCTCCAAATTCCACTAAGATACTTCCTCATTTAAGAAATGGATTTCATCAGTTTTTGTCTATGCTTTATGCATTTAAATAAGATGTTATACATAAGTTACAACCCAATATAAAGTGGAAACGAAATTTTGAAAAATAAGTAGTTTAATAAATTAGGTTACTTTGAAAACCATCCTAGTTTTAAAAATGTAACCATTGATATCACAATGTTAGCTATTAAACTAGGCCACAAATTAGAACTTTAGCCCACTGACTAGTAGTATTTTAAAATCTGTACCCAAAGTTCACTGTAAAGTATCACTCTATGTTATTTTTCTTAGAGAACTCTGGTCTCTCTCTATTTTTATCAACTCTGAATTCTTCTTAGAAGTCTTTCACATTATTGGTTAGATCCAAGATTTTAAACAAAATGTGACTTATAGCTATACTATATGATAAAGAGCACCGCTTTGTGGTCTTTTTGCATTACAGGCTTGTCTTGTACACTTTTTGATTGATAATGGCCTCAAGATATTTGGAGAAGACATCACTTCTCTCTTGGGAGAGAATTAAAAATGAGTTGTGATAACAATGAGAAGGCTGCAGGTACTGTGAATAACTTAATTGGCTTTGGCCAGATATAGACAGCAAGGTTGCCAGAGTTCATGGTAGATACTTAGCCCTGTTCTGGAGCCCAGAGCATCCCCAGGGCAATGATCGATTGCCAGCTGCTCCTTCTTCCAAAGGCTGGCTCAGAGGTCAAGGGAAGTTTCACACTGCTGGAGACCAAAGAAAGCATAGAAACTTCAAGAAGTTTCTAGCAGTATTAGGAGATAGCATGGTATGATAGAGCGTTTGGCAATTTTTTCTAACAAAATTTTAAATTGATCCCATATCTATATTATATTATATTATATTATATTATATATGCAGTTAGGCATATAATACGCAATTATGTAAATCTATTTATAATATATAAATGTGTTCTGGTTGAAACCAGAGCATGAGGCTTTTATTCATTCTTCCTCCTTGTTTTGCTCAGTGCTCTTGAGGCACCACAGGATTCCAGTTTTCTTTAAAATGAGTTGAAGGGAACCAGCATCATTGAGTACAAAGGACTTGACTTGATGTCAAACTACCTCTCCAGAGTACAAACTCCAGTGCCCCCATTTATCAGCTATATGACCTTTGGCCAATTACTCTAGCTCAGTAACAGTTTATTCATCTCTAAAATTTGGATAAAAATAATGTATCAATCTTAGAAATGATGTAAACATTAAATAAGATAATGATGTAAAATACATTTCTAATAAAGCAATTAATAGAACTAGGAGAAGTTCCCCCTGAGACTAGTGCGAGTGTTATTGGAGCCTAGCTGACCACAGCTCACTGGCAACACCCCATTTTGTAAAACAGAGTTTAGATTCAGAACCTGGAGACACATATCATAAATCCCTCCCTACTTTTGACATGTCTTCGCTTTATGACATATACCTCATTGTGTTGAGGGAATCTTTAGGGTAATCCGTGTCATCAGGAATTAAGATGAGTCTAGTGTCATGTCTGAGAATATGCTGGATAAGACAAGTGTCTGTTTTTCATTTCATCAGTGACAGAAAAACAAACTACTGAATCCAAGCCACTGAGAGTGATAACGATTTCCAAAAGAGCACAACTGCAGAATGCTACCAAGTCCCTATCTGGCATGGGTCCATCCACCTACATGTCTACAGTTTACTAAGTCACAAAAGACTGGAATCTCCATAATGACCCTTGACACTTCCTCTTTCTTTATTTTTCCAATGAATGAGAAATGAACCCCTTCCAAGACCAAGCTATTTCCATTTAAAGCTTTTTCCTTGGTCCCTTACATTCATATTGAGGAAATCTTCCCACAAATTATCTCCTCTATCTTCAATGCCTACCATATCCTATGACATATTTTTGGAATCGTACTGTATTGTACTGTATGGTATTGTATTGTGTTGTATGTTTTTATATGGATACTAAAAATCATTCCATAACTCAGTAGGTTAGACAACCATTTCATTTGTTTATGATTCACAGAACACTTCAGTGGAGGCTCACCTGAGCAGTTCTGGCCGCAGCTGAGGTCACTTATGCAATTGCAGTTAGCCTGCAGCTCATCTGGAGCTAACCTAGGTGTCTGTCTATTGGTGCTGGCTCTTATTGGTCCCCATGTCTTCAAGTAGTTGGAATTCTGAAAATTCAATAGATCGACTCAAGAAATAGATTAATTTTGAAGTTATACAGCTAAATCACAGATATCCAGTTCTATTTCTAAAAGGGAAATTGAGAAAGAAGTGAAAACGAAAACAAAGAATTTAATCCATCTACCTTGGCACTTGCTAAAAGCTCTGAACAAAACTATGTTAAGGCAATAATGATGACACTCTTAGAATCAAGGTCATATTTGGTCCATTACTGTTCAACTCTATGATAAATCGCAATAGTCCCTGACCACTACTACACTGGGCTACAGTAAAACACAGCACTAAATATATATATATATATATATATATATATATATATATATATATATATATAGGCATCAAGAGACAGGGGAAAGAATGATGATACATTAGGTACTCAGATAACATGATAAGTGTTGCCCTCTTTAAGGTGCACACATGGAATTCATGTTTCTAGAAGACTTAGTAGGGTCTTTTCTATTTCCATGTTATAAGCACAGACTAGGAAGATGGTGACCACGTGTGCATAGAGTTCTTAGACATTTCTAAAGTTTTCCCTTCCTAAAGTTGACTAATCTTTGTGGAGAATCAGACTCTGCAACCTTGGCCTGAATAGTATCATGTCAAACTATCTGGAGAATTGGCCTACACTAGAAATGAATATATCCTCAGGGCCAACATGAGGTTGTCATTAGACCATCTACTTTTATACAGTTAAGGAAAGGAAGAATGAAGCAATTATGAGAGTAGCTTTTGTAATAGTTTGCAAAAAAGTACACAAAAGAGTAAGTGCGATATGATGGAAGGGAGCTTTGTCTTCCTTTCCACTGAAGCCTAGGCTCTGCTTTGATGCTTTCATTTTTGTTGGAGAAAATCCACACACCTGCTTTTGCATGTGCAAGTCAATGGATAGTCAGAGCTGAGCTCCGCGTGGGTCACAGTTTGGGTATCTATGAAGGAAGTAGGGACTGAGAGAAGCTTCAACTAAGTGTTTTCTCTGTAATATTTCCAATAAATATTTTATATTATATATACATATATATGTGCATATATTTATATTTTTTAATCTACATAAGGATTTTCTTCGAAATATCCAAGGATGTATATTTTCATTCTACCTTTATGATAAATGCCTTGGTGTTATTGATGAATCGAGTGAGGAGGAGAAAATAAATGCAGCCCAAATGTAATGATACAATAATTGCTCTTGTCTGGTCATTTCTCAGAAATACAGCCAATATACTATTAGGAAAATATTGTCTTACTTTTTGCCACTTTGTCCACTAAAATACCGATCAATGCCAAAGAGTTTCAATTCTACATACCCGTGGAGGCATGTTTCAGAATACAGGCATGTGTTATGGCTATTATTGCTCTTCACTTGACCTTATTAATGTAGATTCCTTAGCCATTGTACACCTTCTGAATATATGAAACTGGTAGACAAAATTCAGTGGCCTAAGAGATATCCTAGAGCATCAACAGCCCATGGTATAACCTTACGTTTGTCAAACATTTAACCAGAGTGGGTTACCTCAGAAATCGAATTCGGTGAAACATTTTTGTATACATTCATGCCTGGAACTCTGCTACAGCGGGTTGTGTACTAGATCTAAAAAGATGTCCTCTGTTCTCCGTCTCTATGCTTCCAGCTTCCTAAGTGCAATGACTTGCCTTATTCAAAAGTGCATCTTTCTGACTTTAGGCTTCTAGCCCAGCTGCCAAAAGCGAATGTTGTTCTCTTGTGATGCCGTTTTGGAGTGTTATACAACATTGAGCAATGAACCTCATCCAATCAGATGACAGCTTTTATTTTATCACTGCGTATAGCCCCAAGCATTCTTTGTCCGTCTAATTCCTGCAGCTTGGAATTGTAAGACAACTTCCTAAAAAAGGTAGAGAGAGCTCTCATTTGTGTCCTCTGGGGTTTAGAATCCATAGTAGTAAATCGGATGCATCAGTACTGAAAAGAGCACATCTTCATAGGCTTCCTTGGAATGGCAGAGTTTGTTATCCTACTCGGGTGGAATATGGGAAGGGGTGTTGTTAAAGTGGGAAATGCAGAGCAGTTGAGTAGCTCCTTTCCTATCCAGGAGATTCAATACTAGACTGACTAAACAAAAGAGATAGAGTGGGGTGATATGGTAGAAAAGAACCTGGGCTCCGGAGTTTGACATGCCAAGCTTCAACTCTCAACCTGATCCTTGAGGGGGGAGCTTGGAACCTTGGGCAAAGCCATGGCTCCTCATGACACAGTGGTAACAACACCCAGCTCCTCTGGTCATTAAGGCACATTCTAGTTGGCTCGGGCACTATGAGCACCCATGGCTCCAAATACATTGGCCTTGCTCTGCAAGTTGTGGCTCATTTAGAAAAATACTTGGCTACTGTTTTGCCTCTGCTACATCAGACAGAAACCTCTAGAGTATTGCAGGAATTCCTAATGTAGTCACACCTACCTAATAAGATGACAGCTTTTTCCCAGCCCATGTCTAGAGCCAGCATTAGGCAAAGCAAGACATGAGAAGGGACTGCAGTTAGACAGACAGACATGTTTTCTCTCCAGCCATGTGAGATTTTCCTCAAAAAACAGACAAATGAACAAACAAAAAAACCCACGAGAATCTCCACGTTCCAACTAAGATACTTCCTCTTTTAAGAAATGGATTTCATAAGTTTTTGTCTATGGTTTACGCATTTAAATAAGATATTATACATAAGTTACAATCCAATATAAACTGGAAATGAGATTTTGAAAAATAAGTAAAGTTTAATAAAGTAGGTTACTTTGAAAACCATGCTAGTTTAAAAAATGTAACCATTGATATCACAATGTTAGCTATTAAACTAGGCGACAAATTAGAACTTTAGCCCACTGACTAGTAGTATTTTAAAATCCGTACCCAAAGTACACTGTAAAGTATCACTCTATGTTATTTTTCGTAGAGAACTCAGGTTTCTCTATATTTTTATCAACTCTGAATTCTTCTTAGAAGTCTTTCACATTATTGGTTAGATCCAAGATTTATAAACAAAATGTGACTTATAGCTATGCCATATAAAAAAGAGCACCCCTTTGTGGTCTTTTTGCATTACAGGCTTGTCTTGTACACTTTTTGATTGAAAATTGCCTCAAGATATTTGGAGAAGACATCACTTCTCTCTTGGGAGAGAATTCAATGAGTTGTGATAACAATGAGAAGGCCGCAGGTACTGTGAATAATTTAATTGGCTTTGGCCAGATGCAGACAGCAAGGTTGCCGGGGGTCATGGTAGATACTTCGCCCCGTTTTGGAGCCCAGAGCATCCCCAGGGCAATGATTCCCAGCTGCTCCTTTTTCCGAAGGCTAGCTCACAGTTCAAGGGAGGTTTCATACTGTTGGAGAACAAAGAAAGCATAGAAACTTCAAGAAGTTTCTAGCAGTATTAGGAGATAGCATGGTATGATAGAGTGTTTGGGAATTTTTTTTTAAACACAGTTTTAAATGGATCCCACATATATATTATATTATATATGTAGTTAAGCATATAATGCATAATTTTGTATTTCTATTTGTAATATATAAATGTGTTCTGTTTGAAACCAGAGTGCAAGGCTTTATTCCTCCTCCCTCCTCGTTTTGCTCAGTGGTCTTGAGGTACCATAGGATTCCAGTGCTCTTTGAAATGAGTTGAAAAGAACCAACATCATTGAGTAAAAAAGGACTTGACTTGACTTCAAACCACCTCTCCAGAGTACAAACTCCAGTGCTCCCATTAATCAGCTATATGACATTTGACCTATTACTCAAGCTCAGTATCAGTTTATTGATCCCTAATATGTGGATAAAAATAATGTCTAAATCTCAGATATGCTGTAAAGATTAAATAAAATAATGTATGTAAAATACATTTCTAATAAAGCAACTAATGGATCTAGAAGTTCCCCCCTGAGACTAGAGCGAGTATTATTGGAGCCTAGCTGACCACAGCTCTCTGGCAACACCCTATTTTGTAAAACAGAGTTTAGATTCAGAACCTAGAGACACATATCATAAATCTCTCCATAGTTTTGACATGTCTGCATTTTTACGACATATACCTCATTGTGTTGAGGAAATCTTTAGGGTAACCCACGTCATTAGGAATTAAGATTAGTCTAGTGTCATGTCTGAGAATATGCTGGTATAAGACAATTGTTTGTTTTTCATCAGTGACATAAAAACAAACTCCTGAAAATAAGCCACTGAGAGTGATAGTGATTTCCAAAAAGGCAAAACTGTAGAATGCTACAAAGTACCCATCTGGCACGGGTCCATCCATCTACATGTCTACAGTTTACTAAGTCCTGAAGACTGGAATCTCCATAATGACGCTTGACTTTTCCTCTTTCTTTATTTTTCCAGTGAATGAGAAATGAACCCCTTCCAAGACCCAGCTATTTCCATTTAATTTTTTTCCCTTGGTCCCATATATTCATATTGAGGAAATCTTCCCACAAAATATCTCCTTTTTCTTCAATGCCTACCATATCCTATTACATACTTTTTGTATTGTATTTTAATGTATTGTATTGTACTGTACTGTATTGTGTTGTGTTGTATGTTTTTATATGGATAATAAAAATCATTCCATAACTCAGTAGGTTGGACAACTTTTTAACTTGGTTATGATTCACATAACACTTCAGTGGAGGCTCATCTGAGGTCACTTGTGCACTTGCAGTTAGCCTGCAGCTCATCTGGAGCTAACCTAGGTGGCTGTCTGTTGGAGCTGGCTCTCAATTGGTCCTCATGTCTTCCATAAGGTAGCTTCTCCTCCTTTCATAGGGTGGAGGAAGAGTTCCCAGAACCAAAAGAGACTTTTCAAGAGTTAATGTGGGAGAGGACTGTGCAAAGGACCACGCCCAAGATGGTGGTTTACAAGATGAGGAGGCATTATTTCTTGAGACCACACATCATAAAACTCATGGCAGCACCACTACTACTACATATATCCTCTTCTTCACTGGCTTTTAATCCTCAGTTCTCTACAACAGCATTTCCTAAGGGGTATTCCAAGTATGGTAGGAAGTATCTTTGAAGTACTAACTCATTTTTTTACCTCAGGTATTTTGTCCCTCATCCTTCTTCCCATCTTAAGCTGCCTTAAGAGGCAACTAAATCACCTCCTCAGGGAATAGAAGCAAGAGGAGAATATGAGGAAAAGGGAGCTCTTTGTTGCTTATGAGTCTTAAAGATTTAGCTTTCTAGGAAACAAAAATGATTCATGGCATAGAGTCGAAGATTTTGGTGGCAATCTCATGGGAAAACCTCAAAACCACTAGGCAGGTCCATGGGATATCTGCA
This sequence comes from Vulpes vulpes, assembly GCF_048418805.1. Lineage (NCBI taxonomy): Eukaryota > Metazoa > Chordata > Mammalia > Carnivora > Canidae > Vulpes > Vulpes vulpes. The sequence continues at coordinate 21,584,670 of NC_132783.1, forward strand.
CCATTTCCTGCATGGAAACCAAAAGGAAGCAGATATTCCTCACAGAATAGCGAGCTGACATATCTAAGAAATATGGCCCTCTATGGTCACGCAGAGTTTCTTATATCTCAACATGGAACAGATCGGTTAGTAAAAGTATCTCCATCAGTCACAGAATAGTATGGAAGAAATAGAAATCCACTGGGTTTGAAAGACATGCCTCATCAACAGGCACACAGACCAATTTCCCAGGTCAAGAGAGCAGTGCCGACACCTCAATGGCCATTAGTGAACATCAATGACACAGAGCAACCAGATAAGTGCCACTTCACCATTTTACAGCCTCCCTGGCACTAGAAGACTCCAGATAATAGACACACTCATGGGGGCAATTAAGGAATCCTAAAACTCTAGCAGTCTTGGAACAGAGAACCAAACTAGACATCAAGTGAGCTATTTAGAACTACAGAACTGTAGGTTTCTTACATATGCCAGTGTATAGACAGAGATTGGTATCTGTGCATATAGAATATATGATCCGTGCATTGTTTTCCCATTCCCAGAAATGTTCCATTGTCAAATTGCTTTGAAAAATTCATATTTTTATTTTGAAAGTCAAATGCCCCAAATTTTGCCACATTTATTTGTCATTATTTGACCTTTTTGAAGTGACCCCGAAAATTAATCATCCTGGGGACATTTATTGCCTTGTGCTGAGTAGAATATTATATATTTAGTTTAAGAGTTGTAGGCAGCATCATTTATGTTAAAGTTGAGCAAACCGAAGCTTTAAAATGCTGAGCTTCCTAAGTGGCAGAACCAGGATGCTTCTGGTGGAGTGCTGGCACCCACATCAGTGGAGGTGGTGATGTACTCACTACATTCCAGAAAAGCCAAGAGGCCAGGTGTTTAAGGTCATTTGGTGAAATGTTGCTCATCTCTTTATCCTTCAACAGCTTGGCTCATCTGTTGACTTTTAAGGAATTCACTTATTTAAGCAATGTTAAGGTATCTTCAAAGGAAAACATTCATAGCTGACCACTCGAAACACTGAATTCAGCTTTTCACTGCTGATCACCTTTTCTTTGGAAAGCTCTTCCTTTGATAGGGAATGTTGAGTAATTAAAAATCATCTCTGGAAACTGGTGGTAAATAAATGCATTTATAACCTCTCATTGTTTTGCTTTTTCTATGTTTTCTCAAGCCTTGTACTTGTGTGTAGATGTATATATACATGTATGTTTGAGTGTGTGTATGAGGAAGTGTGTTTCCACAGTTCATTGTGGTTTAGGCTCTTTTCAGTAAATGTTAAACATATTTAAACAAAAACATCATCTCTGGGTGGGTTGGTGGGGTATGACAAGAAAACACAGCCACCACATAGCCAGCATGTGATGACAACTTCCCAAGGACCCTGACTGCAGAAAGTCGTCCTTGAAGATGACCCAGAGCAGAGGAACCAGAGAAGTAGGGCTCAGGCAAATTGTGTCACAAGAGGCAGATCCTCTGCATGGGAGAAACTTGAGCACTGAGAAAACCAAAGAGGATATCTGAGGCTGAGGGGAGAAGGGCTGGGAAAGCCTATGATTAGCAAACTCCACGTGATTTGAATATAAATCCTTCTAGCTTTTAAAATGAGATCCGACACCTGAACCCACTGATCACACCAGTAGAAAACAAACGTCTACAGGTTCAGTGTCTCCTGATGCAGTGTAATCGACAGTAACTGATGGCACAGGAAATACTGACCTTGAGTGTGATCGAGTCTCTAGGCTTAACCATCAGTCTGAAGGATATGGGCAAGAAGTCTTCAACACCAAGAGGATGGTATTAGCCAACATCAGAACGTGCAGAATTCTATACAACAAATGACTCAGTTTCCCTCGTCTAGCCACTACAATGAACACGCTGTATAATAGCAATGGTGAAAATAAGGCTAAGTGAATTAAAATACACTAATCTCCCTTCTTCCTTAGATTCAGGCCAGAAGACCATTAAAATTAGTGTTTTCAGAAACTTGGCCTTTTGGGGGTGCGCTGGCACTTGCAAAAATAACCAGTGCACACCTGCACCTTCTGCAAAACCCAGACAGCTCTTTCCATTTTCCCTCATTGATATCTGTGATAATGACAACTTGCCCTTCCCAATTCTGGTAGGTCTCAGTTTGGTCTTTTATTGCCTTCCTGAGGAGGGGGACCTTGGAGAGGCCAAGTGTTTTCATGTAAACCTACACCCAAATGGAGAAATCATTGGACAGCCCCTGCTGTGGCTGAGAAGCTTTCGTAGTGTCATTTGATTTAGGTACTGCAGAGTCATGAGGCTAATACAATAGGACAACTTTTTGTCCATTCCACTTGTTTCCACAGAGACCTACGTAGTGCTGTTCAGATCAGTCAAAATGGACTCTGTGTGCATGAATCATCTTCACAGTCTGCCATTGTCTTCCGGAACTCACAGTAGTTTCAGGTCTCCTTCAACTGAGTCTACTTAATCTAACACTAGAAAACATCTTACCTAAGCATAAAGACTCATCTTGTGGCAAATATGAATCCATTAATCCTACCAGAATATGTTAAATGACAGCCAAAGAGTTTGGTTATGTGTTATCTGAAATTGGTGTACTGAATTTTCAGTGTGGAAATTCACTGAGTACCCAGGACCTCTGCAAGCACTGCACTAGATTTGGGAATGTTATGCTATGTGTGAAGAAATTTACCACATTACTTACTTGCTAGCTACTACCCCAGTCCTTACATCATGGCAATTTTAGGGGGTAGCTAAAACTATCATCCTCCACAATTTACAAATGAATTAGAAAGTTCTCAGTACAGTTTGCATGTGCCCAAGGTCCCACAATAGATCAGAAGCATAATAAGTTTCTGGTCCCTTGGTCTATCTCACTCCAGCCCTTATTATCTTTCTACACTGCAGGGAGAGGACATGAAGATAGAGCAAAGGACAGTGAAAGACTCATGAAGGGAATGTAATAAGAGAATAAGAAGAGAGCATTTGAGCTTGATTTGAAAAGAGGAAATGAAATAGAGATAGTAGGAATGGAGGATGCAATCACTTAAAGAGGAATCAATGAATGGGAAATGAGTATGGCAAAAAGTATTCCATACTTGGGGGAAGAGCATCTATGTAAGGGAATAAGGAGAAAAGACTGGTAAAGTAGGAGACAGGCGAGGATTCCACAAAGGCCTTGAAACATGGAAGTTTGTTTAAAAGGATAAATTCAATGAAAAAATCGTATTAAAATAAGTGATTACAATATTTCAGTGTATGACTGTAAGGTGGATTTTTTGGTTAGAAACTATAGAGAGTCATTGACTAAAGAATCTAAATTGACTTTAGTACTTCCAGCTCTAAAATGTATACCATCACATCCCTACCTCTTTCCAAAAGGAAGAAAGCTTTTGCTCTGGGCTTGGGATATGAAATGCTATATACTCTTTCTTTTTTTTCCCTACAGGATATGCATTCCTTTATCAATCAGAAAGGACCACTCACAGAAGGCATCTTCAGAAAATCAGCCCATATAAATTCATACGGAATCATAAAGGAGAAACTAAATTCTGGGGACAGAGTGAACTTTGACAGTGAATCTGTTCTTGTGGTAGCATCTGTTTTAAAGCTGGGCAAAGTTCTAGCTTTATCCACACATGAACAACTCAAGGTTTGATTGTTGTCTTTCATTATGATTGCCCAGGAACCATCATAGGCATAACTGATTAAGAACTTGACACACTGGAAAACACTTCATGAAATCAAAATTTAAGGAAGATACTGTAGGAGTTAAAAGCCCCATACATTAGAATTACGTTCTGTTTTCACCATTCACCGCCCGCCTGAAGACCCCATGCAAAATACTAATGCTAATATGACTACTAGTAATAATAAATTTCAAAATATCCACTGGCACATACATAATGTTTACCAAAGCAAACATCCCGCTTTTGATTACATCCTCACCACCCTCCTAATGCAGGCAGTTTCCAAAAGAAAAATCATATGAAACATTTGAAAATAGGTATAGAAGTTTACAATAGTAAGCAAGTGTTTACTTTATGAGGAATCCAAAAAGGCTCAGTGAGGCAATCATTCTTAAGCATCATTTTCTCCTGTCTCTTAATGCCTTTTACTTTATAAGTCATGGAGGAAGGATTTTGCCATTTGTGTCTCCTTTCACCACATCCTAAGCATCCTTTTATTAATATTTGAGATGTCTATCCCACCATCCAAGGTTATAACGACATGGTAACAAGCTCTGGCTACATGCCTCTTTTGATAAAGCTAACTTTTGGAGTAGGCACAACATACAAAAATAGTTTCGATTCTTAAAATTCAAAAGATTGACTAAAACAATAGGTTTTTGAAATTATACAGCTAATTCACAGATATCCAGTTATATTCCTAAAAGGGAAATGGAGAAAGAAGTGAGAACTAGAACAAACAATTTAATCCATCTACCTTGGCACTTGCTAACAACTCTGAACAAAACTATGTTAAGGCAATAATGATGACACTCTTAGAACCAAGGTCATATTTGGTCCTTCCTTGTCCCCCATTATTGTTTAACTCTATGATAGATAGCAATAGTCTCTGACCACTACTACACTGGGCTATAATAAAACACACCAGTAAATATATGTATAGACACCAAGAGAAAGGGGAAAGAATGATGATACATTAAGTACTTGCATAGCATGGTAAGTGTTGCCCTCTTTAAGCTGCACACATGGAATTGACTTTTCTAGCAAGACTTAGTCAGGTCTTTTCTATTTCTGTGTTATAAGCACAGACTAGGAAGATGGTGACCAAGTGTGTGTAGAGTTCTTAGACATTTCTAAAGTTTTCCCTTCCTAAAGTTGACTAATCTTTGTGGAGAATCAGACTCTGCAACCTTGGCCTGAATAGTATCATGTCAAACTATCTGGAGAATTGGCCTACACTAGAAATTAATATATCCTCAGGACCATCATGAGTTTGCCATTACACTATTTGATACAGTGATTGAAAGGAAGAATGATGCAATTATGAGAGTATTTTTTTAGTAGTTTGCAAAAAAGCACACAAAAGAGTAAGTGCCATATGATAGAACGGAGCTTTGTCTTCATTTCCACTAAAGCTTAGGCTCTGCTTTGAAGCTTTCGTTTTTGTTGGAGAAAATCCACACACCTTCTTTCGCATGTGCACATCGATGGAGAGTCAGAGCTGAGCTCCGTGTGGGTCACAGTTTGGGTATCTATGAAAGAAGTAGGGACTTAACTGAAGTTTTCAACTAAGTGTTTTCTCTGTAATATTTCCAATATGTGTGTGTGTGTGTGTGTGTGTGTGTATTTTTGTTATCTACATAGTATTTTCTTCTAAATATCCAAGGAAGTTTACTTTTATCTGACCTCTAGGATAAATGGCTTGGTGTTTTTGATGAAGTGACTGAGGAGGAGAAAATAAATGCAGCCCAGAGGTAATGATGCAATAATTACTCTACTCTGGTCATGTCTCAGAAATACAGGCAATATACTTTTAGGAAAATATTGGCTTACATTTGCCACTTTGTTCACTACAGTAATGATCAAAGCCAAAGAGTTTCAATTCTTCAGACCCATGGACGCATGTTTCAGAATACAGGCATGCCTTATGGCTATTAATGCTCTTCGCCTGAAGAGCATTATTAATGTGGACTCCTTAGCCATTGTACACCTTCTGAATATATGAAACTGGTAGACAAAATTCAGTGGCCTAAGAGAGATCCTAGAGCATCAACAGCCCGTGGTATAATCTTACATTTGTCAAACATTTAACGAGAGTGGGTTAGCTCAGAAATCGAATTCGGTGAAACATTTTTGTATACATTCATGCCTGGAACTCTGCTACAGCAGGTTGTGAACTAGATCTAGAAAGATGTCCTCTGTTCTCCATCTCTATACTTCCAGCTTCCTAAGTGCAAAGACTTGCCTTATTCAAAAGTGCATCTTTCTGACTTTAGGCTTCTAGCCCAGCTGCCAAAAGCGAATGCTGTTCTCTTGTGATGCCTTTTTGGAGTGTTATACAATATTGAGCAACAATCCTCATCCAATCAGATGACAGTTTATAATTTATCAGAGAGTATAGCGCCATGCATTCTTTGTCCACCTAATTCCTCCAGCTTTGAGTTGATAAACAACTTTATAAAAAAGGTAAGAGAGCTCTCATTTCTGTCCCTTGAGGTTTAGAATCCATGCTTTGAATCTGAAATGTGTAGTAGTGAACTGGATGGATCAGTTCTTAAATGTGCACAACTTCATAGGCTTCCTTGGAATGGCAGAGTTCGTTATCCTACTCTGGTGGAATATGGGAAGGGATGTTGTTAAAGTGTGAAACGCAGAGCAGTTGAGTCGCTTTCTTCCCATCCAGGAGGTTCAATACTACACTACCTAAATAAACAAGAGAGAAGAGTGGTGTGATATGATTGAAAAGAACCTGGGCTTTGGAGTTTGACATGCCAAGGTTAAACTCTCAGCCTGATCTTTGAGGGGTGGGGGAGCTTGTAAAGGCAAAAGCCATGGATTTTGGGCAAAGCCATGGATTCCTGATAACACAATGGTAACAACACCTAGGTCCTCTAGTCAGTACTGGCACATCCTAGGTGGATCGGGCACTATGAGTACCCATGGCTCCAAACACATTGACCTTCCTCTGTAAGTTGTGGCTCATTTAGAAAAATACATGGCTACTGTTTTGCCTCTGTTACATCAGACAGAAACTACTAGAATATTCCAGAACATCCTAATGGAGCCACAGATGTCTAATAAGATGACTGCTTTTCCCCAAGCACATGCCGAGAGACAGCATTAGACAAAGGAAGACATGAGGAGGGACTGCAGTTATACAGACAGACATGTTTTCTCTCCAGCCATGTGAGTTTTTCCTCAAAAAAAAAAAAAAAAACAAAAAACAAAAAACAAAAAACAAATACAAAGAAACCCTCAGGAATCTCCAAATTCCACTAAGATACTTCCTCATTTAAGAAATTGATTTCATAAGTTTTTCTCTATGCTTTATACATTTTAATTAGATATTATACAGAAGTTATAACCCAATATGTATTGGAAACAAAATTTAAAAAAATAAGTAAAGTTTAACAAATTAGGTTACTTCAAAAACTATCTTAGTTTTAATGATGTAACCATAGGTATCACAATGTTAATTGTGATGTGTTAATAAAAATATACAGAAAGCAGAGTTCCCAAAGAAAAATAACATAGAGTGATACTTTCCGTTGTACTTTGGGTATAGATTTTAAAATAGTACTAGTCAGTGGGCTAAAGTTATAATTTGTGGCCTAGTTTAATAGCTATGACTATTATGACTTATAGCTATGCCATATGAAAAAGAACACCCCTTTGTGGTCCTTTTCATTACAGGTTTCTCTTGTACACTTTTTGATTGAAAATTGCCTCAAGATATTTGGAGTAGACATCACTTCTCTCTTGGGAGAGAATTCAATGGGTTGTGATAACAATGAGAAGGCCGCAGGTACTGTGAATAATTTAATTGGCTTTAGCCAGAAGCAGACAGCAAGGTTGCCATTGGTCTGGCAGATACTTACCCCTGTTCTGGAGCCCAGGGCATCCCCAGGGCAATGATTCTCAGCTGCTCCTTCTTCCGAAGGCTGGCTCACAGGTCAAGGGAGGTTTCACACTGTTGGAGACCAATAAAAGCATAGAAACTTCAAGAAGTTTCTAGCAGTATTAGGAGATAGCATGGAATGATACAGTTTTAGGGAATTTTTTTGAGCACAATTTTAAATGGATCCCACATATATATTATATTATATATGTTGTTAAGCATATAATACATAACTGTGTATTTCAATTTATAATATATAAATGTGCTCTGGTTGAAACCAGAGCATGGGGCTTTTATTCCTCCTCCCTCCTCTTTTTCCTCAGTGGCTCATGAGGCATTCAGAAATTCAGTGCTCTTTAAAATGAGTTGAAAAGAACCAGCAACACTGATAGAAAAGGACTTGACTTGATGTCAACCCACCTCTACAGAGTACAAACTCCAGTGCCCCCATTTGTCAGCTATATGACCTTTGGCCAATTAGTCCAGCTCAGTATCACTTTATTTATGCCCAAAATGTGGAAAAACATAATGTCCAAATCTTAGAAATTTTGTCAAGATTCAATAAGATAAAGGATGTAAAACACATTTCTAAAAAGCCAACTAATAGAACTAGGAGAAGTTCCCCTGAGACTAGTGTTAGTATTATTGGAGCCTAGTTAAACACAGCTCACTGGCAACACCACATTTATAAAACAGAGTTTAGATTCAGAACCTGGAGACCCATATCATCGATTCCTCCATAGTTTTGATATGTCTTCTTTTTACGACATATACCACATTGTGTTGAGGTAATCTTTAGGGTAATCCATGTCATCAGGAATTAAGATGAGTCTAGTGTCATGTCTGAGAATTCGCTGGTATAAATCAAGTGTTTGTTTTTCATTTCATCTGTGACAGAAACACAAACTGTTGAATCCAGCCAGTAAGAAGAACAGTAAATTTCAAAAAGGCACAACTGCCCAATGATACCAAATCCCGATCTGGCATGGGTCCATCCACCTATATGTCTACAGTTTACTAAGTCACTGAAGACTGGATACTCCATAACGGCACTTGACACTTCCTCTTTCTTTATTTTTCCAGTGATGATAAACGAGCCCCTTCCAAGACCCTGCTATTTCCATTTAAATTTTTTTCCTTGGTCCCATATGTTGATATTGAGGAAAACTTCCCACAAAATATCTTCTCTATCTTCAATGCCTACCATATCCTATTACATACTTTTTGTATTGTATTGTATTGTACTGTATTGTACTGTGTTGTGTTGTGCTGTATATTTTTACATGGATAATAAAAATGATTCCGTAACTCAGTAGGTAAGACAACCATTTAATTTGGTTCTGATTCATATAACACTTCAGTGGAGGCTCATCTGAGCAGTTCTGGTCTCAGTTGAGGTCACTTGTGCACTTGCAGTTAGCCTGGAGCTCATCTGGAGCTAACGTAGGTGTCTGTCTATTGGTGCTGGAACTCAATTGGTCCCTATGTCTTCCATAAGGTAGCTTTTCCTCTTTTCATAAGGTGGAGGAAGAGCTCCCAGAAGCAAGAGAGACTTCTCAAGAGTTAATGTGGGAGAGGATGTGCAAAGGACCATGCCAAAGATGGTGGTTCACAAGACAAGGAGGCATTATTACTTAAGAGCACACATCAAAAAACTCACGGCAGCACCACTACTACACATATCCTTTCCTTTACTGCCTTTTAATCCTCAGTTCTGTACCCCAGAATTTCCTAAGGGATATTCCAAGTATGGTTGGAAATGTCTTAGAAATAAAAACTCATTTCTTACCGCAGGTCTTTCCCTCATCCATCTTCCTGTCTTAAGCTGCCTTAGGCAACTAATCACATTCTCAGGGAATAAAGCAACAGGAGAATATTAGGAAAAGGGAGGTCCATGTTGCTTATCAGTTTTACAGATTAACTTTCTAGGAAACAAAAATGATCATGGCATAGAGTAAAAGGTTTCTGTGGCAATCTCACAGGAAAAGCCCAAACCCACTAGGTTAGGTACATGGGATATCTGCACCATTTCCTGGATGGAAACCAAAAGGAAGCAGAAATTCCTCACAGAATAGCGAGCTGACATGTCTAAGAAAGATGGCCCTCTATGTCCATGCAGAATTCCTTATACCTCAACATGGAACAGATCAGTTAGTAAATGTATTTCGATCAGTCCCAGAATAGTATGGAAGAAATAGAGAGCCACTGCGATTGAAAGACATGCCTCAGCAACAGTCACACAGACCAATTTCCCATGGTCAGATAGCAGTTTGGACACCTCAGCGGCTATTAGTATACATCAATGACACAGAGCAACCAGATAAGTGCCACTTCACTATTTTACAGCCTCCACAGCACCAAAAGACTCTAGAACATAGACACACTCATGAGGGCAATTAAGAAATCCTAAATCTCCAGCAATCTTGGAACAGATTATCAAACTAGACATCAAGTGAGCTATTTAGAACTACAGAATTGTACATTTCTTACATATGCCAGTGTATAGACAGAGATTGCTATCAGTGCATATAGAATATACGATCCAAGGATTGTTTTCCCATTCCCAGAAAGAGTTCCCCTGTCAAATAGGTTTGGAAAATTCATACTTTCCCTTTGAAAGTCAAATGCCCCAATTTTTTTCCATATTTATTTGACATTACTTGACCCTTTTGAAGTGACCCCATTAATTAATCATCCTGGGGACATTTACACTAGATGACATGCTGTATAATGGCCATGGTGAAAATAAGGCTAAGTGAATTAAAATACACTAATCAACCTTCTTCCTTAGATACAGGCCACAAGACCATGAAAAGCAGTGCTTTCAGAAACTCGGCATTTTGGCGGTGTGCTGGCACTTGCAAGAACAACCAGTGCACAACTGCACCATCTGCAAAACCAGGACAGCTCTTTGGATTTTCCCTCACAGATATCTGTGATAATGACAACTTGCCCTTTCCAATTCTGGTAGGTCTCAGTTTGGTCTTTTATTGCCTTCCTGAGGAGAAGGAACTTGGAGAGGCCAAGTGTTTTCATACAAACCTACCCTCAAATGTGGAAATTATTAGACAGCCCCTGGCTGTGGCTGAGGAGCATTGATAGTGTCATTTGATTTAGCCACTGCAGAGTCATGAGGCCAATACAGCAGGACAACTTTTTGTCCATTCCACTTGTTTGCACAGAGACCCATGTAGGCCTGTTAAGATCAGTCAAAATGGACTCTGTGTGCATGAATCATCTTCACATTCTGCCATTGTCTTCCTGAATTCACAGTAGTCTCAGGTCTCCTTCAACTGAGTCTACTTAATCTAACACTAGAAAACATCTTACCTAAGCATAAAGATGCATCCTGTGGCAAATATGAGTCCATTAATTCTAACAGAATATGCTTAATGAAAGCCACAGAGTTTGGCCTGTGTTATCTCAAATTGGTGTACTGAATTGTTAGTGTGGAAATTTACTGAATACCCAGTACCTCTGCAAGGGCTACACTAGATTTGGGAATGTTATGCTAGATGTGGAGAAATTTACCATGTTAGTTACATGCTACCTACTACCCCAGTCCTTGCATCACAGCAGTTTTAGGGGGTAGCTAGAACTACTGTCCTCCACACTTTACAAATGAGTTAGAAAGTTAGAAAGGTATTCAGAACAGTTTGCATGTGCCCCAGGTCACACAATAAGAAGCATAATAGGTTTCCAATCCCTTGGTCTTTCTGACTCCAGCCCTTATTATCGTTCTACACCACAGGGAGAGGACATGAAGATAGATCAAAGGACAGTGAAAGACTCATGAAGGGAATGTAATAAGAGAATAAGAGAGCATTTGAGCTTGGTTTGAAAAGGAAAGGAAATAGAGGTAGTAGGAATGGAGGATGTAATCACTTAAGGGGAATCAACAAATGGGAAATGAGTATGGCAAAAAGTATTCCATACTTGGGGGAAGAGCATCTATGGAAGGGAATAAGGAGAAAAGACTGGCAAAGTAGGAGACAGGCGAGGATTCCACAAAGGCCTTGAAACATGGAAGTTTGTTTAAAAGGGTAAATTCAATGAAAAAATCTGATTAAAGTAAGTGATTACAATGTTTCAGTGTATGAGTGTAAGGTGGACTTTTGGGTAGAAACTATAGAGAGACATTGACTAAAGAATCTAAATTGAATTTAGTCTTTCCAGCTCTAAAACCGTATACCATCACATTCCCTACCTCTTTCCCAAAGGAAGCAAGCTTTTGCTCTGGGATTGGCATATGACATGCCATATACCCTTCTTTTTTCCTACAGGATATGCTTTCTTATCAATCAGAAAGGACCACTCACAGAAGGCATCTTCAGAAAATCAGCCCATATAAATTCATACAGAATCATAAAGGAAACTAAATTCTGGGGACAGAGTGAACTTTGACAGTGAATGTTATTGTGGTAGCATCTGTTTTAAAGGTCGGGAAAGTTCTAGCCTTATCCACACATGAGTAACTCAAGGTTTGATTGGTGTCTTTCATTAAGATTTCCCAAGAACCATCATAGGCATAACTGATTAAGAACTTGACACACTGGAAAACACTTCATGAAATGAAAATTTAAGGAAGATACTGTAGGGGTTAAAAGCCACATAGATTAGAAATACTTTGTTTTCACCACACACCGCCCACCTGAAGACCCCTTAAAAATACTAATACTAATATGACTACTAGTAATAATAATAAATTTCAAAATATCCACTGGCACATACATAATGTTTACCAAAGCAAACATCCTGCTTTTGATGACTTCCTCACCACCCTCCTAATGAAGGCAGTTTCCAAAAGGAAAATAATATGAAACATTTGAAAATTGGTATAGAAGTTTACAATAGTAAGCAAGTGTTTACTTTATGAGGAATCCAAAAAGGCTCAGTGAGGTGACCAAATCATTCTTAACCATCATTCTCTCCTGTCTCTTAATGCCTTATACTTTGTAAGTCATGGAGGAAGGATTTTGCCAATTGTGCCTCCTTTCACCACATCCTAAGCATCCTTTGGTTAATATTTGTGATGTCTAGCCCACCACGCAAGGTTATAACAACATGGTAACCAGCTCTTGCTACATGCCTCTTTTGATAAATCTAACTTTTGGAGTAGGTGCAACAGAGAAAAGTAGTTTGGAATTCTGAAAATTCTATAGATCAACCAAGAAATAGATTAGTTTCGAAATTATACAGCTAAATCACAGATATCCAGCTCTATTTCTGAAAGGGAAATGGAGAAAGAAGTGAGAATTAGAACAGACAATTTAATCCATCTACCTTGGCACCTAACAGCTCTAAACAAAGGGATGTTAATGCAGTAATGATGACACTCTTAGAATCAAGGTCATATTTCATCCTTCTTTTTCACCTTTGGAATTTCCTTGTCCCCCATTACTGTTCAACTCTATGATAAATAGCAATAGTCCCTGACCACTACTACACTGGGCAACAGTAAAACACACCAGTAAAAAAATATATATAGCCATCAAGAGACAGGGGAAAGAATGATGATACATTACGTACCCGAATCGCAGGATAAGTGTTGTCCTCTTTAATGTGCACACATGGAATTGACTTTTCTACCAAGACTTAGTAGGGTCCTTTCTATTTCCATGTTACAAGCACAGATTATATGGTGTCCACGTGTGCGTAGGTTCTTAGACCTTTCTAAAGTTTTCCCTTCTTAAAGCTGTCTAATCTTTGTGGAGAATCAGTCTCTGCAACCTTGGCCTGAATAGTATCATGTCAAACTATCTGGATAATTGGTCTCCACTAGAAATTAATATATCCTCAGGACCATCATGAGTTTGCCATTAGACTGTCTATTTTATACAGTAAAGGAAAGGAAGAGTGAGGCAATTATGAGAGCAGCTTTTGTAGTAGTTTGCAAAAAAGCACACAAAAGAGTAAGTGCCATATGATAGAACGGAGCTTTGTCTTTATTTCCACTAAAGCCTAGGCTCTGCTTTGAAGCTTTCGTTTTTGTTGGAGAAAATCTACACCTGCTTTCGAATGTGCACATCAATGGAGAGTCAGAGCTGAGCTCCGTGTGGGACACAGTTTGGGTATCTATGAAGGAAGTAGGGACTTAACTGAAGTTTTCAACTGTTTTCTCTGTAATACTTCCAACATATATTTTCTATTGTGTGTTTATATTTTTTATAACCATAAGGATTTTTTTCAAAATATCCAAGGAGGTATGTTTTCATTCGACCTCTATGATAAATGGCTTGGTGTTATTGATGAATCGACTGAGGAGGAGAAAATAAATGTAGCCCAAAGGTAATGATGCTATAATTACTCGACTCTGGTCATGTATCTGAAGTATAGCCAATATACTATTAGGAAAATATTGGCTTAATTTTTGCCACTCTGTCCACTAAAATAATGATCAATGCCAAAGAGTTTCAATTCTACATACCCATGGAGGCATGTTTCAGAATACAGGCATGTGTTATGGCTATTTTTGCTCTTCACCTGACCTTATTAATGTAGAATCCTTTACCATTGTACACAATCTGAATATATGAAACTGGTAGACAAAACTCAGTGGCCTAAGAGAGATGCTAGAGCATCAGTAGCCAGAAGTATAACCATAAGCTTATCAAACCTTTAACCGGAGTGGGTTGGCTCAGAAATTGAATTCAGTGTAACTTTTTTTTGTATACATTAATGCCTGGAACTCTGCTACAACGCGTTGTGTACTAGATCTAGAATGATATTCTCTGTTCTCCGTCTCTATACTTCCAGCTTCCTAAGTGCAATGACTTGCCTTATTCAAAAGTGCATCTGTCTGACTTTAGGCTTCTAGCCCAGCTGCCAAAAGCGAATGCTGTTCTCTTGTGATGCCTTTTTGGAGTGTTATACAACATTGAGCAACAATCCTCATCCAATCAGATGACAGATTTTAATTTATCAGAGAGTAGAGCCCCATGCATTCTTTGTCCACCTAATTCCTCCAGCTTTGAATTGATAAACAACTTTATAAAAAAGGTAAGAGAGTTCTCATTTGTGTCCCTTGGGGTTTAGAATCCATGCTTTGAATCTGAAATGTGTAGTAGTAAACTGGTTCAGTTCTGAAAAGTGCGCATCCTCATAGGCTTCCTTGGAATGGCAGAGTTCATTATCCTACGCTGGTGGAATATGGGAAGGGGTGTTGTTAAAGTGTGAAACAGAGAGCAGTTGAGTCGCTTTCTTCCCGTCCAGGAGATTACATACTAGACTGACTACACAAAAGAGAGAGAAGAGTGGTGTGATAAGATAGAAAAGAACCAGGGCTCTGGAGTTTGACAAGCCAAGGTTCAACTCTCAACCTGATCTGTGATGGGGGGTGGAGCTTGTAAACATAGGCAAAGTCATGGCTTCCTCATAACACAATGAGCTCCTCTGGTCATAACACTGTCTAATAAGATGACAGCTTTACCCCAAGCTCACGACGACAGCCAGCATTAGGCAAAGCAAGACATAAGGAGGGACTGCAGTTATACAGACAGACATGTTTTCTCTCCAGTTCTCTCCAGCCATGTGAGTTTTTCCTCAAAAACAAAAACAAACAAAATAAACAAAATAAAAAAAAACCCACAAGATTCTCCACGTTCCAACTCAGATACTTCCTCATTTAAGAAATGGATTTCATGGAGGAGGGGCAAGATGGCGGAAGAGTAGGGTCCCCAATATCCTGTCCCCACCAAATTACCTAGATAACCTTCAAATCAATCTGAAAATGTACGAATTCTGCCTGAGATTTAAAGAGAGACCAGCTGGAATGCTACAGTGAGAAGAGTTCACGCTTCTCTCAAGGTAGGAAGACGGGGAAAAAGAAATAAAGAAACAAAAGGCCTCCAAGAGGGAGGGGCCCTGCGAGCAGCCGGGCTGAGGCCAGGGCGACTGTCCCCAGGACAGGAGAGCCCCGTCCCGGAGAAGCAGGAGCTGCACCAACCTTCCCCGTGGAAAGGCACCCTTAGGGAGTTAGAGCAGGACCCAGGAAGGCGGGGATGCCCTCGGGCTCCCTGGGACACAAACAGGCACCTGCGGCGCACCAAGGAGAGTGCGCTGAGATCCCTAAGGGCTGTAGCAAACACGGCGGGACCGGAGCAGCTCAGAGGGTCTCGGGGGGCGGCTCCGTGGAGAGGGCTGCATGGCCTGGAGCACGAATCCAAGGGCGCAGGCGCCAAAGCACAGGGCGCCAGGACACACCCCAGAATCCGGCCTCCCCCAGGGACAGGAAGAGGCCGGGAGGGCCCAGGAGAGCAAGGACGCTCCTGCCAGGAGCTGAGCAGATCAGCGGCCCTGCCCCGGGGCCTCCAGGCCCTGCAGACAGAGAGCCCCGGAGTTACTGCGGGGGCTGAATCCAGGTATCCTGAGCTGCCACCCCACTGTGGCTGTTCCTCCTGGGGCCTCACGGGTAAACAACCCCCACTGAGCCCTCCACCAGGCAGGGGGCAGAGCAGCTCCCCCAAGTGCTAACACCTGAAAATCAGCACAACAGGCCCCTCCCCCAGAAGACCAGCTAGAAGGACCAGTTCCAGGGGAAGTCAAGGGACTTAAAGGATACAGAATCAGAAGATACTCCCCCGTGTTTTTTGTATTTTTTGTTTTGTTTTGTGTTTTTTTTCCTCTCTTTTTGATTTCTGATTGCTTCCCCCACCCCTTTTTTTCACCTTTCTTTCTTTTTCTTTCTCTTTTTCCTTTTTCTCTTTTTTTTCCTTCTCTCTCTCTCTCTTTTTCTCTTTTTCCCAATACAACTTGTTTTTGGCCAGTCTGCACTGAGCAAAATGACTAGAAGGAAAACCTCACCTCAAAAGAAAGAATCAGAAACACTCCTCTCTCCAACAGAGTTACAAACTCTGGATTACAATTCAATGTCAGAAAGCCAATTCAGAAGCACTATTATACAGCTACTAGTGGCTCTAGAAAAAAGCATAAAGGACTCAAGAGACTTCATGACTGCAGAATTTAGATCCAGTCAGGCAGAAATTAAAAATCAATTCAATGAGATGCAATCCACGCTAGAAGTCCTAACGACGAGGGTTAACGAAGTGGAAGAACGAGTGAGTGACATAGAAGACAAGATGATGGCAAAGACGGAAACTGAGGAAAAAAGAGACAGACAATTAACAGACCATGAAGACAGATTAAGGGAAATAAACAACAGCCTGAGGAAGAAAAACCTACGTTTAATTGGGATTCCCGAGGGCGCCATAAGGAACAGAGGTCCAGAATATGTATTTGAACAAATCCTAGCTGAAAACTTTCCTAATCTGGGAAGGGAAACAGGCATTCAGATCCAGGAAATAGAGAGACCCCCCCCCCCCGCTAAAATCAATAAAAACCATTCAACACCTCGACATTTAATAGTTAAGCTTGCAAATTCCAAAGATAAAGAGAAGATCCTTAAAGCAGCAAGGGACAAGAAATCCCTGACTTTTATGGGAAGAAATATTAGGGTGACAGCAGACCTCTCCACAGACACCTGGAAGGCCAGAAAGGGCTGGCAGGATATATTCAGGGTCCTAAATGAGAAGAACATGCAACCAAGAATACTTCATCTAGCAAGGCTCTCATTCAAAATGGAAGGAGAGATAAAGAGCTTCCAAGACAGGCAGGAACTGAAAGAATATGTGACCTCCAAACCAGCTCTGCAGGAAATTTTAAGGGGGACTCTTAATATTCCCCTTTAAGAAGAAGTTCAGTGGAACAATCCACAAAAACAAGGACTGAATAGATATCATGATGACACTAAACTCATATCTGTCAATAGTAACTCTGAACGTGAACGGGCTTAATGACCCCATCAAAAGGCGCAGGGTTTCAGACTGGATAAAGAAGCAGGACCCGTCTATTTGCTGTCTACAAGAGACTCATTTTAGACAGAAGGACACCTACAACCTGAAAATAAAAGGTTGGAGAACCATTTACGATTCAAATGCTCCTCAAAAGAAAGCACGGGTAGCCATCCTCATATCAGATAAATTAAAATTTACCCCGAACACTATAGTGAGAGATGAAGAGGGACCCTATATCATACTCAAAGGATCTATCCAACAAGAAGACTTAACAATCCTCAATATATATGCCCCGAATGTGGGAGCTGCCAAATATTTAAATCAATTAATAACCAAAGTGAAGAAATACTTAGATAATAATGCACTTAAACTTCGTGACTTCAATCTAGCTCTTTCTACCCTCAATAGGTCTTCTAAGCACAACATCTCCAAAGAAATGAGAGCTTTAAATGATACATGGGACCAGATGGATTTCACAGATATCTATAGAACTTTACATCCAAACTCAACTGAATACACATTCTTCTCAAGTGCACATGGAACTTTCTCCAGAATAGACACATACTGGGTCACAAATCGGGTCTGAACCGATACGAAAAGATCGGGATAGTCCCCTGTATATTCTCAGATCATAATGCCTTGAAATTAGAACTTAATCACAACAAGAAGTTTGGAAGGACCACAATCACGTGGAGGTTAAGGAACATCCTGCTAAAAGATGAAAAGGTCAACCAGGAAATTAAGGAAGAATTAAAAAGATTCATGGAAACTAATGAGAATAAAGATACAACCGTTCAAAATCTTTGGGATGCAGCAAAAGCAGCCCTGAGGGGGAAATACATCACAACACAAGCATCCATTCAAAAACTGAAAATAACTCAAATACAAAAGCTCACCTTACACATAAAGGAGCTAGAGAAAAAGCAGCAAATGGACCCCACGCCCTGCAGAAGAAGCGTTAATTAAAATTAGAGCAGAACTAAATGAAATCGAGACCAAAAGAACTGAGGAACAGATCAACAGAACCAGGAGTTGGTTCTTTGAAGGAATTAATAAGATAGATAAACCATTAGCCAGCCTTATTAAAAAGAAGAGAAAGAAGACTCAAATTAATAAAATCATGAATGAGAAAGGAGAGGTCACTACCAACACCAAGGAAATACAAACGATTTTAAAAACATATTATGAACAGCTCTACGCCAGTAAATTGAGCAATCTAGGAGAAATGGACACATTCCTGGAAAGCCACAAACTACCAAAACTGGAGCAGGAAGAAATAGAAAATCTGAACAGGCCAATAACCAGGGAGGAAATTGAAGCAGTCAACAAAAACCTCCCAAGACACAAGAGTCCAGGGCCAGATGGCTTCCCAGGGGAATTCTATCAAACGTTGAAAGAAGAAATCATACCTATTCTACTAAAGCTTTTTGGAAAGATAGAAGGAGATGGAGTACTTCCAAATTCGTTCTATGAGGCCAGCATCACCTTAATTCCGAAACCAGACAAAGACCCCACCAAAAAGGAGAATTACAGACCAATATCCCTGATGAACGTGGATGCAAAAATTCTCAACAAGATACTAGCCAATAGTTCATTAAGAAAATTATTCACCATGACCAAGTAGGATTTATCCCCGCGACACAAGGCTGGTTCAACAGTTGTAAAACAAACAATGTGATTCATCATATCAGCAAGAGAAAAACCAAGAACCATATGATCCTCTCATTAGATGCAGAGAAAGCATTTGACAAAATACAGCGTCCATTCCTGATCAAAACACTTCAGAGGGTTGGGATAGAGGGAACTTTCCTCGACATCTTAAAAGCCATCTACGAAAAGCCCACAGCAAATATCATTCTCAATGGGGAAGCACTGGGAACCTTTCCCCTAAGATCAGCAACAAGACAGGGATGTCCACTCTCACCACTGCTATTGAACATAGTACTGGAAGTCCTCGCCTCAGCAATCAGACAACAAAAAGACATTAAAGGCATACAAATTGGCAAAGAAGAAGTCAAACTATCCCTCTTCGCCGATGACATGATACTCTACATAGAAAACCCAAAAGCCTCCACCCCAAGATTGCTAGAACTCAAACAGGAATTTGGTAGTGTGGCAGGATACAAAATCAATGCCCAGAAATCAATGGCATTTCTATCCACTAACAATGAGACTGAAGAAAGAGAAATTAAGGAGTCAAACCCATTTACAATTGCACCCAAAAGCATGAGATACCTAGGAATTAACCTAACCAAAGAGGTAAAGGATCTATACTCTCAAAACTATAGAACACATCTGAAAGAAACTGAGTAAGGCACAAAGAGATGAAAAATAGTCCATGCTCATGGATTGGCAGAATTAATATTGTCAAAATGTCAATGTTACCCAGGGCAATTTACACGTTTAATGCAATCCCTATCAAAATACCATGGACTTTCTTCAGAGAGTTAGAACAAATTATTTTAAGATTTGTGTGGAATCAGAAAAGACCCCAAATAGCCAGGAGAATTGTAAAAAAGAATACCATAGCTGGGGGCATCACAATTCCAGATTTCAGGTTGGACTACAAAGCTGTGGTCATCAAGACAGTGTGGTAGTGGCACAGAAACAGACACATAGATCAATGGAACAGAATAGACAATCCAGAAGTGGACCCTGAACTTTATGGTCAACTAATATTCGATAAAGGAGGGAAGACTATCCATTGGAAGAAAGACAGTCTCTTCAATAAATGGGGCTGGGAAAATTGGACATCCACATGCAGAAGAATGAAACTAGACCACTCTCTTTCACCGTACACAAAGGTAAACTCAATATGGATGAGAGATCTAAATGTGAGACAAGAGTCCATCAAAATCCTAGAGAACACAGGCAACACCCTTTTTGAAGTCGGCCACAGTAACTTCTTGCAAGATGTATCCATGAAGGCAAAGGACACAAAAGCAAAAATGAACTATTGGGACTTCATCAAGATAAGAAGCTTTTGCACAGCAAAGGATACAGTCAACAAAACTAAAAGACAACCTACAGAATGGGAGAAAATATTTGCAAATGATGTATCAGATAAAGGGCTAGTTTCCAAGATCTATAAAAAACTTATTAAACTCCACAGCAAAGAAACAAACAATCCAATCATGAAACGGGTAAAAGACATGAACAGAAATCTCACCTAGGAAGACATAGACATGGCAAACATGCAGATGAGAACGTGCTCTGTATCATTTGCCATCAGGGAAAGATAAATCAAAACCACAATGAGATACCACCTCACACCAGTGAGAATGGGGAAAATTAACAAAGCAGGAAACCACAAATGTTGGAGAGGATGTGGAGAAAGGGGGACCCTCCTGCACTGTTGGTGGGAATGTGAAATGGTGCAGCCACTCTGGAAAACTGTGTGGAGGTTCCTCAAAGAGTTAAAAATAGATCTGCCCTACGACCCAGCAATTGCACTGCTGGGATTTACCCCAAAAATACAGATGCAATGAAACGCTGGGACACCTGAACCCCGATGTTTCTAGCAGCAATGTCCACAATAGCCAAACTGTGGAAGGAGCCTCAGTGTCCCTCAAAAGATGAATGGATAAAGAAGATGTGGTTTATGTATATATACAATGGAATATTCCTCAGTCATTAGAAACGACAAATACCCACCACTTGCTTCAACGTGGATGGAATTGGAGTGTATTATGCTGAGTGCAGTAGGTTAATCGGAGAAGGACAAACAGTGTATGTTCTCATTCATTTGGGGAATATGAATAATAGTGAAAGGGAATATAAAGGAAGGGAGAAGAAATGTCCGGGAAATATCAGGAAGGGAGACAGAACATAAAGACTCCTAACTCTGGGAAACGAACTAGGGGTGGTGGAAGGGGAGGAGGGCGGGGGGTGGAGGGAAATGGGTGACGGGCACTGAGGGGGGCACTTGATGGGATGAGAACTGGGTGTTATTGTGTATGATGGTAAATTGAACACCAATAAAAATTAATTTATTAAAAAAAGAAATGGATTTCATAAAGTTTTGCCTATGTTTTATACAGTTTAATAGGATATTATACAGAGGTTACAACCCAATATCTACTGGAAACAAAATTTTAAAAGAGAGGTAAATTTTAATGAATTGGGTTACTTTGAAAACTATTGTAGTTTTAAAGATGTAACTATTAGTATCACAATATTAGCTGTAAAAATAGGCCAAAAGTTAGAACTATAGCCCACTGATGATAATTACTTCAAATCTGTACCCAAAGTACACCAGAAAGTATCACTCTATGTTATTTTTGTTAGAGAACTCTGGTCTCTCTATATTTTATCAACTCTGAATTCTTCTTAGAAGTCTTTCATATTAATGGTTAGATCCAAGATTTATAAACAAAATGTGACTTATAGCTATGCCATATGAAAAAGAGCACCCCTTTGTGGTCTTTTTGCATTACAGGCTTGTCTTGTACACTTTTTGATTGAAAATTGCCTCAAGATATTTGGAGTAGACATCACTTCTCTCTTGGGAGAGAATTCAATGAGTTGTGATAACAATGAGAAGGCTGCAGGTACTGTGAATAATTTAATTGGCTTTAGCCAGAAGCAGACAGCAAGGTTGCCATTGGTCTGGCAGATACTTACCCCTGTTCTGGAGCCCAGGGCATCCCCAGGGCAATGATTCTCAGCTGCTCCTTCTTCCGAAGGCTGGCTCACAGGTCAAGGGAGGTTTCACACTGTTGGAGACCAATAAAAGCATAGACTTCAAGAGGTTTCTAGCAGTATTAGGAGATAGCATGGAATGATACCATTTTGGGGAATATTTTCAAACACAATTTTAAATGGATCCCACATATATATTATATTATATATGTAGTTAAGCATATAATACATAATTATGAATTTCTATTTGTAATATATAAATGTGCTCTGGTTGAAACCCGAGCATGAGGCTTTTATTCCTCCTCCCTCCTCTTTTTGCTCAGTGGCTCTTGAGGCACCACAGGATTCCAGTGCTCTTTAAAATGAGTTGAAGTGAGACAGAACATAAAGACTCCTAACCCTGGGAAACGCACTAGGGGTGGTGGAAGGGGAGGAGGGTGGGGGGTGGGGGTGAATGGGTGACGGGCACTGTGGGGGGCACTTGACAGGATGAGCACTGGGTGTTATTCTGTATGTTGGTAAATTGAACACCAATAAAAAATAAATTTACTATAAAAAAAATAAAATGAGTTGAAGACTCCTAACTCTGGGAAATGCACTAGGGGTGGTGGAAGGGGAGGAGGGCAGGGGGTGCGGGTGACTGGGTGGCAGGCACTGAGGGGGGCACTTGACGGGATGAGCACTGGGTGTTATTCTTTATGTTGGCAAATTGAACACCAATAAAAAATAAATGTATTATTAAAAAGGAAAGAAAAAAAATGAGTTGAAAAGAATCAGCATCATTGAGAGAAAAGGACTTGACTTGATGTCAAACCACCTCTCCAGAATACAAACTCCAGTGCCCCCCATTTATCAGCTATATGACCTTTGGCCTATACCTCAAGCTTGCTATCAGTTTATTCATCCCTAAAATTTGGATGAAAATAATGTCTAAATCTTAGAAATGTTCTAGAGATTAAATAAGATAATGGATGTAAAATACATTTCTAATAAAGCAGTTAATAGAACTAGGAGAAGTTCCCCTGAGACTAGTGTATTATTGGAGTCTAGCTAATCGCAGCTAACTGGCAACACCCAATTTTGTAAAACAGAGTTTAGATTCAGAACCTAGAGACATATATCATCAACCCTCCATAGTTTTGACATGTCTTCATTTTTTTTCTATAGTGTAATTCATGTCTTAATGAATTAAGATGAATCTAGTGTCAGGTCTGATAGTATTCTGATATAAGACACAGGTTTGTTTGTTTTTTTCATCAGTAACAGAAAAATCACCTGTTGAATCCAAGCCAGTGGGAGTGATAGTGATTTCCAAAAAGGCACACCTGCAGAATGATACCAAGTCCCCATCTGGCATGGGACCATCCACCTACATGTCTACAGTTTATTAAGTCACTGAAGACTGGAATCTCCATAATGACACTTGACACTTCCTTTTTCTTTATTTTTCCAATGAATGAAAAATGAACCCCTTCCAAGACCCAGCTATTTCCATTTAAAGTTTTTTTCCTGGGTCCCATATATTCATATTGAGGATATTTCCCCACAAAATATCTCCTCTATCTTCAATGCCTACCATATCTATCATATTACATACTTTTGTATTGTGTTGTGTTGTATATTTTTATGTGGATAATAAAAATCATTCCATAACTCAGTTAGACAACCATTTCATTTGGTTATGATTCATATAACACTTCAGTGGAGGCTCATCTGAGCAGGTCTGGTCTCAGCTGAGGTCACTTGTGCACTTGCAGTTAGCCTGCAGCTCATCTGGAGTTAACCTAGGTGTCTGTCTATTGGTGCTGGCTCTCAATTGGTCCCCATGTCTTCCATAAGGTAGCTTCTCCTCCTTTCATAGGGTGGAGGAAGAGTTCCCAGAAGCAAGAGAGACTTCTCAAGAGTTAATGTGGGAGAGGATGTGCAAAGATGGTGGTTCACAAGACAAGGAGGCATTATTTCTTGAGACCACACATCATAAAACTCATGGCAGCACCACTACTACACATATCCTCTTCTTCACTGGCTTTTAATCCTCAGTTCTGAACTCTAGCATTTCCTAAAGGGTATTCCAAGTACGGTAGGAAAAATATTTGAAATAATAACTCATTTTTACCTCAGGTATTCCTTCCTCATCCTTCTTCCTGTCTTAAGCTGCCTTAAGAGGCAACTAAATCTCCTCCTCATGGAATAGAAGCAAGAGGGGAATAGGAGGAAAAGGGAGTTCTTTGTTGCTTATGAGTTTTACAGATTTAGCTTTCTAGGAAACAAAAATGATTCATGGCATAGAGTCGAAGATTTAGGTGGCAATCTCATGGGAAAAGCCCAAAACCACTAGGTAGGTACATGGGATATCTGCACCTTTTCCTGCATGGAAACCAACAGGAAGCAGAAATTCCTCACAGAATAGCGAGCTGACATGTCTAAGAGAGATGGGGCCCTCTATGTCCACGCAGTTTCTTATACCTCAATATGGACAGATCAGATAGTAAAAGTATTTCCATCATTCCCAGAATAGTATGGAAGAAATAGAAAGCCACTGAGATGGAGAGATGCCTCAGCAACAGGAGTACCGACCAATTTCCTAGTACCAGACAATCAAACTAGACATCAAGTGAGCTACTTAGAACTACAGAACTGTACATTTCTGACATATCCCAGTGTATAGACTGAGATTGGTATCAGAGCATATAGAATATATGATCCATGCATTGTTTTCCCTTTCCCTGAAAGGATTCCCTTGTCAAATAGTTTTGGGAAATTCATATTTTCCTTTTGGAAGTCAAATGCCGCAGTTTTTCCCCATATTTATTTGTCATTATTTGACCCTTTTGAAGTGACCCCGTTAATTAAGGAGCCTTGA
This sequence comes from Vulpes vulpes, assembly GCF_048418805.1. NCBI lineage: Eukaryota > Metazoa > Chordata > Mammalia > Carnivora > Canidae > Vulpes > Vulpes vulpes. The sequence goes on from NC_132783.1 coordinate 21,609,555, forward strand.
AACATTAATAAACATTTCTCTAAATTTATTTTAAGTCATAGTTTAACATTCCACTCCCTGCTAAGAAGCCATCAATGGATTTCAATAAATCTTTGGTTTTTTTTCCTCTTTTCGTGAAAAAAAAAAAATGTCGTCTTTAAGATCCTCCACAATGCAGCCTGCTCTAGTAATTAGTATTGTCTTCACTCTTTCCCAGTGCAGATCCTTTACTTAACTGGTTCAGACATTTCCTTGGCTCTTGAACAAATCACACTCACTTTTCTACTATAATTCTCACCTCTTCTTGGACTCTGCATTGCCACACACAAAGTAGGCTAGCCATTTGGGCTCTCCACTCCGAGAAATTTCACAAAGCCTTTCGGATATCAATTTAATTGTTCTTTATAAAACATGAGCACTTGACCCTACTAGACATTGGCTGATATGCTGCTTTGACCATCAGGAATTATGCTGATGTGCTCATACATTATCCAGAAAATCCAAACTCCTGTGGTAAACAACTGTATCTTGTGTTAGTTTTATACTACTTTTAAAGCCTGGCTAAATGTCTACTCAAAAAAATGTACAGATGAATATGTTCACTTTCCTAAGAGTATAGAGATTTTATAGATACTGGTAAAAACTGCAAGTTTTAAAACAAGAGGTAGAACACAGCACATGAAATTTTAGGGGGTGACAATAAGACATAGGTTTGAGTAATTGTTTTAGATATGACTTCACAGGCTGATTCACATGTGCTTGGATATACTATTTTCATTCATTATACCAAAAAAAGTGATATTGGTGTGATATATTTGGGAATGATTGCAAGTTTGTATGAAATTTCTTTTAAATATCAACAATCCAGAATAAAAGGGGCAAAAAACATAGCTGGGCAATGCAGCTATGAGTTTTTAAACCAAAGAAGATATTGAAGAAAGAAAGAAAGAAAGAAAGAAAGAAAGAAAGAAAGAAAGAAAGAAAGAAAGAAAGAAAAGAAAGAAAGAAAAAGAAAGAAAGAGAAAGAAGAAAGAAAGAAAGAAAGAAAGAAAGAAAGAAAGAAAGAAAGAAAGAAATTGAAGAGGATATAGAAATACAAGGAGGCATAGAAAAGCTGAAACTGAACTAATTTGTCAACTGTGACTCAGAGAAGAGATTTCTCACATAGGGAAATAGTTAATAAGTGTTAGTTTTTCCCTCAGGATACTCAAGCATAATATCTCTGAGAACAGCAATTCATTTCCTATTTTTGAGGAAAAGATCCTGAGAACTCTGATAAACTGCAAAAGGATCTAATTGCGTAATCTAGAATGAATGACAGGCAATTAGGTGTTCCCATATTGGCCTTTACCATACCTGGGAGTAAGATGTGTGTAATCATTAGTTAATACGCACTTAGTGATACAGTTAAGGTTAAACATTTCTAAAAGTAAAATAAAGGTACTTAGAATGACTATCTTACTTTATTCCAGAAAGAAAGTTACTCTGAGGCTACCAATATAAGGAAACTAATTCTCATAGCTGGTCTGGATCAATTACCATGATGAATAAAATTATATATATATATATATATATATATATATATATATATATATAGTAAAAGTATATATATATATATTATATATATTAGTATACTATATTATACTATTATACTATATACTAGTATACTATTATACTATTATATTATATATATATTAGTATATATTATATATATATATATAGTTATATATAGTTAATATATATATATTATATATATATATATATATATAGTTATATATAGTTATATATATATATATTATATATATATATATATATATATAGTTATATATAGTTAATATATATATATTATATATATATATATATATATATATAGTAAAAGTATATATATATATATTATATATATTAGTATACTATATTATACTATTATACTATATACTAGTATACTATTATACTATTATATTATATATATATTAGTATATATTATATATATATATATAAAAGTATATATATATATATCACTCAATTTTTATTTATATGAGCAACATGTAAGAATTTGGTGAATGAAATATATCTTAGTACAAGAAACCAACTTTTTTTTTCAGAGAGCACTGAACAATGCCTTTTATATTTTTCTGTAATTCTTTCTATGCTAGTCAAATGGGCCAATACATACTCTGAAGATTTATAGTGGATGGTGACTATTTTCCAGTTTTGTTTTGTTTTACTCACCCATTGCATAACTGGTGCTATGAACAAATTGGTTTCTTCATAGTCTTGGGCCTCAATGTCAGTATTAATTTAGTTGGCTTGCTCTTTTAAAGAATGAAGTCATTCCTTTGTCAAATAAAAGAAACAAGTAGAAAAACCAAATTGCCAAAGGAAAATTGTAATTTCTTAAAGTGGATAAAGAGAAACTGCTTTATTAGAATGGAAGGTTTTCCAAAATGTAACAGTATAAAACTAGCTGAGAAACAAAACAAAACAAAACAACACCATCCTCAGGATAATAATTATCTCTGGGCAAGGAAAGAGTAGGATTAGGAGAAAGGGGAAAGAAAGAAACTCCAAGCACACATACATCAATTTAAATTCTTGGAAGATTTCAAAATGCTTACACTTCACCATGTGCTTCATACTAATGAAGAACATGTTGTAGGTAACTTGATCATATAAATATCTACCACATACCCATGCACACACAAACGCACACATTGAATTGTATATGTAAACATACAAAACACTGTTTAATGAATAAGTAAATAAACGACAGAAATTTTAAGATTTTCTATTTATTCATAAGAGACCGATAGAGAGGCAGAGACACAGACAGGGGGAGAAGCAGGCTCCTCACAGGCAGCCAGATGCGGGACTCGATCCCCAGACCAGGATCACATCCTGAGCCAAAGGCAGGCAGATGTTCAATCGCTGAGTCACCCAGAGGTCCCTAAAAAACAGAATTTCTGATCATTCAGCAATTTTGTCTGTGATTCCTCTGTATTGATGATCTGGTTCACTCAGTCCAAGTGGCTGAACAGTAGTATTCCATTATATGATGATACATTTATGTGTGGGCACATCTAGTCAAACTTTCTAGAGGCTTACCTAGTTTATTAGCTTTCAAAGAAATTGATTTTTAAAATCATCTCCATAAATGTTTTTCCTAGGCTCTTTGTGTTTTGTTTTTATAATTCTGTTGCTTCAACTTTCTTACTCTTTTGATTTCTTCATCTATCTACTTGGATTAAATGCTAGCTCATTGTAGTAAATATATTGAAGACTATTCATAACTTCTAAGTATGGCTTTAGCTATACCTCACAAATTTATTTTTCATATTTTAGTTTGTTGGTAATACCATTACAGTTTATGATTTTCCTTGTGAAGTCTTTTTTAACCTAGTCATTATTTAAGCTTTTGTGTTTTTTTTCAGATTTTTCTAACCTGTAGGATTTTAATTATTAGTTGTAATAGTTAATTTCTAATTAAACTGCATTGTAATCAGATAATACGGTTTGAATAACTATGACTCTTTGTGATTGAGAGTATACAGTTAATTTTATAAATATTTAAAATGTTGCATGCATGCTTTAGGAGAATGTGTATTTTCTGTTGTATTCTCTTTTGAGTGCAAGGATATGTAAACTCACAATTATGTCAAACATGTTACTCAAATTCTCTATATATTCTCCAAATGTGTAGCTTCTGAGAGAGGTGTTAAATTTTGCCATTATGCTTCTATGAGCTTTTCCCTTTTATTTTGTAATTCTGAGTTTTGGTAGCTGTTGGCTTTTGGTATTTTATAGTTTAAGTCTATATTATTAGGCACATACAAATTTATAATTTCTAGAGCCTTTTCATGAATTATAGCTTATATGCTTTATTCACATTAATGCTTTGACTTCATATTCTACTTTTTAAAAAATTTTATTTATTTATTTATGACAGAGAGAGAGAGAGAGAGAGAGAGAGAGAGAGAGAGAGAGAGAGAGAGGCAGAGACACAGGAGGAGGGAGAAGCAGGCTCCAAGCTGGGAGCCTGACACGGGACTCGATCCTAGGACTCCAGAATCGCGCCCTGGGCCAAAGGCAGGCGCTAAACTGCTGAGCCACCCAGGGATTCCCCTTCATATTCTACTTTGACAGATATTGTTGCACTAGCAATTTTTTTTTTTTTTGCTTCATATATGCTTAGTCTATTTCTTTTTTTTTCTTCCTTTTTATATTTTCTGTTTTAGGTTGTTTGTGTAGCAGTGTCCCCTGTAAGCAGCATATAATTGATTTTTTTTTATATCCACACTGACAATTTCTGATATTTATTAAAGCGATTTAATCTATTACATTTACTGTCATTATAGTGTATTTCGAGTTATACTGACACACCATATTTTGCATTTTTGTTTCATCAAAGATTTCTTCTGGTTCCTTTTATCTTCCTTAAGTAAGATTTGTTAGACTCATAAATCTTATTTTAGTATCCTCTGTGTCAATTTTTATTTATATTAAAATTTCTCAGCTATTAGGTCTTTGACCACTTTGTTCCAATATTCCTCTAGTATCTTTTACGAGAATCCACTAAAATTTTAAGAAACAATGATTCTCAAAGAGCACTCGATATGAACAACTTTTTCACTTTTTCTCTTCATACTGCATCCAGGGTAAAATTCTCAGTTCTTTTTTCCAGTTTATTAATTCCTTAACCTTGGTCATTCTAGAGATTATTCTTTTACTTTCATATTTTTTTTCCTTTTTTGACACCTATATATTTTCTGAGATTACTAATCAGATCTTTTTCCTCTTCATACAATTTATATTTTTTCAATAAAGATCATTTCAGGGGCACCTGGGTAGCTCAGTCGGGTGAGTATACAATTCTGGATTTCGGGTCAGGTCATGAGATGGAGCCCCACATGGGGTTCCTCACTGGGTGGGGAGTCTGCTTGGGATACCTTGTCTATCTCTCTCCTTCCCTGCTCTCTCTCGCTCCCTCTTAATTAAATAAAAATCTTTAAAAAGATCATTTCATTCATTTTCCCCTTTGATTTTGGTAGCAAGAAGTAGGGTCCTACTATGACAAATACCTAAAACTGTCAAAGCAGCTTTAGAACTGGATAAGGGGTAATAAGGCTGTAGGAGTTTGGAGGGCCATGCTGGGAAAAGCCCACATTGCTGTGAAGGTACTATTGGTAGAAGTAATAGATGCTGAAGGTAATTCTGGTAAGAGTTCAGAAATAAAAGCAAGAACTTCAGAGAGAGACTCTATCTTCTTAGAGAATACATAACTAATCAGAAACAGATTGTTCGAAACATGGATGTTGAAGATCTTTCTGTGAGATCTCAGAATGGAAATAAGGAACATGTTATTGGAAACCATAAAAAAGGAGAACCTTGTCATAAAATGGCTGAAACTTGGCTTAACGAGTGTTCTAGTATTTTGTGGAAGTTTGAACTTGGAAACAATAAAATCAGATATTTATCTGAGTAGATTGCTCAGGAAAGTTTTAAAGGAGCTTGTGTCCTCCTGACTGCTTATACTAAAATGCAAGAAGAGAGAAATGAGTTGAAGAAGGTATAAAGCAAAAAGAAGTCAGGACTCAAAGATGTGGAAAATTATCAAGTTTCCGAATTTCTCAGTTTGTCATCTCTGCTCTAGCACTTGTACTCATGCTCTTGCTGCCCCTAGACAGTTCCCTTCTTGTCCTCTTCCCATCCAAGTCTGACCTATAGAGTCAGCTTCCCAACAGTCTGTCTTGATTTGTTCAGTCATGTTGGCATTTTCTCTTGTGAATTTCTGTAGCCTTATAATCATTTTCCTGTGATTTTTGTGACATGTAGTCTTTAATGCCCATTTCTTTTTTTAATTTAACATTTTCTGAAATTGAAATTTCAATGTTACTCTTTTGTCTATGTATATATGTATATCTTTTCAGCAATTCTAGGGCTAGCCTCAAATGCTTTTTATGGATAACACACATGTAATCCACGGGTTCTAGAATATGAGGAAATAGAAAATGTGAGTTCTGAATGGTTCTCAGATGGTTCTCCATGGCACCTACAAGAGCAGGGCTAGAGCAGTGTGAAATTTAAGCAAACCAGTGGAGCCTTGCCCTGGTCACTCCTACAGCCTTGAACAAGCAGCTCAACTCTTTTTTTTTGATACTTTTTGCTCTATTATTTTATTTATGGATCTGAGCAAAAAGTTTTGTGAACCCAAAAATATTGTTATAAATGTGTAGTATGTTTTAGCTTTGTCTCTCTTAGGAGAACACAGGCTTCTGCACCCAAAGAGACTGGCACAGTTATGTCTAGATAATTGGGTCAGCTTATTCTTGATTGGATTGTGTGCAAACATGCAGACTACATCCATAGTGATCAACCTCTTAATTTTTTCAAACAACTCTGTGCCAATCTCCTAATGTTAGTTCCCTTCTAACATTTTCTTTAAAAAAAAAAAAAAAGTGTCTCAGGCCTCCCAGAATGAACACGAATTTTATAGCATTAGTATTTCTTTCCAGACCACAAATTTTAGATTTCTTTCCAAAGCACATGAATGGATTTTAAGAAAATCTGTAAATGGCTATAATTTAAGAGGAAAGTATTATCCTTAAGAGAAGATTAGAATTTGGAGGGAAAAACAACCACAACTTTTATCTAGAAACGTGTTACTTCTCCCTCTGCCCCTTTTCTTGCATGCTCTCAATCAATCAATCAATCAATCAATCAAATCGTTATTTCAAAAGAGGAAATGGGCTCACACAATTGTGGAGTCTGGCAAGTCTCAAATCTATAGGGCAAGCTTGCAGGCTAGAAATTCAGGTAAGAATTGATGTTATAGTCTTGAGCCCAAATTGCACAGGCAAATGAGAAATTCAGGCAAGGTTTCTATGGCACAGTCTTGAGGCTGAATTCCTTCTAAGGAAACTGGTCTTTGCTCTAATGGCCTTCAAGTGTTTGGATGATGCCTACCCACACTACGGAATGTAATCTGCCTAACTCAAAGCCTACTAATTTAAATGTTATTCACATCTAAAAAATATATTCACAGTAATGTCTACACTAGTTCTTGAACAAATTATTGGGCACCATAGCATAACCACCATAGCATAACCACAATAACATATAAAATTAACCATCACTGTGTGTCATTACCTATTAGGCTCTGTTTTCTTTCCCTCACTCTGCTCTACTTAGTTTTACCTTACTCGACCAAATAAAATGCAGTATGATTTGAGCCTTGTAAGGGTCTCCAATCTGCTACAGACCTAAAATCTCTGAACTAATCAGGAGTTCAAAGAGCTCTCTCTAGCCACAAAGACCAAATTCCCAACAGCTTTGTGTATCAGAGGTTTTCCTGCATAGTAGGTTTGGTGGAAGAGACAATGAGTGAAAGCAGCAAATGTATATGTGGCAGGCTGATCTCAAAATGTTAATACACATTTGCCACTGAATTCACATCATGGATGGTGTATCATTTGTGTCATTATTGCTAGCAGTAAATTTTCATGAAGTCTTTAAAACTGTACCTGATACATATTTCAAGACTGATGGAGTGTGGCTAGGTAAGAGTGGATCTGAGCTGCTCTTTCATTCTGTATTTGGAATCTCAGCAGTCATCCTCTGGATTACTCTATTAGGTATCCTACTAAGATTTCTGCAGTATGATCTCATTTAATTCTCATAGCAACCCGATGAAGCAGGTGCTTTTTTTTTAATAATAAATTTATTTTTTATTGGTGTTCAATTTGCCAACATACAGAATAACACCCAGTGCTCATCCTATCAAGTGCCCCCCTCAGTGCCCACTACCCAGTCGCCCCCACCCCCACCCCCCTCCCCTTCCACCACCCCTAGTTCATTTCCTAGAGTTAGGAGTCTTCCATGTTCTGTCTCCCTTTCTGATATTTCCTACCCATTTCTTCTCCCGTCCCCTCTATTCCCTTTCACTATTATTTATATTCCCCAAATGAATGAGACCATATAATGTTTGTCCTTCTCTGATTGACTTACTTCACTCAGCATAATACCCTCCAGTTCCATCCATGTTGAAGCAAATGGTGGGTATTTGTCATTTCTAATGCCTGAGTAATATTCCATTGTATACATAAACCACATCTTCTTTATCCCTTCATCTTTCAATGGACACCGAGGCTCCTTCCACAGTTTGGCTATTGTGGACATTGCTGCTAGAAACATCGGGGTGCAGGTGTCCCAGCGTTTCATTGCATCTGTATCTTTGGGGTAAATCCCCAGCAGTGCAATTGCTCGGTCGTAGGGCAGGTCTATTTTTAACTCTTTGAGGAACCTCCACACAGTTTTCCAGAGTGGCTGCACCAGTTCACATTCCCACCAACAGTGTAAGAGGGTTCCCTTTTCTCCATATCCTCTCCAAAATTTGTGGTTTCCTGCCTTGTTAATTTTCCCCATTCTCACTGGTGTGAGGTGGTATCTCATTGTGGTTTTGATTTGTATTTCCCTGATGGCAAGTGATGCAGAGCATTTTCTCATGTGCATGTTGGACATGTCTATGTCTTCCTCTGTGAGATTTCTGTTCATGTCTTTTGCCCGTTTCATGATTGGATTGTTTGTTTCTTTGCTGTGGAGTTTAATAAGTTCTTTATAGATCTTGGAAACTGGCCCTTTATCTGATATGTCATTTGCAAATATCTTCTCCCATTCTGTAGGTTGTCTTTTAGTTTTGTTGACTGTATCCTTCTCTGGAAGCAGGTGCTTTTATCACCATCCTGATTTTATAAATGACAACAGTGAGGCTTCAGAAGTGTAACTAGTCTATCCAGTGTCATGTAGGTAGTAAATTATGAGGAAGGATTAAAACTACGTAATGGGATTCCAGACCTCATGCTCTTGACATTACATAATGTTTTCCAATATACACATGTAATCAAATATTTAAAATTGTAAGAGAAGAAATCAAAGAAGCAATTTAAAGACACTTGCAGACCAATGAAAATGAAAACACAGTGGTCCAAAAACTTTGCAATCCAGCAGAAACCTTTCTAAGAGGGAAGTTTAGAGCAATCCAGCCCTACCTCAAGAAGCAAGAAAAATATCAAATAAACAACCTAAACTTACACCTACAGAGGCTAGAAAAAGAAGAACAAATAAAACCCCAAACTAGCAAAAGAAAGAAAATAATAAAGCATAGAGCAGAAATAAATGAAATAGAAACTAAGAAAACAATAGAACAGATCAATGAAACCAGGAGCTGGTTCTTTAAGAAGATCAACCAGCCTGTACCAGGGCCCCAGCAGCCTCTGCCTCCTGCCCTGCATGCCGCCCTCCCTGGCCGACCCTGTCAGCCACTGTTGGGCAGATGCAGCCCTGCAGAGGGTCCCCAGCTTGGCCTTGTCCCACTGCCGGCCCTCCCGGGGAGCTGTCCTTGGGGCTAAGGGCCTGCAGGGGCCACATGCGGCTCCATGCCCCCAGGTGGGTGGGCACCCGGTGCTGCTGCCCCTCAGCAGCCCGTTGGGGGAAAAGAGGCTGTAACCCGTTGATAGTCCTTTTTGGCTACTCCTTTTGGCCGTCCAGCCAAGGAAGGACTATCAGGCTCTGGGAAGGCATCGTGCACTTGGTGAAGACCGCAGGTGGGCGCCTGCTCAGCCCCTGCTGGACGTGCCCCCCAACTCACCGCTTCCCCTCTGTGGGGCAATTCCCGGAGGCTGCTCTGGAGAGAAGGGGCCCTGCCGGTCCATCCTGGATGAAGAGGCGTTCTGAGAGCCTCAGATATCCTTCACACGCTCTGGACATCAAGACCACATCCAATCCTGGGCATGGAGAGGTCGGTGACTCCATTCTTCAAACAATGGGACTGCATGGCCTCTAACTCTTCTGACTTGGCTTTTGCCCTGGAAGAAAGGCAACAGTTGAATATACACGGATTGTTGCCCTCTTGCTGCATCAGTCAGGATATCCAGGTTCTAAGAATCATTAAAAATTTTGAGCGTGGCCAGGCGGGGCAAGATGGCGGAAGAGTAGGGTCCCCAAGGCACCTGTCCCCACCAACTTACCTAGATAACTTTCAAATCATCCTGAAAACCTACGAATTCAGTCTGAGATTTAAAAAGAGAACAGCTGGAATGCTACAGTGAGAAGAGTTGGCACTTCTATCAAGGTAGGAAGATGGAAACAAAAAATAAAGAAAACAGCAGCCAAGCGGGAGGGGCCCCGTGAGGAGCCAGGCTAAGGCCACGCAGCAAGTGCCCCCAAGACAGGAAAGCACAGGCCCGGAGAAGCGGGAGCTTTACCAAACTTTCCAGATGGCAAGGCGCTGGGAGGGAGCTCGGGCAGGATCCCAAGAGGGGTGGTGATGCCTTCAGGCTCCCAGGTGCAGTAATGGAGGAAGTGCACCCTGGGGGAGAGCGAGCCACACACCCCAGGTAGAGCTCCCTAAAGGCCTGGAGCATGCGACCACTATGGCCCTGGAGCAGTTCAGGTGGCGGCGATGCACGGAGGTGGCTGCGAGCCCAGGAGCGGGATTCCAACGGTTAGGACCCCAGAGCCCAGGGCACGGGGGACACAGCCCAAGATCCGGCACCCCCCAGGACAGGCAGAGGCTGGGAGGACACAGGAGAGCAAGGATGCTCCTGCTGCCGCCCCCAGCTGTACAGATTGGTGCCCCTGCCCAGGGAGCATCCAGGTCCCTGTGGACTGGGAGCTCCCGGTATTACTGCGGGACTTGACTCTAGGGCTGGAGAGCTGGCCGCTGCCACTGTTGTTCCTACTGGTGTCACCTTTTACCCCGGACTGAGCAGGCGCCTCACAGGATAAACAGCTCCCATGGAGCAATGCACCTGGCAGGGGGCTGGGCATCTCCACCAGGTGCACACACCTGAGAATCAGCACAGCAGGCCCAGCAGGCCCCTCCCCCAGGTGAAGAACAGCTAGAAGGACAGGGGGAAATAAAGTTATTGACCAAGCAGCACTAGAAAGTTCAAGAGCAGTCGAGGGATTTACAGTGTATAGAATCAGAGGACACTCCCCCTTGATTTTTGTTTTCCGTTTGTTCCCCCCCCGCTTTTATTCTTTTCTTTTTTTTCTCTCTTTTTCTCCTTTTTCCAGTACAACTTGTTTTTGGCCACGATGCACTGAGCAAAATGACTAGAAGGAAAAACTCACCTCTAAAGAAAGAATCAGAGACAGTCCTCTCACCCACAGAGTTATAAAATTTGGATTGCAATTCAATATCAGAAAGCCAGTTCACAAGCACAATTATAAAGCTACTGGTGGCTCTAGAAAAAAGCATAAAGGATTCAAGAGACTTCATGACTGCAGAATTTAGATCTAATCAGGCCGAAATTAAAAATCAATTAAATGAGGTGCAATCCAAACTGGAGGTCATAACAATGAGGTTTAATGAGGTAGAAGAGTGAGTGACTGACACTGGAGAAAAGCTGATGGCAAGGAATGAAACTGAGGAGAAAAAGAGAAAAACAATTAAAAGCTCATAGGATAGGTTAAGGGAAAGGGAAACAAATGACAGGCTCAGAAGGAAAAATATACGTTTAATTGGGGTTCCCAAGGGCGCTGAAAAGGACAGAGGTCCAGAATGTGTATTTGAACAAATCATAGCTGAGAACTTCCCTAACTTGGGAAGGGAACAGGCATTCAGATCCAGGAGATAGAGAGATCCCCTCCCCCCTCTAAAGTCAATAAAAAACCGCTCAAAACCTCGACCTTTAATAGTGAAACTTGCAAATTCCAAAGAAAAAGAGATCCTTAAGGAAGCAAGAAACAAGAAATCCTTAACTTTTATGGGGAGAAGCATTAGGATAACAGCAGACCTCTCCACAGAGACCTGGCAGGCCAGAAAGGGCTGGCAGGGTATATTCAGGGTCCTAAATGAGAAGAACATGCAGCCAAGAATACTTTATCCAGCAAGGCTCTCATTCAGAATAGAAGGAGAAATAAAGAGCTTCCAAGGTAAGCAGGAACAAAAAGAATATGTAACCACCAAACCAGCTCTCCAAGACACCTACAGCCTGAAAATAAAAGGTTGGAGAACCATGTACCATTCAAATGGTCCTCAAAAGAAAGCAGGGGTAGCCATCCTTATATTAGATAAAGCTTATCCCATAGACTGTAGTAAGAGATGAAGAGGGACACTATATCGTACTTAAAAGATCTATCCAAAAAAATAAAAAATAAAAAAATAAAAAGGATCTATCCAACAAGAGGACCTAACGATCATGAATATTTTTGCCCCAAATGTGGGAGCTGCTAAGTATATCAGTCAATTAATAAACAAAGTGAAGTCATACTTAGATAATAATACACTTATACTTGGTGACTTCAATGTAGTGCTTTCTACAATCGACAGATATTCTAAGCACAACATCTCCAAAGAAACAAGAGCTTTAAATGATACACTGGACCAGATGGATTTCATAGATATTTACAGAACTTTACATCCAAATGCAACTGAATACACATTCTTCTCAAGTGCACATGGAACTTTCTCCAGAATAGATGACATGTTGGGTCACAAATCAGGTCTTAACTGGTACCAAAAGATTGGGATCGTCCCCTGCATATTTTCAGACCATAATGCTTTAAAATCAGAACTAAATCATAAGAAATTTGGAAGGATTTCAAACACCAGGAGTTAAAGGACCAAACTGCAAAAAGATGAAAGGGCCAACCAGGAAATTAGGGCAGAATTAAAAAGATTCATGGAAACTAATGAGAATGAAGATACAACCGTTCAAAATCTTTGGAATGCAGCAAAAGCAGTCCGGAGGGGGAAATACATCGCAATACAAGCATCCATCCAAAAACTGGAAGGAATTCAAAAATGAAAGCCAACCTAGCACCTGAAGGAGCTGGAGAAATAAAACAGCAAATAGATCCTATACACAGCAGAAGAAGGGAGTTAATAAATATTCGAGCAGAACTCAATGAAATCGAGACAAGAAGAACTGTGGAACAGATTAACAAAACCAGGAGTTGGTTCTTTGAAAGAATTAAGATAGATAAACCATTAGCCAGCCTTATTAAAAAGAAGAGAGAAAAGATTCAAATTTAAAAAATCATGAATAATATAGGAGAGATCATGACCAATACCAAGGAAATACAAACAATCTTAAAAACGTATAACGAGCAGCTTTATGCCAATAAAATAGGCAATCTAGAAGAAACGGATGCTTTTCTGGAAAGCCACAAACAACCAAAACTAGAACAGGAAGAAAATGAAAACCTGAACAGACCAATAACCAGGGAGGAAATTGAAGCAGTCATCAAAAACCTCCCAAGACACAAAAGTCCAGGGCCAGATGGCTTCCCTGGGGAATTCTATCTAACGTTTAAAGAAGAAACCATACCTCTTCTACTAAAGCTGTTTGGAAAGATAGAAAGACATGGAGTACTTCCAAACTCCTTCTATGAGGCCAGCATCACCTGAATTCCTAAGCCAGACAGAGACCCCACCAAAAAGGAGAATTATAGACTAGGATCCCTGATGAACACAGATGCAAAAAATCTCAACAAGATACTAGCCAATAGGATGCAACATTACATTAAGAAGATTATTCCCCATGACCAAGTAGGATTTATCCCCGGGATACAAGGCTGGTTCAACACTCGTAAAGCAATCAACGTGATTTATCATATCAGCAAGAGAAAAAACAAGAACCATATGATCCTCTCAATAGATGCAGAGAAAGCATTTGACGAAATACAGCATCCATTCCTGATCAAAACTCTTCAGAGTGTAGGGATAGAGGGAATACTCCTCAGCATCTTAAAAGCCATCTACGAAAAGCCCACAACAAATATCATTCTCAGTGGGGAAGCACTGGGAGCCTTTCCCCTAAGATCAGGAAGAAGACAGGGATGTCCACTCTCACCACTGCTATTCAACATAGTACTAGAAGGCCTAGCCTCAGCAATCAGGCAACAAAAAAGAAATAAAAGGCATTCAAATTGGCAAAGAATTCAAACTCTCCCTCTTCGCAGATGGCAGGATACTGTACATAGAAAACCCAAAAGACTCTACCCCAAGAGTGCCAGACATACAGCAATTCAGCAGTGTGGCAGTCAGTGGCATTTCTATACACTAACAATGAGACTGAAGAAAGAGAAATTAAGGAGTCAGTCCCATTTACAATTGCACCCAAAATCATAAGAAAACTAAGACTCCTAACTCTGGGAAACGAACTAGGGGTGGTGGAAGGGGAGGTGGGCAGAGGGTTGGGGTGACTGGGTGACAGGCACTGAGGAGCGCATTTCATGGGATGAGAACTGGGCATTATATTATACGTTGGCAAATCAAGCTTCAATAAAAAATGAATGAAAAAAGAAAAATAATTAAAAAAAAGAAACCTAGGAATAAACCTAACCAAAAGGTAAAGGATCTACACCCTAAAAACTACAGAACACTTCTGAAAGAAATTGAGGAAGACACAAAGAGATGGAAAAATATTCCATGCTCATGGATTGGAAGAATTAATATTGTGAAAATGTCAATGTTACCCAGGGCAATTTACACGTTTAATGCAATCCCTATCAAAATACCATGAATTTTCTTGAGAGAGTTGGAATGAATTATTTTAAGATTTGTGTGGAATCCGAAAAGACCCCAATAGCCAGGGGAATACTAAAGAAGAAAATCATAGCTGGGGGCATCACAATGCCAGATTTCAGGTTGTACTACAAAGCTGTGGTCATCAAGACAATGTGGTACTGGCACAAAAACAGACACATAGATCAGTGGAACAGAATAGAGAATCCAGAAGTGGACCCTCAACTTTATGGTCAACTAATATTCGATAAAGGAGGAAAGACTATCCCCTGGAAAAAAGACAGTCTCTTCAATAAATGGTGCTGGGAAAATTGGACATCCACATGCAGAAGAATGAAACTAGACCATTCTCTTACACCATACACACACACACACACACACACACACACACACACACACACAACCTCAAAATTGATGAAAGATCTAAATGTGAGACAAGATTCCATCAAAATCCTAGAGGAGAACACAAGCAACACCCTTTTTGAACTTGGCCACAGCAACTTCTTGCAAGATACATCCATGAAGGCAAGAGAAACAAAGGCAAAAAAGAATTATTGGGACTTCATCAAAATAAGAAGCTTCTGCACAGCAAAAGAAACAGTCAACAAAACTAAAAGACAACCTACAGAATGGGAGAAGATATTTGCAAATGACTTATCAGATAAAGGGCTAGTATCCAAAATCTATAAAGAACTTATTTGAACTCAACAGCAAAGATATAAACTATCCAATCATGAAATGGGCAAAAGACATGAACAGAAATTTCCCAGAGGAAGACATAGGTGTAGCCAACAAGCACTTGAGAATATGCTCCGCATCACTTGCCACCAGGGAAATACAAATCAAAACCACAATGAGATACCACCTAACATCAGTGAGAATGGGGAGAATTAACAAGGCAGGAAACAACAAATGTTGGAGAGAATGTGGAGAAAGGGGAACCCTCTTGCACTGTTTGTGGGAATGTGAACTGGTACAGCCCCTCTGGAAAACTGTAGAGGTTCCTCAAACAGTTAAAAATAGATCTGCCCTATGACCCAGCAATTGAACCCCAATGTTTATAGCAGCAATATCCACAATAGCCAAACTGTGGAAGGAGCCTCGGTGTCCATCGAAAGATGAATGGATAAAGATGTGGTATATGGGGGATCCCTGGGTGGCGCAGCGGCTTAGCGCCTGCCTTTGGCCCAGGGCGCGATCCTGGAGACCCGGGATCGAATCCCACGTCAGGCTCCCGGTGCATGGAGCCTGCTTCTCCCTCTGCCTGTGTCTCTGCCTCTCTCTCTCTCTCTCTCTCTCTCTTTCTCTCTCTCTGTGACTATTATAAATAAATTAAAAAAATTTAAAAAAAAGATGTGTTATATGTATACAATGGAATATTACTCAGCCATTAGCAAAGACAAATAGCCCCATTTGCTTCAATGTGGAGGGACCTGGAGGGTATTGTGCTGAGTGAAGTAAGTCAATCGGAATGGGAGAAATATTATATGGTCTCATTCATCCGAGGAATATAAAGATTAGTGAAAGCTAATAAAGGGAAAGGAGAGAAAATGAGTGAAAACATCAGTAAGGGTGACAAAACATGAGAGACATTTAACTCTGTGAAATGGACAAGGGGCAGTGGAAGGGGAAGTGGGCGGGATGTTGGGGTGACTGTGTGATGGGCATTGAGGGGAATTTGGTGGGATGAGGACTGGGTGTTATGCTATATGTTGGAAAATTGAAATCCAATTTAAAAATAAACTAAATTGATAAACATTTAGCCAGACTCATAAAAAGGAGAAAGAGGGGGGATGTCTGGGTGGCTCAGTGGTTGAACATCTGCTTTCAGCTCAGGGTGTGATCCTGGAGTCCCGGGATCGAGTCCTACATTGGGCTCCTTGCATGCAGCCTGCTTCTCCTTCTGCCTGTGTCTCTGCCTCTGTCTCTCTCTGTCATGGATAAATAAATAAGTTCTTAAATATTTCTTTTTAACAAGCATTTAAAGAAGAGTTAATACCTACTCTTCTTAAACTACTTGAAAAACAGAAGGAAAGCTCCTATGTATTCTATGAGGCCAGCATCACCCTGATACCAAAACCAGATAAAGACACTACAGAGAGGGAGGGAGGGAGGGAGGGAGGGAGGGAGGGAGAAAGAGAGAGAGAGAACTACAGGCCCATGTCTCTGATGAACATAGATGCAAAAATCCTCAACAAAATATTAGCCAACCAAATCCAAAAATACACTAAAAAAATCATTTACCATGATCAAGTGGGATTTATTCTTAGGATTCAAATGTGATTCAATATTCACAAATCATTTAACATCATACATCCCATCAACAAGAGAAGTGTAAAACACCATGATTGCTTCAATGGATGCAGAAAAGCATTTAAAAGTACAACATCCATTCATGATAAAAACTCTCAACAAAATAAGTTTGGAGGGAACATAACTCAACAGAATGAAGACAATATATGAAAAAATAACAGCTAATATCATACTCAATGGTGAAAAAAGTGAGAGCTTTTCCCCAAGATCAAGAGCAAGACAAGGATTTCCACCTGACTACTTTTATTCAGCATAGTACTGGAAGTCCTATCCCCAGCAATAAGAAAAGAAAAAGAAATAAATGGCATCCAAATGGGTAAGGAAGAGGTAAAACTTTCACTATTTGCAGGTGCCATGATACTATATGTAGAAAACCCTCAGGATTCTACCAAAAATTGACTAGACCTGATAAATGAGTTCAGGAAAGTCACAGGATACAAACCAATATACAGAAATCCACTGCATTTCTATACACTAATAATGAAGAAGCAAAAAGAGAAATTAAGAAACAGTTCCATTAACAATTGCGCCAAAAAGAATAAGATACCTAGGAATAAACATAAACAAGGAAGTGAAAGATACTGAAAAACTATAAAACATTGATGAAAAAAATTGAAGACCAAATGAAAAAATATTCCATGTTTATAGATGAGAGAACAAGTATTAATAAAATATCCCATGCTCAAAAAAAATCTACAGATTTGATGGAATCCCTATTAAATACCAGTAGTATTTTTCACAGAACTAAAACAAGTAATTCATAAGCATGTATGGAACCACAAAAGACCCCAAATAGCCAAAGCAATCTGAAAAAGAAAAAAACTGGAGGTATCACAGTCCCAGATTTCAAGATATATTACAAAGCTGTAATAATCAAAACAGTATGGTATTGACAAAAACAGACAATTGATCAATGGTATGGTATTATGGGCATAAAGATCACCTTACAGTATCCCTTCTATTTGATATTTAGGGTGAAAATATAGGTGTTCGGTGAAATAGATGAAAACAGACCCTAGGGCAGCCCGGGTGGCTCAGCGGTTTAACGCTGCCTTTAGCCCAGAGCATGATCCTGGAGACCGGGGATGGAGTCCTGCATGGAGCCTGCTTCTCCCTCTGCCTGTGTCTCTGCCTCTATCTCTTTCATTCTGTGTCTCTCATGAATAAATACATATATTCTCTGCTCCTATGAATTCTTTTTTTTATTCCACATGTAAGTAATATATAGTATTTGTCTTTCTCTGATTTATTTCACTTAGCATAATACCTTCAATTTCATCAACGCTGTCACAATGGGAAGGATTTTCTTTGGTTTTTCTCATGGCTGATTAATAATGCATTATTATATATGGAATATAATGTGTATATATACACAATATACATGCACTACATTTTCTTTTTTCATTTGTCCATTGTTAGACATTTAGGATGTTTCTATGTCTTGGCTACGATAAATAATGCTGTGATAAACATGAGAGTGCAGATATGCTGCTTTCATTTTCTTCAGATAAATGTCCAGAAGTTGATTTCTTGGATGATATGGTAGTTTTATTTTTAATTTTTCAAGAAACATCGACAGTGGGGGTTTTCCATAGTGGCTATACCAATTTACATTTCCACCAATAGCCACAAACATTGCCTTTTCTCCACATCTGTGCCAGCACTTATTATATCTTGTCTTTTTGATAATAGCCATTATAACAGACATGAGATGATATCTCATTGTGGTTTTGATTTGCATTTATCTAATGACTAGTGATGTTGAGCATCTTTTCATGTGGCTTGTTGGCTATCTGTATGTCTTCTTTGGAAAAATATTCAGTTGTCTTGTCTATCTTTAAATCAGATTGTTTTGCTTGTTTTTGTTTTGCTATTGAGTTGTGGGAGTTTCTCATATATTAGGGTTGTTAACCCTTTATCAGATAAATGGTTTCCAAATTTTTTATGGAATTTTTATTGGGAGGCTATTTCAGTTTACCAAATCCACCAATTGTCAATTTATCCTCAGAAAAAAATTACGTTCAATCTTCTGGCTGTATTTTTGGAAACCATTCATACTGTATAATTGCCAGGTAAGAAACAGAGATATAATTCTACTTGTTCACCTTTTAAAGGTACATTCAGGGATGCCTGAATGGTTCAGGGGTTGAGTGTCTGCCTTCGGCTCAGGGCATGATCCCAGAGTCCCAGGATCAAGTCCCACATCGGGGTCCCTGCATGGAGCCTGCTTCTCCCTCTGCCTGTGTCTGTGCCTGCCTCTCTCTCTCTCTCTCTCATGAATAAATAAATAAAATCTTTAAAAATAATAAAATAAAAGTACATTAAACTGTTTTTTAATATTTTTATTTATCTATTCATTCGGGCTTATCTGAAAGCCCTGGACACTTTGAATTAATGAAAAAATTGAAATGAATATTAAAGTCTCATTACCCTAGATAGTGATTCATGAATTAGGTTTAATAGCCTAAGTATTCTCCCATCTGCTGAGAAATATACCTAGAGAGGATTAACATTAATTCTAATAATTCCAGTTTTAAATGCTGTTTTTCACAAACAACTTATTAAAAGAATTTGCAATACTTCCTTGGAAAAATCCCTAAAGTTTTATATGACTGAAATCTGCTCAGAAATATAAAAACAAAGAAATCATGAAAATAGAAATATCAACAGAATGAAAATGACTTAATAAGAAACTACATAGATCACTGACTATTAAAGGACTTATCTCCCTGTTTGTCGATTATGATAATTCCCAAATTTTCCTTCTGATTTTTTCTATTAACTAGTTATATCCCTGTTAATTAACAACTGGATCAAAATGTAGACAGAACTGAAAATTTTTTAAATCACAAAATGAGTAAAAGAAGTCCTCAGAGGGGATCTATTAAAGCCATTCAATTTACAAATGAAGAAATTGATGACAGGTGAAGTAAAACATTTATTTAAGGTTGCAGTGACTTGGTGATTTCATCCCCCATTTCAATTCCATTGACTTAGAGCAATTGTTTATTAATTTTAGTTATCATACTATTGAAGGTTTTCAGTGATACATAAATAAGTGGGCAGGGAAACTGATAGGTAGGTAGGTAAATAGATAGGCAGACCACTAAACCCTCCCCCAATTTTAGACATTCCAAGATCACCTAGATTTTGTCAGTTTTCAGTAGCTCTATTTTAAATCAGGCACTCAGTATGCGTACATTATTGAGCATCTGCCATGTACTACTCCTGGGATAATTGTTAGTGGATGTAACGAATAAGAAATCATCCTTGTCCACAGAAAACTGACAGAGCTATTTATTTAGCTCAGTGTAGTAAATAGGTATGAGGAAAGTGAATGGGATTGAATACATAGAGGAAAGTGAATGGGATTAAATACATAGAGACCTCAGCCTGCTTGAAGGTAGGAGAAATTAGATCTGAATCTAGTCTTACCCTACTCTCAGTAGGAATTGGTCTATTCAAGGGTTGGCTGAAAGAACATTCCATCTATAGACAGGCAGAGACAAGAAATCAGGTGTTGTGAAATGGATGGGAAAATGTGTCTAGTACAAGCCTATCAGACAATAGGAACTTCAGCCTATTATTGTGGATACGTGCTGATTTTCCCTAACTTTCAGTGACCCTTCTTTATGATGAGAGCAAGAGGTTTGCCACATGTAAATTGTAACAAAAAGGCAACTGACTAACTGCAATTTTAAATACAGATAATCAAACAAGAAAGTGAAGTGACAGAAAAGAGAGTAGGACAGACTTCATAAGGGCAAAAAGGATTCCTGAGAGGAATTTAATCCATGTCTTAGTGTTATACTGTGTATTCCAGGTTCTCTTCCTATATGTATCCATTAAATTTCCAGGAATGTGAGGGACATAATAATTGAAATTACTGTCCAATTATAAAATATGAGTATGTTTTTCCTAAGTCTGTGATCCTGAAAATGCATATGTGAATACCTTCTTCCCAAATTCAATCATATTTAAATATTCTATGAAGAAACTAACACTTAAATAACTATGATAAATTAATTTGTTGGAAGAAGATAATATAATATATATCCTCAATATATATAATGTATATTGAGCTGTGATTAGATTATTATAAAAATTTTCTAGGACTACCTGGAATAAATATGAAAGGAGAAAACTGTCCTATAATTAGAACCTAAGTAAATATACAATTAAATATGTATCTTCTATATTGTCCTCTTGGCTTGAAGAAAAGCTAATTCTATAGAAAATACACCTCAAAAGTATTACTTTCACATTCAAACCTATTCAACTCTACCTACTTCATGTGCATCTGACTGAATACATTCTTTGTATATGACAATATTTACGTATTTAAGTCTAAGAATCACACCTGAAGAACAAATATTGGTAAATAGGAATAAAGATAACTTGAAAACCAACAAATTAACATGTGTATTTGTATTTCTGTTGTAAAAAACAGCCATAATTTTCAATATGACCTCTAATCTTTATTTAAAGTATTGTCATGAATTTCCAGCTATGGTAGACCAAATGTTAAGGACCAAGATTCAGGAGAAAAAAGAAACACAGGAGGGGAGTCTAGCATTTCCCATTGTAGTGTCTCCTGATTCTCTTCAAGGTGATTAGAAGATGAGCAGTGCTTTTGACAGCCTTGGGGCCACAGTAGACAGTGTAAGAATTCAGAATAGTGGCTTATTGGAAGGAAGGAGGGAGTAAGGATTAAGAAAGGATGATGATCTTTCTTTTTTTCTTAGTGGTCATTATACACGTGTTACTTTGCCCTAACTCATCAAGCTGCACATTAGTATTTTGTGCACTTCTCTGTGTGTTGTACTTCAAAGTAGACAGTAAAAACTTACCACGATAAGAAATGTCAATTCATGCTTACACCCTTAAATTCACTCCAGTAAACACATTGAGCATCTTCTCATGCCAGCCATGATGCTGTGTTAGCCTCGCAACTCTAAATAAAAGACAAATACCATATGATTTTATTCATGTGTGGAATTTAAGAAAAAAAGCAAACAACATGGGAGAGGGAGAGGAAAACCAAGAAACAGACTCTTATCCATAGAGAACAAAATGATGGTTACCAGAGGGGAGGTGCCCAGCAGGATGGGTTAAATAGGTGATGGGGATCGAGAAGTGCGCTTGTGATAAGCACTGGGTGTTGTTTGTAACTGTTGAATCACTAAATTCTACACCTGAAACCAGTATTGTACTGTCTGTTAACTAACTGGAATTTAAGGAAAAATTTTGTAAAAAGGCCATACATTTTTTAAAATAAACTTATGTATAGAAACAAGAACAAAAACAAAAAAAGAGAGAGACACACACACATCCCTAATTTCATCAAGCTTACTATCTAGGAAAAATATGGCATTAAGAAACGCCATACTAGGAAAATTCAAGACTTTAGCACTTACATTGAAAGCCACTGATTTAATAAAGAAATCATATCAGTTCGGAATGGTAAGTTCTACAGCCTAAGTTATAAATTTATAAATTTAATATTTCCTTTTCCATGGTCATATTTTTGCTGTGATTTTTAAAAATATTTTATTTATTTATTTGAGAGAAACAAAGAGCATGAATAGAAGGAGGGGCAGAGAGAGAGAGGTAGAGGGAGAAACAGACTCTCCGTTGAGTGGGGAACCTGACGGGAGGCTCAAGCCCAGGTCCCTGAGATCATGATCTCAGCCAAAGTCAGACCCTTAATGAACTGAGTCACCCAGCCCCTTTGCTGTGATTTTTAAACATATTTACTACAAATTCCTTGAGGTAAGAGGCTATGTTTTATTCATCTTTCAATCCACTGTTCATTGCACAAGGTGTAGCTAAGAGACTTAAGTAAATAGATTGGATGAAGAAAAAAAATCAAGATATATAGAACATCTTCTTTAATGTATCTGGTTGCCTGTGTGATTCTTTCTTTATAAAATAAGCCAATTTAAGGCAAGAGACTTTATTCTTTACATTTTCTTGAAGAAATTAAATGTCATGCATAAATTTAGTGCTTAATAATTCTTTTATGATTATTAAATATCCATTGTTCAACTTTTAATTTTTAATCTTAGACGGGCTCATGGCCATCTATTAACAATTACTAACCCTTCAGCTCTTCAAGGATTTATAATTTAGTACAAGTTTTTAACTTCATAGATGAGGTAAATTAAGCCCCAAGAACTTGTAAAGTAAGGCATAATACTTAGCTCTCACTTGCAAATTCTCTCTTATACTCAAAGATAAACATATCAGATCACTTTGTACATCTCCAAATGTACTCTACTGGTAATTGTTTAATTCATAAAAGGAAAACATTTCATATTCAGTGTAAGAAAAACAGTGTGATTGCTACAAACAGGAAGCAAAAACAAAATGACATATACATAATTTTTATGTGAAAAAAATCTACAGGTGTGTGTATTTAATACTAACCTATGGTTTTGACAGAGTCAATGGTATTTTCTGGGAATAGGCAATTGGAAGTGTTTTTACAAAAAAAATTGTCTTAAGAAATTTGGAAAGCAATCTACATTCACAGTTATGTTTTATCTGCAATCAAGGAACTGACAGTCTACGTAACCACAGATTTCCTATTTGTTGTTATTTTAATGATTGCAACACTAGTTTGAAAAGTTCAGCTAGAGAATTCAGTCTCTACCTTGAACTATGTTCTATGAGAACACTATGAGAAGGAAAAGTCAAACTGACCAGCAAATACATTAAATTAGACTCTTGGGATACGTGACCACTTTCTAAAAGAAAAACCACATTACACTCACAAAGCAGAGGAAAGTTTTCACTAAGAAGGCTTTATCCCAAGATAAAGCAGAGAACTGACAGTGAGGACCTCTGGAGACCATCACACTAATTAATCTCTCTGGTATCCAAGGGTTTATTATCTCCACTGAGGCCTATTCATAGGTGGAAAATAATCCTGAAGGTAGATTCATTTCCAAGTTGTTATGCTAAACAATGAAACTAGTCATGATCCAATATATCATTTATCCTTACTAAGGAAATACTTAAGGGATTTGAGATGATGAGTGAATGTTATAGAAAATTTAAAAATTAATGTCATTTAATGAACCATGGGTTTAATTATGAGCATATGAAAGAAACGTATTTGATTATTAAAAGATTATCTAAAATTACAGATTATACAACTTCTTGGGCACTTGATCTTTTTGATCAAATTCAGTTAATAAAAACTGAATAATGAGCCATTTAATAGGAAAATTCTTGCACCAAAGAGATAATCTTCCTAGGTTCAAATGTTTCTTAGGGTTAAAGGCTGATGAACGTTTCATGAAAACAAAATGGATCATACACTCAGAGAAAAATCTTGCTTTGCCAAAGCATTTTATAACCTAATTTTGAAATTAGAATGGAAATTAGCATATGGAATATTTTCATTATCATACAGTTACAACAAAGTTTCTATCTACTCTCTCGTGCACTGTATTAGCTCCTGGGTTTTCTCAACTCACATTATTTCACAATATTCTTCCACACATGACTATTTTTGGTATTTTATACTTCGAAAAATATGTTAGCTTATTATTCAGAGATAACATCCAGAGGGAGTTAAAGCAGCTAAAAACTTCATGATCAAAATCCTTGCCCTCTGACATAACTGAAATAGTATTTCTTTGAGTTATATTCTGACACCAAATAATAATTATGGAGAATAAACAAACGCTAGTAAGAGCCCTGGATGTCATCAGCAACAGAAAGGCTATTTGTAATACTGTCTTAGAACTTTCCTACTTTAAAGATAACTAACAAGCCTACTCAACTTTTTGGGGAAACTCTCAAGAGAGGAGGAGTATTGCATGGAAATAGCAAAAGTGAGCAACAATAATGCTCCCACTCCTGGCCACTATAGCATGTGAGGGGAGACAAACAATGTTCCAGTCAAGGCAAAAATAAAATAAGGAAGCTGAGATAACTTTTTAAAAAGATTTTATTTATTTATTCATGAGACAGACAGAGAGGGAGGCAGAGACACAAGCAGGGGAAGAAGAAGGGTCCATGCAGGGAGCCCAATGTGGGACTCGATCCCGGGACTCCAGGATCAAGCCCTGAGCCAAAGGCTCAGCTTAACCACTGAACCACCCGGACGTCCCCAAGATAACATTTTAAATATGGTTGAGGATATTAGGGGAGTCTTTTTACCTTAGAAAATGAATTCCCTGAGACACAGTGAAGAAATTTTGAAAGGTAAGATGAAGTAGAGGGATAAATAAGAGATAAACAAACATACAGAAAATGAGGGCATCACTGGACGATGCTACCATAGAGGTAAGGAGGGCAGTAATTAAAGTTGGGTTTTGCCTGATGAGAATAACAAGAAGTTTAGTGGAATTATCCTATGAAGGCTCTTTCTTTTTTCTTTTCTTTTGAAGGCGCTTTCTACTCACAATCACTTCCCCTTAATATTTACATCCACTTCAATCCTGATTCTTTTTCCACATTCCACTGAAATTGCTCATGCTAAGTTCACCGTTGACTTTGACATTGCCAAATCAGTGAAATTTTTCTTCCAAATGATCTAACCTTAAGCATATCTGACCACTCTGACTTTTTCCTTGTTTTCCCAGCACCACACACTCATCCATTTATTCTTATTTCACTGACTTATTTTTCTACCTCTTTTTTTTTATTCTCCTCTTACCCTAATATAAATTTTCCTTCTCTTTCTCTATCATCTTCTGAGGTAATACCAGCCAATTTCATGACTTAACACCATTGTTTCATGATGATCTCCAAATTTATATCTAAAGTCTAGACTTTTCCTCTGAGTTTGAGTTACATTTATCCAACAGTTTACTTCACATCTCTACTTGTATGTCCAATAAGCATTTCAAAATTAGTGTGACTGTCAAATTCCCTCCTCTTCTATCCTCCTCTAACATCACAACGCTGTCAGTAAAATAAATAATTGAAGGAAAAACTGCTAAGTTTAAATAGCTTAATACTGTGTTTCTTCTTCTACTTTTAAATTCCTATTTCCAGCAGTGCCTTTCCAGTTCCACATGGTCTGCTAACAAAAATGTAACTATTGCTGTTGCTTTATGTCTTTTTAGTCATTATCTTTATCTTTCACTTTCCTGCCTCTGTTTCACAGTAAAGATCTGTGAAATCAGTGACTGTTATTTTTGCCATATGTTGCCATAGGAAAATAAATTATCAATAGGATTTTGCTCCAATTCTTTTATTATTTATCAAAGGTGGGAAGTTTCATTTTTTAATTAATTTACTTTTTATTGGAGTTCAATTTGCCAACATATAGCATAACCTCCAGTGCTCATCCCACCAAGTGCCCCCCTCAGTGCCCATCGCCCAGTCACCCCAACCCTCCGCCCACCTCCTCTTCCACTACCCCTTGTTCATCTCCCAGTGTTAAGTCTCTCTCATGTTTTGTCACTGTCACTGATATTTTCACTCATTTTCTCTCCTTTCCCCTTTATTCCCTTTCATTGTTTTTATATTTCCCAAATGAAGGAGACCATATAATGTTTGTCCTTTTCCAATTGATTTATTTCACTCAGCATAACACCCTCCAGTTCCATTCACGACGAAGCAAATGGTGGGTATTTGCCGTTTCTAATGGGTGAGTAATATTCCATTGTATACATATACCACAGCTCTTTTATCCATTCATCCTTTGCTGGACACCGAGGCTACTTCCACAGTTTGGCTATTGTGGACATTGCTGCTAGAAACATCGGGGTTCAGGTGTTTCAGCATTTCACTGCATCTGTATCTTTGGGGTAAATCCCCAGCAGTGCAATTCCTGGGTTGTTAGGGCAGATCTATTTTTAACCCTTTGAGGAACCTCCACACAGTTTTCCAGAGTGGCTGCACCAGTTCACATTCCCACCAACAGGGCAAGAGGGTTCCCCTTTCTCCACATCCTCTCCAACATTCATTGTTTCCTGCCTTTTTAATTTTCACCATTCTCACTGGTGTGAGGTGGTATCTCATTGTGGTTTTGTATTTCCCTGATGGCAAGTGATGCAGAGCATTTTCTCATGTGCTTTTTGGCCATATCTATGTCTTCCTCTGTGAGATTCCTGTTCATGTCTTTTGCCCATTTCATGGTTGGATTGTTTGTTTCTTTTCTTTTGAGTTTAATAAGTTCTTTATAGATCTTGGATGCTAGCCCTTTATCTGATAAGTCATTTGCAAATATCATCTCCCATTCCGTAGGTTGCCTTTGTTTTGTTGACTGGTTTTTTTGCTGTGTAGAAGCTTCTTGTCTTGATGAAGCCCCAATAATTCATTTTTGCCTTTGTTTCTTTTGCCTTCTTGGATGTATCTTGCAAGAAGTTGCTGTGGCTGAGTTCAAAAAGGGTGTTGCCTGTGTTCTCCTCTAGGATTTTGATGGAACCTTGTCTTGCATTTAGATCTTTCATCCATTTTGAGTTTATCTTTGTGTACGGTGTAAGAGAATGGTCCGGTTTCATTCTTCTGCATGTGGATGTCCAATTTTCCCAGCACCATTTATTGAAGAGACTGTCTTTTTTCCAGTGGATAGTCTTTCCTGCTTTGTCGAATATTAGTTGACCATAAAGTTCAGGGTCCACTCCTGGATTCTCTATTCTGTTCCACTGATCTATGTGTCTGTTTCTGTGCCAGTACCACACTGTCTGGATTACAACAGCTTTGTAGTACAACCTGAAATCTGGCATTGTGATGCCCCCAGATATGGTTTTCTTTTTTAATATTCCCCTGGCTATTTGGGGTCTTTTCTGATTCCACACAAATGTTAAAATAATTTGTTCCAACTCTGTGAAGAAAGTCCATGGTATTTTGATAGGGATTGCATTAAACGTATAAATTGCCCTGGGTAACATTGACATTTTCACAATATTAATTCTTCCAATCCATGCGCATGGTATATTTTTCCATCTCTTTGTGTCTATCTCAATTTGTTTCAAGAAATGTTCTGTAGTTTTTAGGGTATTGATCCTTTACCTCTTTGGTTAGGTTTATTCCTGGGTATTTTATGCTTTTGGGTGCAATTGTAAATGAGATTGACTCCTTAATTTCTCTTTCTTTAGTCTCATTGTATAGAAATGCTTCTGACTTCTGAGCATTCATTTTGTATTCTGCCATACTACCGAATTGCTGTATGAGTTCTAGCAATCCTGGGGTGGAGTCTTTTGGGTTTTCTATGTATGGGAAACTTCATTTTCATGAAGCTATATTAAGTAAGTACTTGCCTAGAATATGGCATTGCTATCATTTGACCTTTATCAGCCTTTCTCCCTATTCTTTTGTTTGAACGAAGGTCCTTTCTTTCATGGGAAGATAGGAAGGGCCTTTAATATACAGGTGGAGAAATGTGCCACGATTCAGAGGAAGCCTAGAAGAGGAAGTAAATAGTCCTATATAAGTAAGGTCATAGGGTGTCTCTTCCAAAATAGGCAGAAGAGACAAAAAGAAATATTATAGAAACAGCAGCTGCCATGTGAAATGGGACTGAGGGAATACTGTGTTATATGGGGGTAAAGTCTCTTAACTGCTTCTTGAGAATGTCTGTGAAGGGCTGCATCTTTCTTCCAGGCTCTTGGAGTTGAATTTGTAAATATTTTGGATGTGTCACTGTTGGTCCTAAGGTGAAAGCAATGTTATATTTGGTTTATACAATCTTACACGCAAAAATGTATTTAATTAAGCTATATTTAATGAAATACACATTAGTATATGGCCCTGTTCTAGAGACTCATAAAATTAAAAAATTGTTTCAATGATAATACCAAAACATTGAGAACTTGCACACTAAGTACTATGTTTCTTCTTGATTTTAATGTGATAAATTTACATTAATCATCTTTATTTTAGTTCATCTTTATTTTATTCTTTTCTCCATATAAGTAAAATAAGATAAAAATCTCACAATAATACTGATAATTTTGTAAAACAGCTACAGTGATTTTAACTCCTTTTCTTTGACTATGTTCTTTTGTTTACCCTTCTTTTTCCTACTTTGGGAAAAATCTCACATGTTTTTCTGGAGAATTTTCTTTTAGTGTCAGTAATTTAGAGTGGTGGTTAAGTTGGGGGACTTCCACTTATTAGCCACATGACTGGCCTCTGTTTTCATCTAAGTTATGGGGATACTAACAATAAGTTTATATACCGGGAGGGAGGGGCAAGATGGCGGAGGAGTAGAGTCCCCAAATCACCTGAGCCCAACAAATTACCTAGATAACCTTCAAATCATCCTGAAAACCTACGAATTCGGCCTGAGATTAAAGAGAGAACAGCTGAAACGCTACAGTGAGAAGAGTTCTCGATTCTCTCAAGATAGGAAGACGGGGAAAAAGAAATAAAGAAACAAAAGGCCTCCAAGGGGGAGGGGCCCGGCGAGGACCTGGGCTGAGGCTGGGGCGAGTGTCCCCAGGACAGGAGAGCCCCGGCCCGGAGAAGCAAGAGCTGCACCAACCTTCCTGGGCAGAAAGGGGCCCGCAGGGAGTTAGAGCAGGACCCAGGAGGGCGGGGATGCCCTCGGGCTCCCTGGGACACTAACAGACACCTGCGCCCCGGGAGAGTGCGCCGAGCTCCCTAAGGGCTGCAGCGCGCACGGCGGGACCTGGAGCACCTCGAAGGGGCTCGGGCGAGGAAGAGTCTCCGTGCAGAGTGGGCTGCACGGCTCCGGGAGCAGGTAGGAGAAGCTCAGGCGGCGGCTCCGCGGAGGGGGCTGTGCGGCCAGGAGCACGAATCCAACAGCGCAGGCCCGGGAGCACTGCGTGTGGGACACAGCCCAGGATCCGGCTTCCCCCCAGGACAGGCAGAGGCCAGGAGGGCACAGGACAGCAAGGACGCTTCTGACCCAAGCTGAGCAGATCACCGGCCCCGCCCCGGGGCATCAGACCCTGCGGACTGAGAGCTCCGTAGTTACTGCGGGAGTTGAATCCAGGGCTCTGGAGCTGGCCGCCACCACCAGGGTTGTTCCTCCAGGGGCCTCACGGGGTAAACAACCCCCACTGAGCCCAGCACCAGGCAGGGGGCAGAGCAGCAAACCCAAGTGCTAACACCTGAAAATCAGCACAACAGGCCCCTCCCCCAGAAGACCAGCTAGACTGACAACTTCCAGGGGAAGTCAAGGGACTTAAAGTATACAGAAAGAGAAGATACTCCCCCGTGTTTTCTGTTTTTTTTTTTTTTTTTTTGCTTTTTAATGTCTGTTTGCTTTCCCCACCCTTTTTTTACTTTCTTTCTTTTTCTCTTTTTCTTTTTTTTCTTCCTTTCTTTTCTTTTTCTCTTTTCTTTCCTTCTTTCTCTCCTCTCTTTTTCTCCCTTTCCCAATACAACTTGTTTTTCTCCACTCTGCACTGAGCAAAATGACTAGAAGGAAAACCTCACCTCAAAAGAAAGAATCAGAAACAGTTCTCTCTCCCACAGAGTTACAAAATCTGGATTACAGCTCAATGTCAGAAAGCCAATTCAGAAGCACCATTATACAGCTACTGGTGGCTCTAGAAAAAAGCATAAAGGACTCAAGAGACTTCATGACTGCAGAATTTAGATCCAATCAGGCAGAAATTAAAAATCAATTCAATGAGATGCAATCCAAACTAGAAGTCCTAAAGAAGAGGGTTATCGAGGTGGAAGAATGAGTGAGTGACATAGAAGACAAGTTGATGGCAAAGAGGGAAACTGAGGAAAAAAGAGACAAACAATTAAAAGACCATGAAGATACATTAAGGGAAATAAACAACAGCCTGAGGAAGAAAAACCTACGTTTAATTGGGGTTCCCGAGGGCGCCGAAAGGGCCAGAGGATCAGAATATGTATTTGAACAAATCCTAGCTGAAAACTTTCCTAATCTGGGAAGGGAAACAGGCATTCAGATCCAGGAAATAGAGAGATTCCCCCCCCCTAAAATCAATAAAAACCGTTCAACACCTCGACATTTAATAGTTAAGCTTGCAAATTCCAAAGATAAAGAGAAGATCCTTAAAGCAGCAAGAGACAAGAAATCCCTGACTTTTATGGGAAGAAGTATTAGGGTAACAGCAGACCTCTCCACAGACACCTGGAAGGCCAGAAAGGGCTGGCAGGATATATTCAGGGTCCTAAATGAGAAGAACATGCAACCAAGAATACTTTATCCAGCAAGGCTCTCATTCAGAATGGAAGGAGACATAAAGAGCTTCCAAGACAGGCAGGAACTGAAAGAATATGTGGCCTCCAAACCAGCTACGAAAGCAATTTTAAGGGGGACTCTTAAAATTCCCCTTTAAGAAGAAGTTAAGTGGAACAATCCACAAAAAACAAGGACTGAATAGATATCATGATGACACTAAACTCATTATCTTTCAATATAACTCTGAACGTGAACGGGCTTAAAGACCCCATCAAAAGGGGCAGGGTGTCAGACTGGATAAAAGAGCAGGACCCATCTATTTGCTGTCTACAGGAGACTCATTTTAGACAGGAGGACACCTACAGCCTGAAAATAAAAGGTTGGAGAACAATTTACCATTCAAATGGTCCTCAAAAGAAAGCAGGGGTACCATCCTTATATCATATAAACTAAAATTTACCCCGTTGACTGTACTGAGAGATGAAGAGGGACACTATATCATACTTAAAGGATCTATCCAACAAGAGGACTAAACAATCCTCAATATATATGCCCCCAATGTGGGAGCTGCCAAATATTTAAATCAATTAATAACCAAAGATAAGACATACTTAGATAATAATACACTTACATTGGTGACTTCAATCTAGCTCTTTCTACCCTCGATAGGTCCTCTAAACACAACATCTCCAAAGAAATGAGAGCTTTAAATGATACACTGGACCAGATGGATTTCACAGATATCTATAAAACTTTACATCCAAACTCAACTGAGTACACATTCTTCTCAAGTGCACATGGAACTTTCTCCAGAATAGACCACATACTGGGACACAAATCGGGTCTGAACCGATACGAAAAGAAAGGGATCGTCCCCTGTATTCTCAGACCCTAATGCCTAGAAATTAGAACTAAATCACAACAAGAAGTTTGGAAGGTCCTCAAACACGTGGAGGTTAAGGACCATCTTGCTAAAAGATGAAAGGGTCAACCAGGAAATTAAGGAAGAGTTAAAAAGATTCATGGAAACTAATGAGAATGAAGATACAACCGTTCAAAATCTTTGGGATACAACAAACACAGTCCTAAGGGGGAAATACATCGCAATACAAGCATCCATTCAAAAACTGGAAAGAACTCAAATACAAAGGCTAACCTTACACATAAAGGAGCTAGAGAAAAAACAGCAAATAGATCCTACACCCAGCAGAGGAAGAGAGTTAATAAAGATTCGAGCAGAACTCAATGAAATCGAGACCAGAAGAACTGTGGAATAGATCAACAAAACCAGGAGTTGGTTCTTTGAAAGAATTAGTAATACAGATAAACCATTAGCCAGCCTTATTAAAAAGAAGAGAGAGAAGACTCAAATTAATAAAATCATGAATGAGAAAGGAGAGATCACTACCAACACCAAGGAAATACAAACGATTTTAAAAACATATTATGAACAGCTATACACCAATAAATTAGGCAATCTGGGAGAAATGGACGCATTCCTCGAAAGCCACAAACTACCAAAACTGGAACAGGAAGAAATTGAAAATCTGAACAGCCAATAACCAGGGAGGAAATTGAAGGAGTCATCAAAAACCTCCCAAGACACAAAAGTTCAGTGACAGATGGCTTCCCAGGGGAATTCTATCAAATGTTTAAAGAAGAAACCATACCTATCCCACTAAAGCTGTTTGGAAAGATAGAAAGAGATGGAGTACTTCCAAATTCGTTCTATGAGGCCAGCATCACCTTAATTCCGAAACCAAACAAAGACCCCACCAAAAAGGAGAATTACAGACCAATATCCCTGATGAACATGGATGCAAAAGTTCTCAACAAGATACTAGGCAATAGGATCCAACAGGACATTAAGAAAATTTTTCACCATGACCAAGTAGGATTTATCCCTGGGACACAAGGGTGGTTCAACACTCGTAAAACAATTAATGTGATTCATCATATCAGCAAGAGAAAAACCAAGAACCATATGATCCTCTCATTAGATGCAGAGAAAGGATTTGACAAAATACAGCATCCATTCCTGATCAAAACTCTTCAGAGTGTAGAGATAGAGGGAACATTCCTCAACATCTTAAAAGCATTCTACGAAAAGCCCACAGCAGATACCATGATACCATTCTCCATGGGGAAGCACTGGGAGCCTTTCCCCTAAGATCAGGAACAAGACAGGGATGTCCACTCTCACCACTGCTATTCAACATAGTACTGGAAGTCCTCGCCTCAGCAATCAGACAACAAAAAGACATTAAAGGCATTCAAATTGTCAAAGAAGAAGTCAAACTCTCCCTCTTCGCCGATGACATGATACTCTACATAGAAAACCCAAAAGCCTCCACCCCAAGATTGCTAGAACTCATACAGAAATTCAGCAGTGTGACAGGAGACAAAATCAATGCCCAGAAGTCAGTGGCATTTCTATACACTAACAATGAGACTGAAGAAAGAGAATTTAAGGAGTCCATCCCATTTACAATTTGCACCCCAAAGCATAAGATACCTAGGAATAAACCTAACCAAAGAGGTAAAGAATCTATACCCTAAAAAGTATAGAACATTTCTGAAAGCAATTGAGGAAGACACAAAGAGATGGAAAAATATTCCATGCTCATGGATTGGCAGAATTAATATTGTGAAAATGTCAATGTTACCAAGGGCAATTTACACGTTTAATGCAATCCCTATCAAAATACCATGGACTTTCTTCAGAGTTAGAACAAATTATTTTAAGATTTGTGTGGAATCAGAAAAGACCCCGAATAGCCAGGGGAATTTTAAAAAAGAAAACCATAGCTGGGGGCAGCACAATGCCAGATTTCAGGTGTACTCTAAAGCTGTGGTCATCAAGACAGTGTGGTACTGGCACAAAAACAGACACATAGATCAATGGAACAGAATAGACAATCCAGAAGTAGACCCTGAACTTTATGGTCATCTAATATTCGATAAAGGAGGAAAGACTATCCATTGGAAGAAAGACAGTCTCTTCAATGAATGGTGTTGGGAAAATTGGACATCCACATGCAGAAGAATGAAAATAGACCACTCTCTTTCACCATACACAAAGGTTAACTAAAAATGGATGAGAGATCTAAATGTGAGACAAGATTCCATCAAAATCCTAGAGGGGAACACAGGTAACACCCTTTTTGAACTTGACCACAGTAACTTCTTGCAAGATACATCCATGAAGGCAAAAGAAACAAAAGCATAAATGAACTATTGGGACTTCATCAAGATAAGAAGCTTTTGCACAGCAAAGGATACAGTCAACAAAACTCAAAGACAACCTACAGAATGGGAGAAAATATTTGCAAATGACATATCAGATAAAGGGCTAGTTTCCAAAATCTATAAAGAATTTATTAAACTCAACACCAAAGAAACAATCCAATCATGAAATGGGCAAAAGACATGAACAGACATCTCACAGAGGAAGATATGGACATGGCCAACACGCACATGAGAAAATGCTCTGCATCACTTGCCATCAGGGAAATACAAATCAAAACCACAATGAGATCCCACCTCACACCAGTGAGAATGGGGAAAATTAACAAGGCAGGAAACCACAAATGTTGGAGAGGATGAGGAGAAAAGGGAACCCTCTTACACTGCTGGTGGCAACGTGAACTGGTGCAGCCACTCTGGAAAACTCTGTGGAGGTTCCTGAAAGAGTTAAAAATAGACCTGCCCTACGACCCCGCAATTGCACTGCTGGGGATTTACCCCAAATATGCAGATGCATTGAAACGCCAGGACCCTGGCACCCCGATGTTTCTAGCAGCAATGTCCACAATAGCCAATCTGGAAAGGAGCCTCGGTGTCCATCGAAAGATGAATGGATACAGAAGATATGGTTTATTTATACAATGGAATTTACTCAGCCATTAGAAATGACAAATACCCACCATATGCTTTGACGTGGATGGAACTCGAGGGTATTATGCTGAGTGAAGTAAGTCAATCGGAGAAAGACAAACATTATATCTTCTCTTTCATTTGGGGAATATAAATAATAGTGAAAGGGAATATAAGGCAAGGGAGAAGAAATGTGTGGGAAATATCAGAAAGGGAGACAGAACATAAAGACTCCTAACTGTGCGAAATGAACTAGGGATAGTGGAAAGGGAGGAGGGCGGGGGGTGGGGGTGAATGTTTGACGGGCACTGAGGGGGGCACTTGAAGGGATGAGCACTGGGTGTTATTCTGTATGTTGGCAAATTGAACACAAATAAAAAATAAATTTAATAAAATAAATAATCTATCTCAATATGTGTCATAAATTTGAAACTGCAAAAATAGTGACTTAAGAATATGAGACTTAAACTCTTTGAGAATGATGTAATCAATTTGGATTCAGCTATTAATGTTATCCCAGATGGTACTGCCTTTGCTGTCATTTCTATGAGAAAACAGAAATGATTTTTCCATTTGGAAAATTTTACAGATTTTTAGCATAAAATAACATATGTATTTTGTTAAAAATAATAAATGGTTATCTTACTGACATGGAATAACAGATGTGATTCCTTATATGCTTAATTTATGGTGAAAATTGCTTAGGCTTAATAGAAGGTTGCACAGAAATTCATAGTACACAGTAAGGTGTTATTAAAATATATAATATCGGGATCCCTGGGTGGCGCAGCGGTTTAGCGCCTGTCTTTGGCCCAGGGCGCGATCCTGGAGACCCGGGATCGAATCCCACATCGGGCTCCCGGTGCATGGAGCCTGCTTCCTCCTCTGCCTGTGTCTCTGCCTCTCTCTCTCTGTGACTATCATAAATTTAAAAAAAAAAATAAAATAAAATATATAATATCATTTCTAATAGAATTATTAATATCCCAAGAGAAATTGTCTAGCTATGGTTTCAGTTAAGCCAGCTCAACAAATGCTGCCACTCTGTTATATGCTGAACATTCTAACAGGAGATAAAAAGATAATAAAAGCAGAATTACTACCTTTAAGAAACTTTCAATCTGACAGAGCCACAGAATTTAAACAGATATAACTAGGGAGCTTTATGTATACTGAAGTAAAGGCAAATTACAAAAGTAGTACAAAGAAGGCAATAATGAATTCAGTTTGGAGAAACTAGAAGGAATAATATGGAAACTGGCCTTCGTAGGATAAGTAGCAGTTCAATGGGTGGTGAAAGTGTTTCAAATGGCCCAGACCTATAAAACAACCTTGTCATCTTCAGAGAACTACAAACAATTTAATGCTAAAAGGAAGAAAAGGAGGGTATGGAGAGAAAAAGAAGAAAAAGAAGGGGAGGGGAAGATGATCAAAAAAGGAAAAAGAGAAAGAGAAGGAAGAAGGCAAGAAGTAAAAAGTAGGGGATCCCTGGGTGGCTCAGCGGTTTAGCGCCC
The DNA here is from genome assembly GCF_048418805.1 of Vulpes vulpes. Lineage (NCBI taxonomy): Eukaryota > Metazoa > Chordata > Mammalia > Carnivora > Canidae > Vulpes > Vulpes vulpes. The sequence goes on from NC_132783.1 coordinate 21,645,859, forward strand.
GCCTTCAGCCCAGGGCTTGATCCTGGAGTCCTGGGATCGAGTCCCACATAAGGCTCCCTGCACGGAGCCTGCTTCTCCCTCTGCCTGTGTCTCTGCCTCTCTCTCTGTGTCTCTCATGAATAAATAAATAAAATCTTTAAAAAAATAAAAAAAGAAGTAGAAGGAAAGGAGGCTGGAGAAGTAGGCTGGGAACAGATTAGAAAGGATTTTGTTGAGCTGGAACCTCCTCTTTTAGGCATCAGGAAGTCACTGAAGGAATTCATCTGGAGAACAATATAGTCAGATTTGAAATTTGGAAAGGTCACTCCAGTAACAACATACAAAAAGAAAAAACTGCATGGGCAAGAAGGAAACCAGGAAGACCAAAAAGCAGCCTATTATTATAATTCAGGCTGGAGGTGACGTGCTTGAACTAACACAAGGCTACTGGTGATGCTGCAGAGAAGACAGGCCTGACAGATCACTTGAGTGAGCACATGGGTATTGAAGGTGAGAGAAGAAAGGAAGCACTGGATAGCTTAGAATGTTATGGACTTCAGATAGCAGTGGTGCCATATCACTAATGCAGACAGTGACAAGAAAAGTGGAATCGTTTCAGAGTAAAGAAAGAGGAACCACATTACTAAACTCTGGGGATGTTGACTAAGGGACTTATAAGACCTCCAGCTGAAGGTACATATTTAGGGTTATCCGTTTTTAAATTATACCCAGAGACAAATGATGTTATCCAGGGAGAGAATATAATGAGAAGAGGAATAATAACCCTGGAGAAAAACAAAGTTAATCATACATTCAAGTAAGGGGTGCTCTAAAGAAGAGGTCACAGAAATACAAAGAAATCCAGACTATGTTGTCATGGAACTCAAGTGAGAAAATAGTTGAAAGAAATAATCAACACTGTTAAGTACCACAGAAAACCCAAGTGAAATAGTGACTGAAAAATGTTCATTGGATTTGGCAATTGAGGTAAAAATAACACAGTGGTAATTTCAGTGGAATTGGGAAGTTAGAATTCAGATTTCAAATGGAGGGCAATAAAACAAAGGTATTTTCTTTTATTTTGTGATGTATTTATTATTTTATTTATTTTATTCAATTTTTTATGTTTTATTTTATAAAGCTATTATTCCAGAAAGATGGTGGAGAAGACAAACATAAAAAAAGGCATTAGCCAGGGGAAAAAAAGTTTCAAAGAGTATGTTAGACTTCTTTTTTTTTTAAGATTTATTTATTTATTCATGAGAGACACCGTGGGCGGGGGTCAGAGACATAGGCAGCGGGATAAACAGGCTCCATGCAGGAAGCCCAATGTGGGGACTCAATCCTGGACTCCCAGGATCACACCCTGAGCCAAAGGCAAATGCTCAGCCTCTGAGCCACCCAGGCGTCCCTGTTAGACTTCTTTTTAATGTCAGTTCATTGTCTTCCTTTTAAGAAAATAGGATCACTAGCAGTTTGGCCTCTAAAATTTTCCTGGTAGCCAGAAAATTCACTACTAAAAATTTTGAAGTCATTTGAAACAACAGAAATTTTAACATTTTGGAAATCCTTGGCAACAGAGAAACAACCTTCTAAAAGCAGGGCACCATAATGTCAGATACTGGCATAAAGAGCAAAGGAATGTCTTTCAGAGATCCTACACATCAAAAAGCTATTGGCACTGTAGAGGCGGTAATGCATGGTGGTTAAGAATGGTTCTGCGGTCTACGGCCATACCACCCTGAACACGCCCGATCTCGTCTGATCTCGGAAGAATGGTTCTGCGGGTGCCTTGGTGGCTCAGTCAGTTAAACATCCAGCTCATGGTTTCAGTTCAAGTCATGATCTCATGGATCGTGAGATGTAGCCCCAAGCTGGGCTCTGTGTTTAGCAGGAAGTCTGCTTAAGATTCTCTTTCTCTTTCTCTCTCTCTCTCTCTCCCTGCCCCCAATCACATCCTCTTGCCCTCTCTTCCTCTCTCTCTAAAATAAAGAAATAAATCTTTAAAAAAAGTTCTGGAATCACCTATCCATATTCAAGGCCTGGCTCTATACCACTTTGTGACTGTGCCAGAGTGAGGTGGTCTTCAGTCTCGGTTTTCTCACCTGTGAAATGGAGATAATAACTCATCTACATCATGAAGTTCTGTCAGGAGTAAATGAGATAACATTTCTCTGACACTTAGTGATAAGAATGATAATGCTAATTTGGTATATTTTGCTAATGAAGATGAGGATATTGATTATACACAGTTGTATAGCTCATATGAAGAACTATGGAACTGGATGAGACCATGAAAGCAGGGAGTAGAGACAGAAAAGAGAAGAGGTCTAAAGAGTCTTCTGGCATATAAGATATTAGGATTTTGAGAAAGAACCAACAGAGGAGACTAAATTGGAGCAGTGAGGTAGGAGCAAAAGTAGGAGAACAAAGTCATGGGAGCAATGGAAAGTGTTTCAGGAATGATCGATTGAGTCAAATGATACTAATAAGTCAAGTAAAATGAAGACTGAGTATTGATCACTGGATTTAGCAGGAAAAAAAAAAACAGAAATCTTTGGTGACCTTGACAGGAGAAGGCTGGTGGACACTGTTTGTGTCTCTATGTTAGCACATGTATGTAACTTTGATGATTTATGTCCAAGCCACTGAGGCAGATTTTTGTCCATTACTGCATATGATCCAAATAAGGAACGTGATATTTTCTGGGGGCTTCTCAGATAGCTAATGGAAAGACATACGTTCTGCCACTGGATGTGACCAAGATCGCTATCCCTGGGAATTGTTAGCAGACATCTTCAGTCTTGAAAAAGAACAGTTTTGGCACAGAAGGAATAGAAGCTAAGCAGAAACCAGTTGATGATGACAGAAGTAATTATCCAGCTACCCAAAGTTCAATATATCTCTATTTAATTTCCTCAAAGTCTGTTTATCTCAAGATAGTTATACTAGCAAAAAAATACCATTTTTACATAAGCCTTATTATATTTTTCTGTTATTTGCAAAACAAATATCCTTAACTAATAGTTCAATTTACCAAGGCTGAAACTGCATGAACTGGCTGAGGGAAAGGGTAGTGGTTCCTGGAGGAATTTTGCACAGTCAATAAAAACTCCTATCACAATCTATACATGACCAAATCCTGATCATTTTCATTTCTACGTCCCCATTCTGAAGGCATTCTAATGATGTATAAAATAATTAATTGTTAAAAGCTAGAATCTGTTTTAAGAGAATTCTGGGACAACAGTGATCAAATTTGAATGTCTTATTTCCTATCCATTTCTGGCTTAAATATATTTGTCTACCTTGAGCCAAGCAGCAGTTGGTGGTGGTGAGCCACTGAGTATAAGTAAGATGTTGAGTTATGAAAAGATCTTGGCAGAGGAGAAAATGTGGGGCCTTTTCCAACATGGGTGAGGCATGAGTTTGAAAGCCAAATTCAGAGACTCAAGATTAAGTTTGCATTTGATGAATACTAGGGATAGCTTCAAAGTTCTGTATACTCCAAGCATCTAAGGATGACTTGGTCTCTTGTGAAGGGCTCTTAGTCTGACCCCTACAAAGCTGAAAAAGCATATCTAGAAGGCTAAACATCCCTTTTTCTGAGGGCAGGAAGGTATGAGTAGGAAAAGGGACAGGAAGACTCTCTGCTGTCTAGATAGTCTAACTGTCTACCTTCTATGCAATTCCCCAGGGAGTTAGGCAGGTGATGCTTTGCTTCCCATCACTTAGGGAACCTTCAATATTTGTACCCAGGTCTACATCAAAAAAATAACAACCTTTTAGAATAAGAATCTGAAAGAGAAAGAGCAAGATCAAAGGATATAGGTATCCAGTGAAATAGTGCTGCTGGACAGATTTATGACAAGTTGTACAAAAAACTTGAAGAGCATTTTAGTAGAGTACACACACACACAATCTAAATATATATTTAAGTCTAAGTAGATATTGGTAGACTGTCTGGGAATGTGTTTTTAAAAGTACTAAATAAGAATTCTTGAAATGAAAGTGGAATTGGTTTAGAATAAAAGTATTTAATTATCTCAGCAAAACCCAGAAGTTGAAGATGGTGGCAGGGTTGGATTAGAGTGGAGTGATTAGGTGATAAAAACATTCCTTGGGGCACCTGGGTGGCTCAGTGGTTGAGGATCTGCCTTTGGCTCAGGACATGATCCTAGAGTTCTGGGATTCAGTCCCATATGGGGCTCCCCACAGGTAACCTACTTCTCGCTTCTCCCCCTCCTGAGTCTCTGCCTCTCTCTCTGTGTCTCTCATGAATGAATGAATGAATGAATGAATGAATGAATGAATGAATATATAAAAAAATGATTTTTAAAACCCCACATTCCAAACCTCTCATCTGATGGGATGAAACACAGAAAAGCAGCAAGTGAAAGTTTGCTAAAGGACTCATCTTATTGGTTTGAGTGTTATGATAATTAGGAGGGAAGCCTCCAGGGTGTTGGGGGGGTGGTGGGGAGGCAACTGTTCTCTCTTTTCACAATGAGTATGTACATCAAATCATCACATTGTGCATTTTAAATATATCACAATTTTATTGTCAGTTATACCTCAATAAAACTGAAAAAATGGAAGAGAGCAGGAACAAGATAGAGAAAATAAGTCTAGTGAAGTTTTGAATTTCTTCATCCTGCTATACCTCTTGGACTTCATCTTCTGTGAATCAGTATAGTTCCTTTAAGTATGGGTTTAAAAATATATATATCTTGCTTTTAAACAGTAGGAGAGAAATGTGTGTCTGACTTAGAGCAGAAGAGGGGTACATAAAGGTAAAGGGGAATAGAATGAATAGTAACTTGAATAAACCAGAGAAATAAGAATAAATTGCAAACAATAATGTAAAATAAGAAAAAAATTAAGGAAAGCAGATCAGTCAATATGCTCAGTGTTAATGGACTATATGCTTCCATTAAGTCAGTCATATTGGATTAATAAAAGAAGAAATTAGAGAATATTATTAAATATAAAGTAATTTGAAAACTGAAAATAAAGAAATAGGAAAAAAATACCAGGTAAATCCAAGCAAAGTAAAAAAGACAAATAGCAAGGTTAATAGCAGACAATATATAACTTAAGTATTATATTAAATTCAATAGACAGGGAAAAGCACTAAACTAGATAAAAAGGGAAGTCATATCCTCATAAAAGGCACAAAAGAATGCACTGTATGAATGTACCAGTCAACACAGGTGCTAACCATATAAAGCAAAAACTATTATAATAGAAGGGGAATCTGACTAAAAATGTATTTACAGCTTGAAATTGAAATACATCTCTTTTCAAATCAGAGCCCTAGTCAGAAAAAAAAAACAGAGAATTTGAAAAGTATAACCCACAATTATAAATACATAGCTTATATATCTTAAATAGAGAATCTAGTATCTCTCCACACTCTAACTCAGCATAGTCTTATTAGAGGAGAAATGAGTGTGCAGAAATGGCCTACTGCCTCTCTCTGGCAGCCTAAGGGAGAAGGAGAAAGGGAACAGAAAAAGAAAGAGACAGGAGGGGGAAAAGAAGGACTAGGAGATAAGGAAGAGGGAGGGAGGAAAAAAAAGAGAGAAGAGGGTAAAGAACAAGAAGGAGACAGAGAGAGAGGATCAGGGGAAAGGGAGGGGGAGACCATGAGTTGAAATTCTGTCCCTGCCTCTCTATGGCTTCTGTGTAATGAACAGCGTGACACATTGAAATGAATGAATGTGTTTTTAGAGGTTTAGAAGGTAATAGTATTTAGCATCGAGACAAACTTTTCTGCCTATTTATCACATGAAAAGCAAAGAACACCCTGAAGTGATATACATAATGATGCTTAATTTAGATTTTTTGGTTCTGCACAGTCCTTAAATTCTTTTCCTGGAAAAGCTATTATTAACTGTGCTAATTGTAGTTCAGTGCAACAGCTCTCAATGCTTGTCATGTTTAGAGGGTGTTTTTCAGTAAGCTTCTGAAAGCCCTAATTAATGGAAAAGACCAGACTCTCACTGCTTCTTCTATACATGCTTAAAGTACCAAAGATGCTTGATGAAACTACATTACCAAATGATCAAAATGGACTTTTCCCAATGAAATAAATGTAGTTAACACGACCATAAATCTCAGTAACACAATACATGGACTATAATATTTATTATTTCTAAGAATATTGTTAAATGCTTTCATCAGAGTATCTAAATTTCATTTTGTTCTCTCATCAAAAAGAAATAAATAATATTATACTACATTCCATTATATCTAGTCATTTAACTTTTCAGAAATTCTATTATCAGAAAGGGAGACAGAACATAAAGACTCCTAACGCTGGGAAACAAACTACGGGTGGTGGAAGGGGAGAAGGGCGGGGGGTGGGGGTGAATGGGTGACGGGGACTGAGGGGGGCACTTGACGGGATGAGCACAGGGTGTTATTCTGTATGTTGGCAAATTGAACACCAATAAAAAATGAATTTATTATTGAAAAAAGAAATTCTATTATAAAATTTTTCAAATATTTATAAGTTGAAAGAATTTCACAGTGAAACTGTGAAGACCTACATACTCACCCTTTAGAATCTTTTTTTTTTAGATTTTATTTATTTATTCATGAGAGACACAGAGAGACAGAGGCAGGGACATAGGCAGAGGGAAAAGAAGGCTCCAGGCAGAGAGCCCAATGTGGGACTCGATCCTGGCACTCGAGGATCATGCCCTGGCCGGAAGGAAGGCACCAAACCACTGAGCCACCCAGGCATCCCTCACCCCTTAGATTCTAACATTAATATCTCACTATCTTGTTTCATTCTATATCTATCCAACTCTCCATCCATTAATACATCTTGGTCTTTCTTTTTTTTTAAGATTTTATTTATTTAGTCATGACAGACGCACAGAGAGAGAGAGAGAGAGAGAGAGAGAGAGAGGCAGAGACACAGGCAGAGGGAGAAGCAGGCCCCATGCAGGGAGCTTGATGTGGGACTCGATCCTGGGACTCCAGGATCACACCCTGGGCTGAAGGCAGGCGCTAAACCACTGAGCCACCCAGGGATCCCCTATCTTGGTCTTTCTTTATGAACTTCAAAGTAAATGGAAACACCAATCTCCTTTTTCTTAAGTACTACAGCAAACACTAGTGATGTAGCTTTTGACACAGACAAGATACATTTATCTCCACTACAATAAGCAGGAAGATGCAAGGCACATATACTAGTATAGGAACTAGGACCCTGAATATATGACTTCCTACTCATGTCTAGAAAATAAGGCAATAGCTAAGTAACATCTTGAGGTTCTGTGGGAAAATGAAAGCTACAGAGATTATTATTGATAATAATAAGTAATAAGTTCATTTTTCCTTAAGATTTCTTCATCTAAAACTATCAGAGACTCCTATAAACAAGCCAAACCTCTGATTTGTCACTGAGGAAAAATAATGTTTAAGAATTTTGCTACTCGGGATCCCTGGGTGGCGCAGCAGTTTAGCGCCTGCCTTTGGCCCAGGGCGCGATCCTGGAGAACTGAGATCGAATCCCATGTCGGGCTCCCGGTGCATGGAGCCTGCTTCTCCCTCTGCCTATGTCTCTGCCTCTCTCTCTCTCTCTCTCTCTCTCTCTCTCATAAATAAATAAAAATAAAAAAAAAGAATTTTGTTACTCAAGCAATAGAGAAGATTATAAAGAAGAAACAAAAAGCACATGAAACCTATAAGTGTTAATATTTTGGTGACTATCCTTGTCCAAATATCTCCATTTATTCATTCATTCAGCAAATAATTTTTGAGTGCCTACTGTGTGCCATGGGACACAAAGCTTATGTCCTCAAGATGTTTATATTCTAGTCATATGTCAGGTGGTAATATGCTCTAAAGAAAAGTAAAGAAGGGTATTAGTGCCAGAGATGTTATTTTGGGTAGGGTTGTCAGGAAAATCCTTTTTAAAGAAGTGACATTTAAGCAGAAGTATGGAGGAGAGGGCAGGAAGATGGAGATGGCAAAGGGGATTGCAAAAGTACTAAATTTGTAAGGTGACATGGCATTCAGCACATCCGAGGAATAGTGAAGACAAGTGTAGCTGGAGTGTCCTGAGGGAAGGGAGAGAATGACCTGAGGTTAGAGAAGCTACAGGGGCCACATTCTACTCTGAGTGAGATGGAAAGTACTATCATGTACTACCATGTACTATCATGTACTCAGAGAGTACTATCATGACAGTACTCATCAGAGAAGGATCTGATTTAGCTTTTCAAATAATCACTCTGGCTGTGTGCAGAGTGCTGCAAGAAGGCAAGCATGGAAGAGGGAAATGAGAAAGAAGATTCTAAAGGGAATCCGGGTGAAGAGCTGATGTTTGGACTTGGGTGGGAGCAGTGGAAGTAGTATATACACAGACCTATACATAGACATATACTTCAATAATTTTACATGAATGGGACTAGGTATATGCTGAATGTGTTCTTTAAACTTTTCTTGTGTACTCATTTTTTCTTTTATTTTCCCGTTCCCTAGTCCTCCATCCCACACTCCACACTCCTCCTTTCCAGTAACCAATGTAAGAAGCCAGCCATTTATGCAACCTTTCACATTTCTCTCCATTTCAGAAATCATCCATGGAGGACTGTTGTTTAATGTCTTGCTTTATAAAAACTGAACTATATTATCTTACTTTGCTGCATGAATTGCTAATACATTTGCGTACTTTTCTATTTGGTTAGTTGTCTTTTTCTTACTTGGTAGGCACATTATAAGTATTGACTCTTTTTTGTGTTTTGTTTTCTTTTATCATATGAATTCCCTAACCCTGACCTCCAAGCTCCTATGTGATCACCTCCTCCCTAGAATGACCTAGAACCCTAGATGGTAGAGGCTTCCTGGGTCTACTGATCTCTGGTTAGTCTCACGGTCCCTCCTTTGTCTTCTCAGCATTCCCATCACTGAGTAAACGAATTCCCTGCTTTAAATTTCCTATATTTTCTTGGTTCAGCCCTGATAACTCTCCTATAGTATTTATCCTTGTGCCTCAATCAGAGGAAAAGCTAAAATATTTTTTTAAGCAATGATTATCATGGACAGCCTCCCACACGTCAGCAAATTAGTGGGAACTGTTCATTCTTACTTATTCAACACCCCATGCAACATAATCAACCAAACAGTGTTGACTGAGTATCACTTAATCACCACCTCCAAAAATACAGTGTCAAGTTTCCCCATCACCACAATGCTGGTACCATCCTCTCAGGGGCCAAAAGGCAGACCACCCCAGGATGGATAGCTACTTTGAGTTAAAAAGTAATCAAAACTTAGAAGATTCAGGAAAAGTTCATCTCCCCCACAACTGACTAAAAATAGTTTAGATAGACACCCTGCTCCAGGAAGAGAGCTATCATCAGAGCTAACTATAGTACACTACAAACTAGATACGGTAGAGAGGAAAGAACATAGCAGGGCCTGTTTGATCAAAGTCCTTTCTCTCCCATTGTTTCTGAGTGGTAAACAACATTTTACCAAACATTAATTATTTTATGTCTTCCTGACAATTGCATTCCTTACCTTTGAAGTACCAGATCCCTATCTCTTTTTTATTAGTTCAGAATGACATATATATACCTCCCTTGGTTTGACTATCTTTGGTGTATTTCTGAGTGTGTGGATTCTCCATATGTAGGAAATTAAATTTTGTTTTCTTCTATTAATCTGTCTCACGTCAATTTGATTTTAGCCCACCTAGAATGACCTACTAGGGAACAGAAAATTCTTGCTCCCTAACACCTCATTAATAGATTCTGTAGTTTCCAGATTTAGTTCAAAATTTCTCTGTCCTTCATTCAATTCAGAAACAATTCAATTCAGAAACATTTTTTCACCTAGGACTCTACTGAATGTATTGATTATTAAGATTTTTTTCTCTTTTGGCCTCCATGCTTTCTACCACCCAAACACAACTGTCAACATTTATTAAGTGACTGAGCAAGTATTTATTGAGAGTCCAATATCTGCCAAGCACTATGCAAAGCACAAGCCAGGTCCACCAAGAGATAATCCTTCTAGGATCTCAGCAATTTGGCAATTATAATGCAATGTGATAAAGGATATTTTGAGATGACTGATGTCTCGGTCATAAAGCAAAAATGGCAGAATGTTGAGATGACTCCCTAGATCCCCTACCCTTTGGTATACACAAACAGGATGATCCCCTCCCGCTTAAGTATGGGCAGAATTTTTGAATATGATGGGAAAGTTACTCCCATGATTATGTATGTTACATAAGCTCCTATTTTAGCAGATTCCCTGCTGGCCCTGAAGTGCCAGACTACCATGTTGTAGAGGGTCACATGGTAAGGACCTGAGTTGAGAGTAGGTCCCCACCTACAGCTATTAAAGAAATAGGAACCTCAGTTCTACAGCTGCAAGGAAACAAATTCCTCCAACAAGCTACAGAAGCCTGGAAGCTTAATTTTCCCTGGTCAAGTCTCCAGATGAAGACACAGCTGGCCAACATCCTGATCTTAGCTTTAGTTCCTGAGCAGAGTGTCCAGGATACCTAAGGCACAAAAACTGTGAGAAAATAAATTTTGTTTCAAGCTGCTACATTTGTGGTGATATGTTACAAAGCAATACATAAAGAAAACAAACTTGACGGGTAAGAGGAGGATATTAGTAGTACACGCAGGAATAGACCTAACCACTCTATGGTCAGGGATGGCTTTTTAAGAAAGTCCTAAACTGAGACATGAAGACTGCAGGAGTTAGTTTAAGCAAACAGGAGGGGAATGGGGAGAGGAAGGATAGAGAGGTATTCCAGATACATAATCCAGGAAGTGTGGTGGAGTAGAGGGGGAGACAGAGGGAAAGAGGGAGAAAGAGGAACACAGTCCATAAACTCTTCTTCTTTAAACCTCTAGTAGTTTGCAAATTACCTTGACTCTAAACCACATTCTTTAGGACTCTTCACACTAGGTTTTTACCCTGCCCAACCACTCCCATCCCATTCTATGCTTTAGCCAAAAACCTTCATTGGTGCTAGGAAAGATCTGTGCGTTTATTTTGCAACTCCTATCCCAGAAATTTTGCCAAATTAAATATCCTAGGTGCAGAGAACAACTCTTTGACTCAACAACAGGTCTGCCTCATGTGTTTCACATAACAAGGGCTTTATCATCTCTAGGATGCTATCATATAGTACTTCCTTAGTCTCTACAAAGACCCCATGCCTCACTCCCAACAGCAGTGCACTTTGTAATACCCGTGTGCACCTCTGTTCACAGTATCCCTGGCTACGTAGTCTCTTCTTCAACTTTTCCAAGGTTAGGGCCATGTCTGGTTGATGTTTTGTCTTGTTTTCACTTGTTATCATATCATAACTGCTGCCTGGCTGCTTTACTTTCTTGTGAGCAAGGCTTAATGACATCTGAGCTATTCAAAGGAGAATGAAAGTTCTCACCCAGAGCCCCCAGACCACTCTTCAGATCTTCCTTTTTCATGGGGTATTTTTATGGTTTGGAGATATGGACAATGGTCTAGGAATTCTTTTTTTTTTTTTTTGTTATCAGTCAAGTGTAAGTATAGCTAAACTTTTCTGAGTGTATATTACATGCCCAGCATTGTGTAAAGTATTTTCCATGGATTATCTTGTCCCGTGCTCACAGCAGACCTACAGACATGTGTAGTAATATTTTTCTCATTATACAGACAGGGTAATTAAAGCCTGGTAGGTAGCAAAGCAGGGATGCCACCCTCAGCACACTGTTTGTCTAGAGCCCAGGTTTTCAACCACTATTCCATGATGTTTCTTCAGTCTGAACCCAATCATTTCCCACTCCCAGAGGCCCTCCATGCTCACAGAAGCAACCAAACAATGCTGGGCCTAGGAAGCTGTCCCCTCTCCAGAGGGTTTTATATTCTAGCACAGAGCTGGGAACTGAATTGAGACTGCTTGGATTTTTCCACAGTTCTGCCATTTATCAATTTTGTGATCTTAATCCCTTAGCCTCAGTTACTTCATCTCTAAAATGGGGTCCATAATAACCATCTCACAGGGTAGCCATAAGAATTCAATAAGATGATGCAAATAAAGTGTTTATTCCCAGAACTGGCAGCTTGTAAGCACTCAGGAAAAATGTGATTACTATTATTCTGGTCCTCAAGGGAAGTAAAGCAGATACAAATACTTCAGTTAATGCACTTCCTATAGTTAAAAAAAAAATTCCTCAAATCGAGCTTTCTTTTTCTTTCTCTTTCTTTCTTTCTTTCTTTCTTTCTTTCTTTCTTTCTTTCTCTCTTTCTATTTATGTATTCATGAGAGACAGAAAGGAAGACAGAGGCAGAGACACAGGCAGATGCAGAAGCAGACTCCACGCAGGAAGCCCGACGCAGGACTCGATCCCAGGTCTCCAGGATCACATCCTGGGCTGAAGGCAGACGCTCAACCGCTGAGCCACCCAGGGATACCCCTAAGCATTTATTTCTATGCATTAAGATGTTAAATGTCACATATGGTGAAAATGGAAATATTCCTTTGAAACAATATCTTAACATTATTTAAATTATTAATAATAGCCAGAGGGAAGGCAGACTATAAATGAGTATCATTATGTTTGTGATTTTTAATGGTGAACATTAAATTACATTGTTGTAAACTATGAAATATTTCACTTGATTCCCAAATTCCCAATAACTTTTCAATAAGGTAAAGAGGATGGTGTTCAAGAGAGAGGCTCAAAAAGTAGCTGCAAACCCAATATATCAGAGAGGAACAGTATATTCAGGACAGGAGGTGGGACTGGCTCTTTCACTATTTTCACTGTAGCTAATGAAAGGCAAACCCCAAAATGTTCAGAGCTCTAGGACTTTTCAGATAAATACTGGAAATGGTGAGTATGATTCATGTCCAAGATTGATTTACTGAAAAATACAGATGTGGAGACAAAATTTCAGCATTTTAATCTTTGCTAAATATGGTCTCCTTGAAATAGGTCTCAACTGCAAGCCAAGAGATGTGGGCTCCAGTGCTGGCTCCTCCTTTACTAGCTGTGTGGCCTTGGCAAGCTGCACCATCTCACTAGGCTTAGTATCCTTATCTTTAAAAAAGAGAAGATGAGGAGCCCTGACTGCAGGACCTCACACACTCCCTCTAGCTTGAATATTCAATGGAATAAAGGACTTAGTATCTTTATTTATTTTTGGTGTTTCTTACTTTTAAAGTGGATGATCACCTTTGAAAGCATACATCTTAAATAAAATATGGATTTGAGGCACCTTAGAAAGTCATCTTCATGGCCACTGGCTGGAAGAAAATAGATTGCAACCAGCAGCTGGAGTCAATACAAAATTAAATGACACAGCAAGAGTATTCAAATATTTTCTTAGGCATAGAAATAGACCTTTCAGAATTATCATTTTTAAAATCATAACTATTTCAAAAGGTACATGGTTAGTAACCATGTAAAAAAATAAGGTACAGCATGTTATAAATAAAACATGTTTTACATGGAAACCTCAATTATAGAAAGTAAAGCCTACTTATGAACTATTTTCAGACATTCAAGTTAAATTATAATTGATAACAGCCCAATTTTCCGATTAACTTATGTTTCAAAATAGTATACAATTTTTAAAATAAGCTTCAATATAATCATACTTCTATAATTCCTCTGGATATTCTTGCTTCAGAGAGCTGTGCAAGCCCAGAGAAACAGACTAACCCTTCATACCCCAGTTTCACACATGAAATGGGAATATTAACAGCAATGCTGTACACAGTCCCTCAAACCTTCACAGAAGAGTAATATGTTCCACTAAGCTAGACTGGAAGCCGGCATTGGAAGTACTTGTCAATGGTCTAGTGGAAAGTCATTTCAAAACTGATGAAATAGCATTTCCCTTGGTAACTCAGGGGAATTTTACTGGTATGCTACAAAATCTGACTCCTGGTTTATATCAAATTTTTATATTCTGTTGCTGTTGACATTGTTATGTCTTTTGTTTTACATTTGTTTTGGTCTTCCTTCTCCCAGAAACTATTATTTATGAGCAGATGTGTTAGTTTGCAGGCATATCTCAAAGCTATGACTTTCTTACCACTTTCTGTCAGAAGATGATCTAATCTGTGAGTCAAACTGTATTACAAACACCTAATCTTATTCTGGTCCTGATGAAATCAAACACTTTGGAACAATTTCTTCTTCATTGTTCTAGAGCATTGCCATTATGCTTCTCCTGTATTTGAGCAAACAAGAACAGATGAGAGAGGACTAGGCAAGTTAAAAATATCAGTCTGTCTGTCTGTCTGTCTATCTATCTATGTATTTTTACTTAACTTCAATTTGCCAACATATAGTACAACATTAGTTTCAGATGTCGTTTTTAATAATTCACAGTTGCATATAACCCCCAGTGCTGATATAAGCCCTTTAAAAAAAAGATGACAACTCAGTAAAGATTATTGGATTATGTTCTTTGGTAAATCTATTTCTTGGCTATTCCTAAAAAGAAAAGATCACACCCAAGGACCACATTAGAATACATTTATTTGAAAACACTCCTTATCAGCTGCCAATTAAAAAAATTCTCAAGCAGCAATGAATTTAATCAACATAGACCTTCTGAGTCCCAGGCCTGAGATGCTGAAAGGAATGAATAAAGTTAAGAAGCTTTTACTTGTAACTTTTCATTCTGGCAGATTAAACAACTAAGTCTCTTTTTCCTAAATTATTAATATTTCCAGGTAAGGTGGGATTATTCAGAGGTTATTTTTCATATAATTCCCATACTCTAGCACAGGATTAGCAACATCCTTCTAATTCTTTTAATTTAAATAATGGTGGGAAGGAGGGGGGAATAAAATCATTAAGCATTGTAAACAGTCTAGCTGATAAAGAGCTTTTGTTTTTTTTAGTTTGTCTTATTATTTAATTATGTATAATTAACATAAAATGTTTATATAGCAAAATTACATACAAATGTATAATATTATCTAAGACCTGGAACAAATTTTCATAACTGAGACTCTATACAGAAATATATGTTTGAAAAATTCATTCGAACTTTAAGGAAAAATAAATAATTATTTTAAGTACAATTTTTTTGTCCTCACAATTTAAAACTACCCCAAAATTGCTTCCAGTATCATGTAAAATAAAGACAGAATTCAATAAAGGTTTTTTTTTTTCTGGGAAACCAACTAGGGGTGGTGGAAGGTGAGGTGGGCAGAGGGTAGGGGTGACTGGGTGATGGGCACTAAGGGGCGCACTTGATGGGATGAGCACTGGGTGGTATGCTATATGTTAGCAAATTGAACACCAAAAAAAAAATAAATAAATTATAAAAAAAACAATAAAGAGCTTTTGTAGGGATATTTTTTTTGGTGAAATAAATCGGCACTGATGCATAGAAACTGATTTGAGGGAAAAGGGATACCAAAGAAGACACAATGCAAGAAAATAAATTAAAAAGTAATATGAGGAAAAGGTTTCATGACTGACAGTAAATCATTTATTCATGGCCATTTATTGATACTATACTTCCAACAGCATGCTAAAGTAATACTAAAATCTTTATTTTTAGAGAAACATTTATTTATCTCAAAGGCTTAAGGAACTATTCATTCCATTTAATACACTTTTCCAATATATTTGATGTAAGATTCTAAATATAGCAAATATAGTAGAATTTTCCCATTCTTATCCCTATTATGTTTTTATTCTTTTTTTCTAGAGGTATTTGGAGGATCATAAGACAGATATTTGAGGTTCCATGTCCCCATTAGATAACTGATTTGACAAACTCTTAACTTGTGAAGATCATTTTAAGGTTTGTATAAATTCATCCTTGGCCAATATGCTGGAGTGGACTTATTATGCATTGTAAGAATTAATTATTAAACTTTCAAGAGGTTTTCAAGCCAATTGACATCCCAGGGGTAGTCTGAAACTGGCCCCATGTAGGAGTATTTACATCATGTTAATTGTCAAATGCTACGAATCAGGACTTCTCTAACCCCATATCCAGAGCTAGTTAATAAATATTTACCAGTAAGTATAAGTACACCGTTGGTCAGAGCTATTCTTTGACTTTTTCATAATATGCCAAGGAAAATAAAGCCTACTATATAATACAACTTTGACCAAAATGCCTTCTAAAATATTTTATGTTTATTTTTTGTATTAATAATTTCAAAATTTCAAGAATTGGTACTACTAAGCTTAAAAAATATGGGCCAGTCAAATCACATTAGATTAGGCTTCTCTGTTTTGATTTTAAAGTTGGAAATGATGTCCTTCAAAGATATATATTCATTTTACTCAGACACAGTAAGTTAGTGAATTTCTCCATTCACTGTAGTCTCTTCCTGCTGTCCAACCTATTCTGAGGAGTTAACTCTGCTGATACAGCAATTGGACATCCAAAGAACACATTATTTTATAAGTAACTATATAAATGAAATATGTATGTTTACATAGTCATTTGACATTACTCTGCTGAAGTAAGACAAAAAAGTCAGAAGGCAATGGTCAAATCAATAGAAATTAGAATAAACACCAATTAAAATGTAAAAAAACCTTAGGAGGAGACAGCTTCCCAGGCCCAACATTATTGGTTTACTGTGATGGCCAGGGAGGACTTCCAAGACAGAGGAAGGACCAGATTGAGACCTAAATCAGCACCATGCTTTACTAAATAAGACCTGAACTCTTGGCAGTTTCTAACAGGCAACCAACACATATTAAACTGTTTGTAGGGATCCCTGGGTGGCGCAGCGGTTTGGCGCCTGCCTTTGGCCCAGGGCGCGATCCTGGAGACCCGGGATCGAATCCCACGTCGGGCTCCTGGTGCATGGAGCTTGCTTCTTCCTCTGCCTCTCTCTCTATCTCTCTGGGACTATCATAAATAAAATTTAAAAAATAAAAAATAAAAAAAATAAACTGTATATCAACTTATTACAGTGTTCTCCATCTAAATTGTCATAGGAAAAATAAAGTTGTTTCATTCATTTCGGCTTCAGTTTCACATCTGGGCAAAGCACACTGCTGGTAAAGACAGCTCTTATTTTCCTGGTGAAAAATGGACCCTGGGTCTCTGCACAGGAAGTATTTAGCGCCTTTGTGGCAGTGTTCAGTTTAAGCCAGACTGCAAATAAGAGAGCCATCTGTGTTTAAACATGGAAAGGGTTCACAGTAAGGGAAGAGATCTTAAACTTTTCTCTTTTCCTGGGTGTGGATCTTGCTTAGTATCCCTGAGGAAATGAGCTGTTAAGGGATGCGCTGCTCTGTGAATCACAGCTCTGAAAGGAGATACAGATGGCTGTATCTGTATACAAATATACACCAAAGTAAACCTTCCATTGTGGATAATTTAGTAGGTTGATTAGAGCACATTTCATCACTGACCAACAGAACAGAAACAACTACGAAAGCTGAAGGCTCATTCCAGAAACATCTCTGACCAAAGTTTTCTCGAGCTTTAACTTCATGGTTTTATATTTAATCATTTCAGCATTTTGCTAGTTAAACAATTCTGATATGAAATGTGAATCCCAGAAAGTGCAGTTTCATTCCACATAGCTGGAAAATTGGTAACTCATTTTTCTCTTCCACTTGTTATCGATTCGTAAAGATCATTCCAAATCCCCACTACTTATTCTGTTCATTAAATTGTCTTATTCCATGGTTTTTCCAGAAACTTTAGCCACAGTTCTAATATCTCTTTGTAAATGTTGTCTCATTTTAAATAACTGCTTTAAACAAATATTCTAAACTCACTACCAAATTTAGGGCAGCAGATTCAGACTCGAGCCCTCCAGATCACTTGTCTACAATCCATACAACACATAAGAACAAAGTCTTCCAGGGGCACCTTGGTGGCTCAATGGCTCAGGTCATGATCCAGGGTCCGGGGATTGAGTCCCACATTGGGTTCCCCACAGGGAGCCTGCTTCTCCCTCTGCCTATGTCTCTGCCTCTCTATCTCTCATGAATAAATAAATAGAATCTTAAAAAAGAAAAAGAACAAAGTCTTCTAGTTCAGGCAGGGCAAGCCCTCCAGATCGGTTACTCTTATCTCTTTTATTCACATCATCACCATTACTTATAGTTTTTCTCTAAATTTGTATTAAAGAAATCAAGTATCTTTGTAAAACTGTATAATGTAGACATTATATCAGTATTAATTTTCTTTATTAAAATCCTACTTCAGTGACTTTAACTCTGAAAAGTAAAATGACAATGTTTTTTCTTAGAACATACCAGGTATCAGAGATATTGCTGTTTCCATGCAACAGTGATATTCATGAACTTGATCAATGTGTCATCACTTAAGAATCCATAAGAATAGGATATAAGCTGGTTGGTGTGGATCTGGCTGTGTCCACTACTTTTTATTGTCTTGGAGGGCACTGGGCAAATGCTGAATTCTCTCTACAGGAGGGACAGAAATGCAAGGGTTCCCTGACCATGTCCCACTGATTCTGAATAATTTGAGGCCATGTATTAGAACACTAGAACTTAAGAGTGTCAAAGTATGAGGTGGTCTAGTCCAGACTGAATCCTAATCAAGTAAATCTCTGAATGGGCCAAGCAGAACCACCCCTTTCTGTCCTTTTTCCCAGGGATGGAAGAACTGGTGGTGGTCTTGGAAAGCACTCCAGCTCCAGCTTCAGCTCTAGTTCTAGACTCTAGGTCTATCCCTCTTATCTACGGAACCATTTTTAAACTGCTAGGAAACTCTGGGTAGACCATATACCTATATGAACTGCATATTTATATAATCACTCTCTGGATGTGTTTAGATTCTTTACTATGAAAAAGGCATTGCAAATCTCACATAGGCATCTGATTCCAGGTTGGTTCCCTGTTAGATTCCAGGAGTTTTATTAAGCAAAGGAAGAAGCCCTTCACAGCTGATCTCACTTCACATGCTGGCATATAGTTCTAGGTATTGATATATCCCCACAGACCTAAACAACAGTTAAGTCCAGCAGAACATTATATGACGCACAGTCTTTCTTCACGTTGGCAGCAATAGTTTGGATACTGAGAATACGGTTGTGGGTTTTTTCCTCCTGTTGTGTTACATATTTTATCAGTAATCTGAAAATCACTATATTAACACATTTGAACTGCTTAATCAATGCTAGTAAGTTGGCACTGTCAGCCTTTTCCCTCACTATCTATACTTAATATTTCTCTTGGGTGTGTTTTTGAATGGAACAAAGAAGGATAATTCTTCCTGTTTTTCTATTTTCCTTTTCCACCTCCCTGTCCTTTGGCTGCTATTTTACAAAACATCCTAATTTATAAAAGAATGGTCTCTTACAAGAGATGAAGTACAAGAATTTTAAACCCCTTAATTGCACTGTGTGTTTCAAATCTTAAAACTGAATTCTAATTTAGTGCCTCAACATTCTAAATCAACATTCCAGGAATTTTTTAAATCTTGCAATGATGCAAAGTATCAAGTTGAAAATCAACCACAAGAAGACATAACATTTCCACACTTTTAACTTATGGGCTAAAAATGGAAAAAGATTCACATTGCTTATATTTGCTTTAGCCTGATTAATGGCAGTTATATCAGAAGGCCTTGGCCAACACTTGGGGAAAGCAGCCAAGTACACAGAGACAAGCCAAAAGTCACTAAAGATGAGCAAGTCACAATGCACCATCTGTGGTGGCACCAGATACCTGCATAAAATAAATTCTCAAAATAAGAGAAAATTCACTTAAGAGAAATGCAGCTTCTTTTAATTAACTTTCCTCCAGTAATTGTTATCTTTTTAGGAAATACCATAAATATCCTGCTGGATATTTATGATTGTTTGGGCAGCTTTTCTCACGAGGGCCATAATTAACAGGGAGACACAGTTTTGGTTCCCTCTGTCCCACACAAAGACAACTTGGGACTCTTAAATAATGCCTTGCTTTCAAATTAATGCAAAATGTTATTACATTAACCCAGGAATCAATTAAGCTATTTTAAAGAAATAATATATTTTTTACAATAACCAGGCTTTAGTTGAATAAGCTGAGCTGAAGTGTGGCTATAACTCCAATAACACTTGGATGAATTTAACCTAAAGGAATTACAACTTAATACAAATAGATGAGGGATATCTGGGTGGCTCAGTAGTTGAGTGTCTGACTTTGGATCAGGTAATGATCCTGGGGTCCTAGGATGGAGTTCTGCATCAGGTTCCCCTTAGGGAGCCTGTTTCTCCCTCTGCCTATGTCTCTGCCTCTTTCTATTAATCTCTCATGAATAAATAGATAAAATCTTTAAAAAAAATACAGATAGATGAGATTTCATCAGAGCACATGGCAAAATATTTTTTACCACTTTTATGTAGTTTGTTTTAAAATATGTCAACTCAGTCTTTGGAATTTTAAAGACATTTTTATATCTTCTCTAATATAATCATTTATATGTGTACTAATACAACCATCACACTTCCACATACTAGACTCTTCCTAAGTTAGGGGTATGAATTAAATTATTGTTTTTAACCACATTAGTGGAGACAGCTCTACTTTCAGCACTTGAGCCAAAGGATCAGGAATGGCCACACAACAGAGGCAATGACTTCAACACCTCACTGACCTTGACTCACAAGTATCTCTGACTTTATCACCCCTCCGGTTCCATTGTCTTGTTTAGTTCCAACCTTCATTAATTCTAAAATGGTCCATGACAGTAACCTCCTCTCTAGCATCTGGGCCTCCAAACTACCCTACACTCCATAGGAATGTGGCCATTTGACACCTGTCCTAACAGAGCTTTGGAAATTGTTCAAATGTCAATAGCCCTTAAAGTTCAAACTCTAGTAAGTCAACAATTTTCTGTTAAGCAAATCAATTGATAAACCAACCTCTTCACAATTTGTCTCTAACCTATCTCTTTGGCCTTATGTCTAACTATCCATATGCGCTCCCAAATATCCTAAACTGTAGTTTTCATCACAATGGCAAATTATAGACTATATAATCAGGCTCCCTGGGTTCTAATCTCAATAGTATCACCTTCAAAATGTGTTAGCGGGAGACCAAATACTTTATTTTTTGAAATTTCAGTTTTCCCATCTGTACAATTGGGATCAAAAGGTTGTTGTTAATTAAATGACACACACTAATATTAAATAAAGAGTAGCACAGAACATGAAGACTCCTAACTCGGGGAAATGAACTAGGGGATGTGGAGGGGGAGGAGGAGGGGGGGTGGTTAGTGGGTGACGGGCACTGAGGGGGGCACTTGACGGGATGAGCACTGGGTGTTACTCTGTATGTTGGCAAATTGAATACCAATAAAAAATAAATTTATTATGAAAGAAAAGAAAAGAACAAAAAGAAAAGAAAAGAAAAGGAAAGAAAGAAAGAAAGAATGAAAGAAAGAAAGAAAAGAAAGAAAGAGTAGCTAGTAATAATCACAGCAAACAAACACTTAATCCATGCCTTTACCCCAAACTTTCTGGCTGATGTGTCCTCCCATCTGGCATCCTTTTCTCAATGAACTCCTATATGTCCCTCAAAGATTAGTTCAAATGGCACCTGCCTTTGAAAGCCTTCCTTTACCATTTCACTTGGGAAAAGGTAGCTTTCCCCACTGAAATACGCTTACAGCATTTTGTGAATATTGTATATTACAACCTGCATCTTCATAAATCTCTATATATGTGTTCTTCCTATAGTGTAAGATCTGCATGGAAAACAATAATATCTTGACATCCCCATACTCGGTTATGGGTACACTGTACCATCCCTCACCCAAGAAAGATATAGTAAAGTCCTAATACCCAGTACCTCAAAATGTGACCTATTTGAAAACAGAGTTGTTGCAGATATCATTAGTTAAGATCATACTGGAGTAGAGTGGAGCCCTAATCCAAAACAAATGATATACTTTTAAGAAGACAGCAATGTGAAGACACAGAGTCACAAGCACCATATGAAGCCAGAGGCAGAGATTGGAGTGATATATATCTCAAGCCAAAGAGTGCTAAGAATTGCTGGCCTTCATCAGAACCTATGAAGAGGCAAAGAATTCTGCCCCAGATCCTTCAGAAGGACTGTGGCCCGACCAAAACATTGATTTCAGACTTCTAAACTACAGAATTGCGAGATAATAAATTTCCGTTGTTTTAAGCCAGCAACTTATGGTACTTCATTATAACAGCCCGAGGAAACCAATACATGTTCCCAGATTCAGGGGGAAAAACTAACATATTTGTGTTAAAGAAGCAAATGACTTTAAGAATTTTACTTAATCAATTGGGACTTACATAGAAAAATAGGAGTGTACAGAGATGGCTAGATTAGACCATCCTAAATTCTGGCTTTAAGAATCTGTAAGTACCTGATTTCCTATTTAAGTATCATATTTAACTTCCTTGCCCACCTAAAAAATTAAGGTTATTGATGCTTTTTCTTTTAAGATTTTTTTATTCATGGGATCCCCGGGTGACTCAGTGGTTGAGTATCTGCCTTTGGCCCAAGACATGATCCTGGAGACCCAGGATCGAGTCCCGCATCGGGCTCCCTGCATGGACCCTGCTTCTCCCTCTGCCTGTGTCTCTGCCTCAGAGAGACACTGAAAGAGAGAGAAAGAGGCAGAGACACAGTCAGAGGGAGAAGAAGGCTCCATTCAGGGAGCCCGATGCGGGACTCAATCCTGGGTCTCCAGGATCTTGCCCTGGGCCAAAGGCAGGTGCCAAATCACTGAGCCACCTAGGCATATCAAGATTGATACTTAAGACTTAGAAAATGTTGACATATTCCTCCTTGCCCTGTACCTACACTGACTGCTTATAAAATGAAACCTAGTCTTATTCATCAGAGCAATGACATAAAAGTTTTTCAACAGGTGATTCGTAAAAAATGGCATACTTATTCATCTTAATATGGTATCTATAGTCCAAGGAGATTGTGTCTGAGACTCCAGAAAGTTTTTTCCAAAGCATTTTTATTAACAACATGTTTGCTCTCAGGGACCTATTAATTTATTATAATGTAGTTATACTGATAGGCATCTTACCTAAAAACATTCATTTACATGGAAATAACAGTGTAAAGACAGATAAAAGTAGTCTTATATTTAGGCCAGAATCAAGGTCTATCTACTCTTTACGTTAGTAATTGCAGCTAAGAAGGAAGGAAAAAATATAGAATTTGGAAGGAGAAATGTAATTTCAGTCACTGTGGTTAGAAGGGACATTTATTGTATGATTGAAATAAGTCAATAGGAGAATGACAAACATTAAATGGTCTCATTCATTTGGGGAATATAAAAAATAGTGAAAGGGAATAAAGGGGAAAGGAGAAAAAATGAGTGGGAAACATCAGAAAGGGAGACAGAACATGAGAGACTCCTAACTCTGGGAACAAACTGGGCGGGGGGTGGAAGGTGAGGTGGGCGGGGGGGGGTGACTCGGTGATAGGCACTGAGGGGGGCACTTGATGGGATGAGCACTGGGTTTATTCTATATGTTTGCAAATTGAACACCAATAAAAAATAAATTTATATTAAAAAATCCAAAGTACACAAGGAAGGCAAAATGCCATACTTATTTGGTGCCTAAAATAACATGTTATTATAAAGTAAAGCAATTTCATTTTTGGAGCATGGAAAATCCCAAAACTATGAAAAATGTGCTTTCTGAGATCTCTAAGAGCCTTAACTTCAAAAACATGCAGTGAAGGTACTAAATAAATCTTTCAAGAAAAAGAATGCTCTGGCATGAGTCAAACATCCAGTTTCTGACACCTACATTCAATGTTGCCTCTAAAGAGATGTCTTGTCTTTCACTGCTCAGGTCCTTGAGAACCAGGCCTCACAATGAAGGAAGTCAGTATAGTCACAGTCTGGTTCTCCAGCTTCTGGAACTCCCAAGAATGCACAGATTTGATCCAGTCATCTATAATCCAACAGTCATTCAATAATCATGAGTTATGCCTTACCCTAGGCTCACCACTGATTTGCTGTTGGCAGCTTTGATTAATTTTTTTTCCTGAAGCTCAGTATTCTCATCTGTAAGCAAGGATAATGATGGTATCTGCTTCCTAGGATTTGTTGTGGTAATTAAATAAGAGATGGCTCATAGGACTTCACATAGAGCCTGGCATATGATAATTACCCAATACAAGTTAACTGCTGTCTTTATCATCATTACTGGAATATGTTATAAAACTAGTAAGCAAGTTGAGGGTAGGACTGTGCCTATTACTTAATGGACACCCACACTGAACAGCTGAGACCAGTGAATGCTAAAGTAAATCTTCGTGCCAATTCCAGCCCAAAGCCTACTTCTGTAAATGTTTATCGGAACACAGCCACTCCTGATCTTTTATATGTTGTCTATGTCTACGTTACCCAGCAGATGTACATAGTTGTAACAAAAGGACTGAATAGGCTGCAGACTGTGAACCATTTATTACTTGGCTCTTTAAACAATAAGTGTGTTAATCCTGCACTAGAGCATCGCCACTTACTATGTGGTCCTCAGCTCATTAGAAATACAGACACTGGGATCCCTGGGTGGCTCAGTGGTTTAGCACCTGCCTTCCGCCTAGAGCGTGATCCTGGAGGCCGGGGATCAATTCCTGCATCAGGCTCCCTGCATGGAGCCTGCTTCTCCCGCTGCCTGTGTCTCTGCCTCTCTCTGTGTGTCTCTCATGTAGAAATAAACAAAATCTTTAAAAAAAAGAAATACAGACACGTAGGCTCCCTTGACCTACTGAATCAGAAACTATATATTTTCACAAAATCTTCAAATGATTTACAAACATTAAGGGTTGAGAAACAGTGGTCTAGGTCAGAGGTTAACAAAATTTCTGTAAAGGGATAGAGAGTAAATATTTAAGCCTTTGTTGCAGGACTATAATATCTGTTCAAATCTGCCTTCCTATCTCAAAAGCAGCCAGAAAAAAATATGTAAATAAATGGGCACGGTTCCATGCCAATAAAACCAAGTATGGAACCTGAAGTTTCAATTTTATACAATTTTCATGTATCACAAAATATTCTTTTAATTTTTTTCAACCATTTAAAAATGTTGAAACCTTCCCTTAGCTTGTGTACCATACAAAAACAGGCAGCAGGGCAGCCCGGATGGCTCAGCGGTTTAGTGCCACCTTCAGCCCGGGGCATGGTCCTGGAGACCCGGGATCGAGTCCCACATCAGGCTCCCTGCATGGGGCCTGCTTCTCTCTCTGCCTGTGTCTCTGCCTCTCTATGTGTCTCAAGAATAAATAAATAAATAAATAAATAAATAAATAAATAAATAAATAAATAAATAAAATCATTAAAAAAAAAAAAAACAGGCAGCAGGTAGGATCTGGCCTGTAGATCAGAGTCAGTAGTCTTAATCTAGGCTAATGCCACATCACTGTTTAGCCAGCAGGTTACCCCTCCTCCCATACTCTCCCCAGGACTCTAAAAACCTATGTGTATTTTCTGGCACATGTGACTTTAGAGATTTCACATTCATATGTGGAATTTAAGAAACAAAACAGATGAACATATGGGAAAAGGGGGAAAAAAGAGAGAAGGAAAAAACCATAAGAGACTTAAGGACAGAGAACAAACTGAGGGCTGCTGGAGGGAGATGAGCAGGGATGGGCTAGATGGGTGGTGAGGACACTTGTCAGGATGAGCACTGGGTGTTGTATGTAAGTGATGAATTACTGAATTCTACTCCTGAAACCAATATTGCAAATCTATGTTAAGTAGAACTTAAATACAATTTAAAAAAAAATTACCGTAATTGGATTAGGAAAGCATATGGTCATGTGAAAGATTATATTACCTGAATGAAAATCAGCATTAGAAAGAAGTGGGGAGGAATGCAGGAGCTATTACTCAGTAGTCACACAATACTCAATACTACAATCAATAAGAGGTATCCTGTTCATCAGCCTTTGAAGGTAGCCAATTAATTTGCAGGAAATAGTAACTGGGATATTCTGTGACTACACAATTTTATATTACTGGAGTAATAAAGATCTGAAGCAGCCTCAATGTAATTACAGAATAAAGGCACATACCACAATCTGAGAATAGTTCTAGAATTTGGCAAAACCTGGTCCTAACACCTTTCAGTAAACCAATGTTCATCAAGGACTCAAGCAGTTGGGATTTATAACTGCCACTCAGGCCCCAGCCAACTTTCCCCATGATGTGATCAGTTCCAATTAATATAATACACTTTAATTTGTGTATCATTCTGTATTCAAGTATGACAAGTACCTTAAGCAAAGAAAAAAAGCAAAGTTGAATTTAAAAAAATTAAAACATTCTAATGTGACCCAGAAGCTATCAATTTGTGAATGCTGCCGGGGCAGGGGGTCTTCTCTTACAGCCTCATTTAAGGGGGCTGCAAGTGGACAGAAACAAGGCTTGGTCATTCATAGCCGATAGATGATAGAAAACTGAAATGGAAAGAGAAGTCTGTGCATTCTGGTCCTTCTGTCCCTCCCTGTTCACCCACAGTGTCCACCTAGCAGCACAAGTACAGAAACTTGGTTTCTGTAAGCCAAGAGGAAGAGAACACTGTTTCTGAGACCCAGTTGATGGAGGAGGGGCCATGGCACACAATTCCTATTTACTTTTTCAACTATTTCTTCAAACTAAGAAAAAAACCCTATTCTAAATCTAACCTATTCTAAAATTATCTTAAATTTTCCAAAAACGAGATAGAAAGCATCTCAAATTCCCCTTCATAATTTGAAAGCACAAGTTAGAAATTGAGCACCAATAAAAAATAAATTTATTATAAAAAAAAGAAAAGAAACTGATGTCTGTTAATATATATCAGTACCTCATGTGTTTCAGACACAGCTATCTTACCTTCCTGTTATGTTTTGCTCTTTATTATACGAATGTACTAATGTAGCCAAGTAATTTAGGATGGGATCAACTCTAGTGGACTTCACAAGCAGGTTTAGTTTAGTTGGACAGCTATTCTTTTAAGTGTGTTGTTGCTAAAAATGTGACAGAGCTACTCTTTCTTCCATGAGTGTTCTGAAGACGTATTTAAACATTTCAACCTGTAAGAATCTGCTTAATCCCTCTGCAGAATATTAAAGGGAAAAGAAGTTACTCTTTGACCAGGAAAGTTTAAGGCATTTAAATATGATCAGATATCCAGAAATAAAATAGTACATTCCATGAAGAAACTAGGAAATCACAACACAGATACATTCATTGTACATGAAAAACTCAGAAACTTAGTATAAAAGCAAAGAAAATATTAAGTGACATTATTAAAGTAAGCTAACTAGAATAAGAAAATAACACCAAAACCACATTAATTCTATTGGTTTTTCTTGCACAGAACAGAGGGAAAATGATAAAAAATTGGACATATTAAATTTCTCCATTCTTTCCACTTAAGGGTAAAGTCTAGATCGAAAATGTTCTAAGAATTTCCTTTTATTTTATTATTATTATTATTTTAATATTACTTATTATTATTTATATGGAGCCCAATGCAGAACCTGAACTCATGATTTGAGCTGATACCAAGAGTCAGACACTTGATCAACTGAGCCACGCAGGTGCTTCGAGAATGTTTTGAGAATTTAATGGATAATTATTTCCCTTAAATCCAAATTTTTCCTTAATAGATTTTTAAAGAACCATATGCTCCTCAATAGTACTTAGTTTTGGCTTATGAATAAGATGAAAAAAGTTTGAGGGATAATGGCTTTTATGTATGGACCTGGGTGTGCAGATGCACACACACACACACACACATGCATGTGTGTGTGTATTTCCATCAACTGTTTATAATGGAAGTGTATCCAGAATAAGGATAAAACTACTGATTGGATTCTTAAACAATATAACTACTGCCTCAGAGTCTTAGAAAAACACTAGCTCAGAAGCTGCCAGGACTCTAAGAAATCAACCAGGATATGTACAAGCAAACTGCAGAACATTTATTAAAAGTCCACTACCTAATCTAAGGTGATTTTAGTACATCTATAGGTGTTTATGAGATTTTATCACATATCACTATGGTTCATAAAGCATTATTTATACAAACAATAACCATAGAAGTCCAACTCTCTAAACTTTCAAGATACCACTCGGTAAAGCAATCAATTACTTTGATTTAGTACACTGCTCTGGATTTTTCCTGGATGGCAAAGCCTAGATATTGGGAAAGACGCTAAAGACACGGCCAAGCTTCAGACCTTATCCTTTCTCCCTAAAAGACATTTATTTTTTTTTAAATTTTTATTTATTTTTGATAGTCACAGAGAGAGAGAGAGGCAGAGACACAGGCAGAGGGAGAAGCAGGCTCCATGCACCGGGAGCCCGACGTGGGACCCGATCCCGGGTCTCCAGGACCGCGCCCTGGGCCAAAGGCAGGCACCAAACCGCTGCGCCACCCAGGGATCCCCCTAAAAGACATTTAAATAGTACCTACCGGTTGCAGACAGATATCATGTTGGTTTATGTAGATTTTCATCTATATCAAGTGTTAGTACCTTGGAGTACAAAGGATCCTTTTGGTCTTCCTAAAAACAAGGGAAAAATTGAGCAAAGGCATTCCTCATATGTGTGCTTTACTCAGTTACTTTTGCCACTTTGGCTTTGGACTTTTTGGAGTGGAAGGTGAAATCTAGATGAAAATCAGACCCTTTTCGTACCCTGTTAACTCTTAACTCCTTTTCTTTTAATTCCAGTACAATACCAACTTTATTTCTTAAAGGCCCTTCCAGTTCTGTGTAATCCATAATCCCATGAAGACTTCCACAGACCCTGACCACAGCAAATTCAAATTATTTGATAAGAAGACACCCTTCAGATAAATGGGACTTTTGTGCTGCTCTTTCGAATAATCTCTGGGACCCGGTCTTGCTATTGTGGTTTGTTGTCTGTTTTTATTTAGGGTTTTTATTTATTTGAGAGAGACGCAGAGACAGTGACAGAGAGCACAAGCTCAGGAGGAGAGGGAGAAGCAGACTCCCCACTGAGCAAGGAGCCTGATGCGGGGCTCCATTTCAGGACCCTGGGATCATGACCTGAGCCAAAGGCAAACACTTAACCAACTAGTCACCCAGGTGTCTTCTCTTGTTGTTGATCATCCTGTCTTTAGGAATTTTCTCCACATTTGGCCACACTAATCTGACTTCCCCACTTAACCCACCACCCATTGCATCTCATGAGTGGCTTTAAACGACAAAAAGGAAAATCCTGAAAGACATCAAACTCCTAAAAGAAAGGGGAATTGTTAGGGACACTCCCAGAGCTGCAGCCCACCCCCTGACTTGTGATGGTATTTGAGGGCACTGAAACCAAGGGTAGAGCAGAACACACAGTTGTCTGGTAAAGCTCAGCAGTAATGACCAACTGGTGTTTGGCCAGAAATTCCGTTTTCCCTCCTCTTCCCCTAAAGACCATTAACGTTTTTTCTTTTAAGGATTTTATTTAGTTATTCATGAGACACACAGAGACAGAAGCAGAGACAGGGGCAGGGGCAGAAGCAGGCTCCAGGCAGGGGGCCCGAAGCGGGACTCGATCCCGAGTCTCTAGGATCAGGCCCTGGGCTGCAGGCCCGCTAAACCGTGAGCCACCCGGGCTGCCCACATTTTTTCTTTAATGTGATGGATTTGGCAGGTGAATTTATTCCATCTAAATACGAATGCCCTGTCTCGATTCATTCTTCTAGCCTGAACTTTTTAAAAGTCTTCCGCCAAAAACAAACCGCCATCGCTGTACCCTCCGCCACCTCCCGCAGAACATCCGGTCATCAAATTGCATGAAAATCCTCTCCTCGCGGGGCTGCAAAGACGCATCTGATCCCTTTCCCCTGTCCCGCCCTCAGAAAGGCAGGCCCGGGGGGCGCACGTACCTCGCGGAGGCCCCGCCGGTGAGGGGGGCGGCGGCCCGGGAGCCCGCGTGCCCTCCACAGAGAGCCGTCCTCCGCGGTGCGGCCAAGGGCGCCAGGACAGTGGCCGGGCAGGGCCGCGGCGGGAGAGCGCACCTTGCGGGGTGTTTTCAGGCAGGCTTCCAGCTCGGCGGCCCGGACTCTCGGATGCGCCCCGAAACCCTGGTCTCCCTCGGGGAGTCCCTGCCGCCTCACCGCGCATGTGCTGGCAACTGCAGGCGCCCAACGGCCTCCCGCCCGCCTCTCACCTGCGCGTGCGCAGTCGCTCCTCAGAGCCAGCGGGCGCCGGAGCACCCGAGGCCTGTGGGAGCGGAGCTGCTTCCGCTCAGGCGGGCGTCCCCGGGCCTGGAGCTGGTCCCGCGAAGCCTGCAGCCGCGCTCGCCGTTGACGTGCGGTAGAAAGCAAGCTCGAAGCCGGCGCTTTCCTGCCTGTGGCCAGAAGCCTCTGCCTGTACACAGATCTGGGTCGGTGCGGCCGAGGCCTAGACGTGGGGTTCACGTGCTGTTCCACAGTCCAGCCGCTCTCGCGGGGGCGGCCGCGCGGGGAAGAGCTCGCCGTCCGGGGGTCTCCCTGCCAGGACCCCCTTAACTGGCCGTCCGGCTCCCCGGGACCCTCGAAGGCAGCTCGGACAGAGGCCCAGGAGAGCAGGAGGAAAGGAGGAGAACTTGCTGCCCCACCTGCCATGCCCCAGAAGGCGCCGTCCAGCCTGGCGGGCGGGGGGCGGAAGCCGGTGGTCACCCCAGCGCGCGGGGCGGCTGTGCAGGCGCCCCAAGGCCCGGAGGAGCCTGCAGCAGCAGCCTAGGAAAAGCTTTCTCAGCTGACAAATGAAACGATTCTTGGAGCCAGAAAGGAAACACGACGGGTCCATAGGGGCTGTGGTTTTAGATGCTCATCTCCTTCAGGGCAGCCCGGGGGCCCAGCGGTTTAGCGCCGCCTGCAGCCCGGGGTGTGACCCTGGAGACCCGGGATCGAGCCCAGCAGGGGCTCCCTGCCTGGAGCCGGCTTCTCCCTCTGCCTGTGCCTCTGCCTCGCTCTCTCTCTCTCTCTCTTGCCTCTCCTGAATGAATAAATAAAATCTTCAAAAAATAAAATAAATTATAATCCCCTTCAAACAGTATTATGCTAATCCACATAGGTGGATTTTCCATTTCCCTGTCTCATTCTTTGTGCCAAAATTTGCATACGGTTTACTTCTACATATGTTTAAAAAAACACTGGCAAACATTACTATTATTTATTTTTAAAGATTTTTTACTATTGTTTCTGTAGACACATGGTTAACTGTATGGTTTTTTTTTCCTTTAAGAGTTTATTTATTTATTTGAGAGGGAGGGAGCGAGAGCACCTGCCCACAAGTCAGATGCGGGCTGAATCCCAGGGCCCCTGTATCATGACCTGAGTGGAAGGCAGATGTTTAAAGGACTGAGCCGCCCGGGGTGCCCTATGTTTAACTTTTAAAGAAATCGCCAGACTAGGGATCCCTGGGTGGCCCAGCGGTTTGGCGCCTGCCTTTGGCCCAGTGCGTGATCCTGGAGACTCGGGGTCGAATCCCACATCGGGCTCCCAGTGCATGGAGCCTGCTTCTGTCTCTGCCTCTCTCTCTCTCTCTCTCTGTGTGACTATCATAAATTTAAAAAAAAGAAAGAAATTGCCAGACTATTATACAAAGTGATTGCAGTGTTTTGCATTCCTACCAGAGATATAGGAGACTTCCAGTGTTCTCTATGTCCTTGTCGATAATTGCATTTGTCAGCCTTTTTATTTCAAGCTTTTTAATGGTTCTATACTGGTATTTTATAATTTTGGTTTGCATTTTCTTAATGCTTGATGATGTTGAGTATCTTTCCAGGAGCTTGTTAGCCAGAGTGTCTTCTTTTATGAAGTGTCTTTCTTTTGCTCATTTCTTAATTGAAAAGTTTCTCTTGTTATTGTGTTATACAAGTTCTTTGTATATTTTGTGCTATGTGTCTGGATCTACCTTAGACAGATGTATGTTTTGCAAATATTTTCTCTCATTTTGTGGCTGCCTTTTCATTTTCAATAGTGTCCTTTGACAAGTAAAATTTTTGGTTTTGGTGGAGTCCAATTAACAAAATCTTCATTTATGGGCTTATGATTATGTCTTGCCTAAGAAATCTCTGCCTAAATCAAGGTTATAAAGATCTTCCCTTATATTTTCTTTTAAAAGATTTAGCTCCTATGTTTATTTTGAATTATTTTTCAGGTATGGTGTAATGAGAAGGCTGAGATCCATTTGTGTGTGTGTGTGTGTGTGTGTATACGTACATATATACATACATATATATATATATATATACATACATATATATATATATCCAATTATTCTAGCATAGTTTACTAAAAAGACAATCTTTCCCCCAGCCGTAAATTTTTGACATCTTTGTTGAAAAATCAATTGGTTATATAATTGATGTATTTCTGCATTGTCATTTCTGTTCCATTTATCTGTCTATTCTCTGCCATTACTATAGTGCCTTGGTACTTTAACTTTGTAATCTTGAAATCAAATGGTATAAATCCTCCAACTTTATTAGTTTTAAAAATCATTTGCAAATTCTAGATCACTTGAATTTCCCTATCAGTTATATATTAAGTTTGTCAATTTCTCTTTACTCTCATTTATGAAAGATATTTTGCTGAATATAGAATTTAGAATTTTTTTCTGTCAACATTTTATTTTTATTTTTTATTTTTTTCTGTCAGCATTTTAGAGAGATAAGCCTCTTTTCTGTGGTTTGAATGATTTCTGACAAAAAGTCTGCTGTTTTGTTTAACTTTGTGTCTCTGCGTGCAATGTGTCTGTTTTCTTGATGCTTTTAGGATTCCCTCTTTAACACTTTTTTGGCAGTTTGATTACAATAAAACTTGGAGAGATTTGATTTATGTTTATTTTACTTAGGCTTCATTTTGTCTTTTGGTTCTGAAAGTTTATAACTTATTAAATTTGAAAAAAAAGTTGTACTATTATGTCATCAAGTATTTTTTTCTCTTCCTTTCCTTACCTACTGAAATTCCAGTTGCACAAGTGTCAAATCATTTGTTATTGTCTCAGAAGGTCACTAAAGACTAATTTTTCTTCAGCCTTTGTTAGTTTTCTGGGCTTCGTTCTCGCATTTCTATCACTATCCAATATACATATTGGATTTGTGCTGTTTTAAAGTTCTTGTCTGTTAATCAAGATTATATTTTTATATATTTTTATATATTATATGTTTAATTTTGGGTCTGTTTCATTGATTGACTTTTCTCCAAGTTATGGGTCACATTTTTCTGCTTCTTCATATATGCAGTGATTTTAGTGATGTGGGACATCATGGTTTTATGTTCTTGAGTACTGCGTTTGTTACATCTTTTTGGGTGAATTTAGAATACCTTTAATGCTCATTTAGCCCCACTTTTAAGATGAGGCTTCTCTGGGCTCTCCACTAAATGTACCATGTATTCATGAAGGTCTCTTTGCTTGGGTTTATGGGAACTTGAATGATTCTCAGACCTTTACAATCTCCAGGAATTAATTGTTCAGCTCACTGGTAACTGTTCTGTTCTCTGAAATTATTCATATCCAGTGATGGGTTTGCAAATTCATTTTCAGCCAAAGACTTGATGCAACTTCCATGAAAATATCCTGAGCACTTCTGCATAGCTCCCTCCTCTTAGGTAGTCTGCCTCACAAATTCTAATTGCCTTGGCTTCCCCAAATGATGATTTCTATCTCCTCAATTCATTCATATACACAAGTTTTGTTAGAATTCCCCTTCCTGAACTTCAGTAGAAATTCTTCTAGGCAGAAGGTCTAGACAAAGGTAGAGTTCACCTCATTCCTTTCTCTTTCCTCCAAGATTATTCTCCTATACTGCCTACCATCAAGTTTCTTAAAGTAGTTACTTCCTAAACTATGTCCAGTTTTCTAGTTGTTTATGGATGGAGGGTAATTGAAATCCTTGTTGTCTCTTGTGTGTGGCCAAATTCTCACAACATTTAGCAGGAAGGTTGGTTTTAGAAAATCCTGAAATTTCCTGTCTCTGACATGAACATAATAGAACTAAATGTAAATTCAGCTGTTAAAAGAAAAGTTAGCTGCCTTTGTTATTTAATCTCACAAGTCTTCCAGAATCTGAGTCCTTTTACTAGCAGGAAAAAATACAGTAACACTGGCCAAATAAGATTAATTCAACTTGAATTCAAAATACTTTGGGGAGGGATCCCTGGGTGGCGCAACGGTTTGGCGCCTGCCTTTGGCCCAGGGCGCGATCCTGGAGACCCGGGATCGAATCCCACATCGGGCTCCCGGTGCATGGAGCCTGCTTCTCCCTCTGCCTGTGTCTCTGCCTCTCTCTCTCTCTCTGTGACTATCATAAGTAAATAAAAATTAAAAAAAAACAACAAAATACTATGGGGGAAAAAATCTATTAAACGCTAGTCACAACTGTTTCTCCCCTCTACAGAGTCTTCTCTAACTTTCTTTCCTGTACAACTGGCTTCTGGGTGCATGCCAGCATGGTGGGTATAAAGAGGTCCACATTCTGTCTTCTGGAATTTTCCTTTCCTTCTCTCATCACTGGATGGCCCACTGGAGTGCCTACTGAGGTATGACTGGTCTGGCTTATTCTGTGGTGTCATGTCTGTTAATGCCTCTGGATCTTGTCATGACCCCACAGTGGCTCTTTCACATTTTTCTGATTGTCTCAAATCTGTGATTCTTGCTGGAGACCCAAAAGCTATCACTGATTTTCCTCATCATGCCACAGTATGCAGAATTCTTTGAAAGAGGCAGGCTTCAGATACTTCCTCAGACATTGCTTCTCTGCCCAGGGATTATATAACACCAACAAAAGGCATAATATAAGGCTTTGCAAAGGAGTGTACAGCATTCCCTCTTCCCTCTCCCTGGAGCATTAGTTCCCAAGTAGGTGGGTAGGTCACTAATACCTATACTCTTCTCCTCTTTCTCTCCTTTCCAAATCCTATGCTTCTTAGTAAAGGAAACTTTCCTTCCTGTTGTAAGGAAACTTTGTTTGCAATATGGTCTCTGTTCTTTATACTATGTTTTCTTATAAATGCAATACTATAGAAATTAAATGAATCAAGGCCACCACCTTCAATTGTAAAGAGAAGCTTTTGAAATTGAAAAACATTTGTTCTTTAACAAAGCATGGCTTCCTGACTAAATGTTTGCAGTGGACTAAAAGAGGACTCGAAAAGGAATAAAAACACTCTTTGTTCTGTACCTACTCTCTCATTCTGAAGCAGTATCATTGATTTAACAGGATCACGGTATTGGATTCTCTGCAGCCCAGGTTACGTCCTACATTCTTGAGAGTTCAGAAATCAGCTTTTGCTGCACCTAATGAGTAGATGTGTGTCTCAGGCTTGGGACAAACTTGCAAGGACCAAGATCTGGAGGCATGAAGATCAATCCCAACACTCCAGGAAACTTCTTTGAAACATTATATGCACCAAACTGTTCTTTAGTTCTTTGACAAAGGCAAGGGAAAGAAAATGTGATTATTATGAATCATGCATTGTCACCCATAATAACCCTCTTTTACCTGAAGGACCATACTGTCAGAATTTACTGACATAACTTGTATAATCACATTTAGTCTTTATATGTTGGTCTTGTATTTATACTTCTATATCAGAAGATGGCAGGAAAATCTCTTTACAAGAATACTGGGAGATCATTTTTATGAGCTCATTTAAAAGAACTTCACATGATCTGCTAATCTAAGAAATTATTAAGAGACTTCGGAGGAGGTCCCCGTCCATTAAACATTTAAACACTTGCACCAAATAACAGTCGCTGACATGAGAACTGCCAAAATCACATTCCTCTAATGACATATGATCGAGAATGTAGCACAAAAAGAATTCACAGCACAAAACCATCTAGGAACAATCAATTTTACACTAAATGTTAACATTCCCATGTGTTAAACGCACAGACCATTTTGAGAATCGGTAATCATTTCAAAAACAAGGGCTCAATATCCAATATCATGCTTTACTAGTCCTCATTGACACACAAGTACGCATGCACACAGACACTGACACACGTTCATAGATGTAAAACTTCTAGCCACATAGATTGAACAGTTTTATTGAGATCTAACTTACATCACTTTGTGGGGAAAGGTGGTGGAAAGAGCAGAAAATGCTGCTAGTGTCAATAACCAGGGTCTCGACTAGGGCCACTGTAATCAAATATATGACCTCATTTATCATGTGTTGCAGATACTGTAGTTTCCATGAAGACAGATATCACATCATTTTTTCCCCTAAAATATGAGGTGGAAAACAACTTTAGTAATTTCCATTTGGTAAGGAAGGATTGCTTGATAATTTAAGAACAGATTTAAGATGTGTCTCTTTATCCTGAAATCCTGAAATGTTTTATCGCAACACTGCAATTCTACTCATGGCCAGAAATAAACAAACAAATACATCTATGGGACTTACAAACATCAAAAGACCCCAAAATGCCACTTCAGTATTTTTATGCAAATCATTGCTCATAGCACTATAAATGTGATTTTAGTAGATTCATTAACATAAAGTTGTTCTTTTTTCCCCAAATAATTGACCTAGCTCCTTGGAACTTCTTTAGTGAGAGATACAAGAAAAGAAGAATGAGCTGTTATTTAAAACTTTTCCAGCTACTTATTTTATGTATTTTTACTCTGCCTAGATTTATAAATAGTAAGGTTGCTTCTTTCTTTTGTTTTGAGCATGTAATTTGCTAGTTCTATATCCTTGGGGGGAAAATGCTTCCTAAACCAAGATGCGAGCTGACACATGCAACTTCTCTGTGCAGGTCACCTGTTAGTAAGGTTAAAATTACTAAGAAGATGGCACTTTTAATTATTTTTGATAGGTTAGAGAGTTCAGGGTTGCCAGTTTGTGTGAGAGGAGTCTCCCATTTCCCAGTCACTCCCACTCCTCCCTTTTGTCCTTTGCACTAATGATATGCAGTGTCCTCCATCTTCAGTGATTAATTCTGGTGTTCTACTGAGCTGGTAATTTGATGTGCCCAGGAGGCTTTTTTTTTAACCAAAGGGATCAGAATGAAAAGTGGCTCAATTAAAAAATCGTGGGTAAAAGGAGAGAGCCTGTAAAACTCACACATTTCTATGTATGCGTGCAACATCCATTTCCTTTGCACTTGAATCATATAAATGCACATTAGGTCACCCTTCACAGCTAACTCTTTTTTTCTTTTTTCAATTTTAAAGTTTGTTTTGTTTTGTTTTGTTTATTTTTATTTTATTAATAATAAATTTATTTTTTTTAATTAATTTTTATTGGTGTTCAATTTACCAACATACAGAAAAACACCCAGTGCTCATCCCGTCAAGTGTCCACCTCAGTGCCCGTCACCCATTCCCCTCCAACACCCGCCCTCCTCCCCCCTTCCACCACCCCTAGTTCGTTTCCCCGAGTTAGGAGTCTTTATGTTCTGTCTCCCTTCCTGATATTTCCCAACATTCTTGGTGTCCAATTTGACAATATACAGAATAACACCCAGTGCTCATCCTGTCAAGTGCCCCCCTCTAGTGCCCGCCACCAAGTCACCCCCACCCCCCGCCCTCCTCCCCTTCCACCACCCCTAGTTCATTTCCCAGAGTTAGGAGTCTTCCATGTTCTGTCTCGCTTTTTGATATTTCCCACCCATTTCTTCTCCCTTCCCCTCTATTCCCTTTCACTATAATTTATATTCCCCAAATGAATGAGACCATAAAATGTTTGTCCTTCTCCGATTGACTTATTTCATTCAGCATAATACCCTCCAGTTCAATCCACGTCGAAGCAAATGGTGGGTATTTGTCATTTCTAATGGCTGAGTAATATTCCATTGTATACATAAACCACATCTTCTACTTTTTAATAATAAATTTATTTTTAATTGGTGTTCAATTTGACAACATACAGAATAACACCCAGTGCTCATCCCGTCAAGTGCACCCCTCAGTGCACGTCACCCATTCACCCCCACCCCCCACTCTCCTCCCCTTCCACAACCCCTAGTTTATTTCCCAGAGTTAGCAGTCTTCCATGTTCTGTCTCGCTTTCTGATATTTCCCACCCATTTCTTCTCCCTTCCCATCTATTCCCTTTCGCTATAATTTATATTCCCCAAATGAATGAGACCATATAATGTTTGTCCTTCTCCGATTGACTTACTGCACTCAGCATAATACCCTCCAGTTCCATTCACATCAAAGCAAATGGTGGGTATTTGTCATTTCTAATGGCTGAGTAATATTCCATTGTATACATAGACCACATCTTCTTTATCCATTCATCTTTCGATGGACACGAGGCTCCTTCCACAGTTTGGCTATTGTGGACATTGCTGCTAGAAACATTGGGGTGCTGGTGTCCCGGTGTTTCATTGCATCTGTATCTTTGGGAAAAATCCCCAGCAGTGCAATTGCTGGGTCATAGGGCAGGTCCATTTTTAAAACTCCTTGAGGAACCTCCACACAGTTTTCCAGAGTGGCTTCACCAGTTCACATTCCCACCCACAGGGCAAGAGGGTTCCTATTTCTCCACATCCTCTCCAACATTCATTGTATCCTTCCTTGTTAATTTTCCCCATTCTCACTGGTGTGAGGTGGGATCTCATTGTGGTTTTGATTTGTATTTCCCTGATTACCAGTGATGCAGAGCATTTTCTCATGTGCATGTTGGCCATGTCTATGTCTTCCTCTGTGAGATTTCTCTTCATGTCTTTTGCCCATTTCATGATTGGATTGTTTGTTTCTTTGGTGTTGAGTTAAATAAGTTCTTTATAGATCTAGGAAACTAGCCCTTTGTCTGATAATGTCATTTGCAAATATCTTCTTCCATTCTCTAGGTTGTCTTTTGTTTTGTTGACTATATCCTTTGCTGTACAAAAGCTTCTTATCTTGATGAAGTCCCAATAGTTAATTTTTGCTTTTGTTTCTTTTACCTTCGTGGATGTATCTTGCAAAAAATTTCTGTGGCCGAGTTCAAAAAGGGTGTTGCCTGTGTTCTCCTCTAGGATTTTGATGGAATCTTGTCTCACAATTAGATCTTTCATCCATTTTGAGTTTATCTTTGTGTGTGGTGAAAGAGAGTGGTCTAGTTTCATTCTTCTGCATGTGGATGTCCAATTTTCCCAGCACCATTTATTGAAGAGACTGGCTTTCTTCCAGTGGATAGTCTTTCCTCCTTATCGAATATTAGTTGACCATAAAGTTCAGGGTCCCCTTCTGGGTTCTCTATTCTGGTCCATTGTTCTATGTATCTGTTTTTGTGCCAGTCCCACACTGTCTTGATGACCACAGCTTTGTAGTCCAACCTGAAATCTGGCATTGTGCTGCCCCCAGCTATGGTTTTCTTTTAATATATTCCCCCGGGCTATTCGGGGTCTTTTCTGATTCCACACAAATTTTAAATTATTTGTTCTAACTCTCTGAAGAAAGTCCATGGTATCTTGATAGGGATAGCTTTAAACGTGTAAATTGCCCTGGGTAACATTGACATTTTCACAATATTAATTCTGCCAATCCATGAGCATGGAATATTTTTCTATCTCTTTGTGTCTTCCTCAACGTCTTTCAGAAGTGTTCTATAGTTTTTAGGGTATAGATCCTTTACCTCTTTAGTTAGGTTAATTCCTAGGTATCTTATGCTTTTGGGTGCAATTGTAAATGGGATTGACACCTTAATTTCTCTTTCTTCAGTCTCATTGTTGGTGGATAGAAATGCCACTAACTTCTGGGCATTGATTTTGTATCCTGCCACACTGCCAAATTGCTGTATGATTTCTAGCAATCTTGGGGTGGTGTCTTTTGGGTTTTCTATGTAGAGTATCATGTCATCGGTGAAGAGGGAGAGTTTCACTACTTTTTTGCCAATTTGAATGCCTTTTATGTATTTTTGTTGTCTGATTGCTGAGGCTAGAACTTCTAGTACTATGTTGAGTAGCAGTGGTGAGAGTGGACATCCCTGTCTTGTTCCTGATCTTAGGGGAAAGGCTCCCAGTGCTTCCCCATTGAGAATGATATTTGCCGTGGGCTTTTCATAGATGGCTTTTAAGATGCTGAGGAATGTTCCCTCTATCCCTACACTCTGAAGAGTTTTGATCAGGAATGGATGCTGTATTTTGTCAAATGCTTTCTCTGCATCTATTGAGAGGATCATATGGTTCATGGTTTTCTCTTGCTGATATGATGAGTCACATTGATTGTTTTATGAGTGTTGAACCAGCCTTGTGTCCTAGGAATAAATCCTACATGGTCATGGTGAATAATCTTCTTAATATACTCTTGGATCCTATTGGCTACTATCTTGTTGAGAATTTTTGCATCCATGTTCATCAGCGATATTGGTCTGCAATTCTCCTTTTTCGTGGGGTCTTTGTCTGGCTTTGGTATTAAGGTGATGCTGGCCTCATAGAACAAATTTGGAAGTACTCCATCTCTTTCTATCTTTCCAAACAGCTTTAGTATAATATGTATGGTTTCTTCTTTAAACGTTTGATAGAATCCCCCTGGGAAGCCATCTGGCCCTGGACTTTTGTGTCTTGGGAGGTTTTTGATGACGCTTCAATTTCCTCCCTGGTTATTGGCCTGTTCAGGTTTGCTATTTCTTCCTGTTCCAGTTTTGGTAGTTTGTGGCTTTCCAGAAATATGTCCAGTTCTCTAGATTACCTAATTTATTGGCATATAGCTGTTCATAATATGTTTTTAAAATCGTTGGCATTTCCTTGGTGTTGGTAGTGATCTACCTCTCCTTTCTCATTCATGATTTTATTAATTTGAGTCTTCTCTCTCTTCTTTTTAAAAAGGCTGGCTAATGGTTTATCTGTATTATTAATTCTTTCAAAGAACCAACTCCTGGTTTTGTTGATCTGTTCCACAGTTCTTCTTATCTCAAATTCGTTGAGTTCTGCTCGAATCCTTATTAACTCTCTTCTTCTGCTGGGTGTAGGATCTATTTGCTGTTTTTTCTCTAGCTCCTTTATGTGTAAGGTTAGCTTTTGTATTTGAGTCCTTTCCAGTTTTTGAATGGATTCTTGTATTGCAATGTATTTCCCCCTCAGGAATGCTTTTGCTGCATCACGAAGATTTTGAATGGTTGTATCTTCATTCTCATTAGTTTCCATGAATCTTTTTAATTTTCCTTAATTTACTGGTTGACCCTTTCATCTTTTAGCAGGATGGTCCTTTAACTCCACGTGTTTGAAGTCCTTCCAAACTTCTTGTTGTGATTTAGTTCTAATTTCAAGGCACTATGGTCTGAGAATACACAGGGGACCATCCCAATCTTTTGGTATCGGTTCTGACCCGATTTCTGATCCAGTATGTGGTCTCTTCTGGAGAAAGTTCCACGTGAACTTGAGAAGAATGTGTATTCAGTTGAGTTTGGATGTAAAGTTCTGTAGATATCTGTGAAATCCATCTGGTCCACTGTATCATTTAAAGCTCTCATTTCTTTGGAGATGTTGTGTTTAGAAGACCTATCGAGTGTAGAAAGCGCTAGATTGAAGTATAAGTGTATAATTATCTTAGTATGTCTTAACTTTGGTTATTAATTGATTGATATATTTGGCAGCTCCCACATTCAGGGCATATATATTGAGGATTGTTAAGTCCTCTTGTTGGATAGATCCTTTAAGTATGATATAGTGTCCCTCTTCATCTCTCACTACAGTCTTCGGAGTAGATTTTAGTTTATCTGATATAAGGATGGCTACCCCTGCTTTCTTTTGAGGAGCATTTGAATGGTAAATGGTTCTCCAACCTTTCATTTTCATGCTGTAGGTGTCCTTCTGTCTAAAATGAGTCTCTTGTAGACAGCAAATAGATGGGTCCTGGTTTTTTATCCAGTCTGACACCCTGCATCTTTTGATGGGGTCATTAAGCCCTTCACGTTCAGAGTTACTATTGACAGATATGAGTTTAGTGTCATCACGATATTTATTCAGTGCTTGTTTTTGTGGATTGTTCCACTGGACTTCTTCTTAAAGGGAATTTTGAGAGTGCCCCTTAAAATTTCTTGCAGAGCTGGTTTGGAGGTCACATATTCTTTCAGTTCCTGCCTGTCTTGGAAGATCTTTATCTCTCCTTCCATTCTGAATGAGAGCTTTCCTGGATAAAGTATTCTTGGCTGCATGTTTTTCTCATTTAGGACCCTAAATATATCCTGCCAGCTCTTTCTGGCCTGCCAGGTCTCTGTGGAGAGATCTGCTGTTAATCTGAAATTTCTCCCCATATAAGTTAGGTATCTCTTGTCTTTTGCTGCTTTAAGGATCTTCTCTTTATCTTTGGAATTTGCAAGCTTCATTATTAAATGTCCTGGTGTTGAGGGCTTTTTATTGATTTTGAGTGGGAGAGCTCTCTCTTTCCTGGATCTGAATGCCTGTTTCCCTTCCCAGATTCGGAAAGTTTTCAGCTAGGATTTGTTCAAATACATATTCTGGACCTCTGTCCCTTTTGGCACCCTGGGGAACCCAAATTAAACGTAGGTTTTTCTTCCTCTGGCTGTTATTTATTTTCCTTAATCTATCCTCATGGTCTTTTAATTATTTGTCTCTTTTTTCCTCAGGTTCCCTCTTTGCCATCAACTTGTCTTCTATGTCACTCACTCGTTCTTCCACCTCGTTAACCCTCATTGTTAGGACTTCTAGTTTGGTTTGCATCTCATTCGATTGATTTTTAATTTCTGCCTGATTGGATCTAAATCCTGCAGTCATGAAGTATCTTGAGTCCTTTATGCTTTTTTCTAGAGCCACCAGTAACTGTATAATAGTGCTTCTGAGTTAGCTTTCTGACATTGACTTGTAATCCAGATTTTGTTACTCTGTGGGAGAGAGGACTGTTTCTGATTCTTTCTTTTGAGGTGAGGTGTTCCTTCTTGTCATTTTGCTCAGTGCAGAGTGGCCAAAAACAAGTTGTATTGGGAAAAGGAGGAAAAGAGAGGAGAGAAAGAAGGAAAGAAAAGAGAAAAAGAAGAAAGGAAGAAAAAAAAAGAGAAGAAAAAGAGAAAGAAAAAAAGGATGGGGGAAGCAAACAGAAATCAAAAAGCAAAACAAAACACGACAAAACAAAAACAAAAACACAGGAGAGTATTCTCTGATTCTGTATACTTTAATTCCCTTGACTTCCCCTGGAACTTGTCTGTCTAGCTAGTCTTCTGTGGGGAGGGGCCTGTTGTGCTGCTTTTCAGGTGTTAGCACGTGGGGGAGCTGCTCAGCCCCCTGCCTAGTGCAGGGCTCAGTGGGGGTTGTTTACCCCGTGAGGCCCCAGGAGGAACAAGTATAGTGGCTGCGGCAGCTCTGGAGCCCTGGAGTCAGCCTCCGCAGTAACTCCGGGGCTCTCTGTCTGCAGGGCCTGGAGGCTCTGGGGCGGGGGCTCTGATCTGCTCAGCTCGGGGCAGGAGCGTCCTTGCTGTCCTGTGCCCTCCCGGCCTCTGCCTGTCCCCTGTGGAGACCGGATCCTGGGATGTGTCCCGGCGCCCTGTGCTCCGGGTCTTCGCTGTTGGATTCGCGCTCCCGCCCCGCAGCCCCCTCCGCGGAGCCGCCGCCCAAGCCCCTCCGAGTTGCTCCGGGTCCCGCCGTGCGCGCTGCAGCCCTTAGGGAGCTCGGCGCACTGCTCGCCGCAGGTGCCTGTTAGTGTCCTGGGGAGCCCAAGGGCATCCCCGCCCTCCTGGGTCCTGCTCTAACTCCCTGCGGGCCCCTTTCCGCCCGGGAAGGTTGGTGCAGCTCCTGCTGCTCCGGGACGGGGCTCTCCTGTCCTGGGGACACTCGCCCCGGCCTCAGCCCAGGTCCTCGCGGGGCCCCTCCCCCTTGGAGGCCTTTTGTTTCTTTATTTCTTTTTCCCCGTCTTCCTACCTTGACAGAAGCGCGAACTCTTGTCACTGTAGCGTTTCAGCTGTTCTCTCTTTAAATCTCAGGCCGAA
Source organism: Vulpes vulpes (assembly GCF_048418805.1). Lineage (NCBI taxonomy): Eukaryota > Metazoa > Chordata > Mammalia > Carnivora > Canidae > Vulpes > Vulpes vulpes. The sequence continues at coordinate 21,689,657 of NC_132783.1, forward strand.
TTCGTAGATTTTCAGGATGATTTACAGGTTATCTAGGTAATTTGGTGGGGACAGGTGACTTGGAGACCCTACTCTCCCACCATCTTGCCCCTCCTTCCAATTGGTACTTTTTCACCTGGTTATTTGCAGCCCCGTTTTCATCTTGAAATGATGAAAAGAGTCTTTTCAAGAATTTTATTTGAGTGAGAATAAAATTGAAAGAATGTTAGCAAAAATCAAAAAGAAATGATTTGTTAATCTATATCTATTTTTATGTCCATAACTATGTCTGTCTATATATAAAGCAGGTGTGAATTTCCAAGAAGAAGAGCCATCAAGAAAGAAAGGAATAAACTCCCAATAAGCATGTCCATTGGGAAGTAATCCTTGTCAGAGACAAAAACTCAAAGTAGTCTAAATTCCAACAACTGAAAGACAAACAAGATTATTTGCAGACTGGTGTATTATTTCCAGAAGGAAAGATGTACATTGTTAAAAAATTCCTATTGGGTCTATTTTCTGAAAGCTTAGCAGTCCCCCTACCCCGATAGGAGTGTAGTCACTGGGCAGCCCCGGTGGCCCAGTGGTTTAGCACCTGCCTTTGGCCCAGGGCGTGATTCTGGAGACCTGGGATCGAGTCCCATGTCAGGCTCCCTGCATGGAGCCTACTTCTTTCTCTGCCTGTGTCTCTGCCTCTCTCTCTCTCTCTCTCTCTCTCTCTCTCTGTGTGTCTCCCATGAATAGGTAAATAAAATCTAAAAAAAAAAAAGGGAAGGTAATCACTAATACCTATGGGCAGTAGCTGTGCTCTCCATCTGTCTCCACCTCCATCCACAATAGGATTATTTGATCTATGTACAGGACAGCTCAAATTTATAAGCCTTTGTATACCTGTGTCCAGACATTCACACAGTAACTTGGTAAATCTACAAAAAACCAGAAAAGTCTAATATTCATTTCGTTTCCCTAGGGCAGACATCCAGATTTGACAGGGGAGTTTAAGAGACATTTCTCTAAGATCATCATATATGGTATTTAGAATACTGCGGTCTTTTCTTTTTCTTCAATCATGATAATATTCTGGATTATTTTTCTTAAGGCCAAGTAAAAGTAGTTACACTGAAACATATGAGAAGATATTCTACAGAATAAGTCACAGTAAAGGGAAATTATTACTGGATAGTTTCATCAAATTTATCCAAGGTTATTCTGCTCTCTGCATTTTCCAAAAACCTCGCAAAAGCTGTAATTAATGAAATCACACGGCATGAAACAATAATGGCAAAGTTATAGAGTATGTTAACTTGCAGTGTCCCAGGCACTATTTTATATGAATTCCCACAAAATAATGTATTTATTATTCCCATTTTGTGATGAAGAAACCGAGGCAGAGAGACACAGAAAACCTGCACAAAGTCATACAGTTTGAACATCAGATCCAGGGTTCTAACTCCAACTGCTAACTCCAGAGGGCAAGCTCTGGAGACACTAAAGTGCATGGATACTTTGTCAAACACATTTATGTCATGTTGCTATTGCCTAAAGAAGAATCCTGACTGACCAAAGCCCTGGGGAAATGAAGAATTACCTTAGGATTAAACTGTTCCACATAAATAAATCTTCCTTTTAATTTAACATGTTCCTTTAGCTGATACTTCTGAGGAGTATTTATTCTAAAAGAAACTGTGTACGTTTGTGATTTCTTTGCCAGAGCTCATTAATTGCAAATTTTTTATGCAGATTCTGGAACATCAATCAAAATATCTTTGATTTTTCTAACTTTGTGTTCTAGGTAATGGATTCAGAAGTATGGAAGTCTGTAAAGCTGCTTACCATACCCTTATTGCCATTGCTGTTTTTTAGGGGGTATTAGATCTTCTTTGAATAATTTTCTGCATTCTTTAGCATAGACGTGATTTTATATGTTGCGTATTCTATTCTATGCTTTCTTTTCATTCTAGAATGTTTCCTACTCCTCCTGATTTACTCCTCCAAATTGTCTGTGTAGTATTAGGAAATTCTATAACTACATTTATAGGAATTGGGTGTATAGTAAGTGACTGAGAAAATGACTTGTTTTCCTGTGGATTCATTGCTCAAAATTTAATTATTGTCCTTCTGATAGGAGGCCTCCAGAACAGTTGTGATTGGCTCTCCATTAACTTTTTAACTGAGAGTAGGAAACACATTCTTTGACTGTGGGATCATCTTCACATTCTCACCCTCTGTTTCTAACTGGGCTCTTCCCCTCCTTGGCTGCCAACCTGCAGGCCTCCCCCCCAGGCCTGCCCTCCATTTCATCTCCACCACTAACATTCCCCTTCACCATATTCTCTTACTCCATGACCAAGACCTTGGCTTCTTTCCCTAAGCCTTCCTTTCTGATATTGAGCCTTTAATTTCCAACTAATAAATTTCTAACTGGGATTTCAAACAAAAACAATTTTTAAAAATGCAATTCATTGTTTTCTCCCTAAGCCAACTGTGTTTCCATTTGCCATGAAGTAGTTCAAGGAGCATCAAATCTGGATTCATAGAGCTCCAGTTGGGCCATTTATTAACCTATGTGAACCTTCCTAGGACACCTACTCTCTGTATTCCTTGATTCTCTCTTCTGCAAGTAGATGAAATAATCCTGAACGACAAGGGTGAAGAAAGGGAAAAGACTCAGGGTGGTCATCCAGCCCCTTGCCACAGCTGTTTTCATCCCCCTGCTTCAGCTCTGGTGCAAGCAGTTGCTTCCTTCTCAGCCTCCCTTCGGGGTTTTTCTGACTCAGTGAACTGCAGCCTCTTGCCTCTGGGTTCCAGGAAGCTGGGCAAGACCACCTCAAGGCTCCATCCCACAAACACCTGTGGCCCCTTCACACCACTGCCTCACATCCTTCCATGCTGAAAACACTGGAAATGTTTCCTATGTCCCTTTCAGGAGAGAGAAGCCACCGAGAACCTTCCTACTTTTGTATGCCAAACCTATAAAATGTTTTTGTGACCTTGGAAACTAGAGGGGAGTAGAGCACCAGGCCCTCTTAAAGGACTCAACAGAATTTAAATCTCTTATGTCCATTCTGATTCACCCCTCCCTCTCCAACTGTCTAGTCCCTGAGAAGGGATACTATCTTAGGTCAGAATAGTTTTTTGAAACTGGAATTTTTTTTTCTGAAATTGGAAAATCAAGTCTTTGAATCACTGGCACCTTTCCCACTTCCTATGTAAAGACCATCTGCTGAGACGGTGGGGATTTGTGGGGATCCTCCAGGTGGGTCAGCGTGGGGGAGGCCCACATAGACTGAGGAGGGCTGTGGCAGGCAGGACAGCCTGATCAGTTAGTGCATCAAAAAACCATACTGCTAAAAAAAAATACTGCTATACACTATAACAGAATGAGTCTAGCTAATAGTAACAAGTCTGGTCTCAGCTCAGAAAAGTTATTTATCTCACACTGTAAATTGAACAATTTGAATAAAGACATGGCCCTGATTTTCTGGGGCTTTAATTTTAGCCCTGTGGAAATTTTCTTTTTTCTCTTCCTGCCTTTATTACCTTCACTAATTTCCCCACCCCCATCCTCTTTTTTATGCTGCACACATATTGACCCTTTCTTGCCCTAAATGAGGGGTGGCAGTAGGTTGAAGTCAGTGTTCTGAGGGACAATGGGCTCAGGAAAAAGAACAATACCTTTCTTCTATGGGAAAATAAGCCTAGAGAGCTGATATTTCATATATCCCCCGCAGGGAGCCTGCACATTAGTTTAGCAAATGTTCTGGGAAAGCTTGCAATAAAGAAACCTGTTAAAATTAACCAGTTGTTTTACAAACACCCAATGACCCTATACATTTTAAGTAACACATGCTGAAAAACGTTCCTTTGGATAATTTACCAAAGTGGAGAGAAAGAGAGCTTAGAGGTTCTTCCAATTTCTTAGCATCATGCACTTTACATTTCAAAGTAGTTTTAGGTATCCCTGGCAATGGAGAGTCAAGCTCCAGATGCATCCATCCTAAACACATGGCTAGTATCAGATCTTATAGACGTACCTTATCTGCATCAGTGTGAAACTTAGAAACCACTATGTTCAAAATGTCTTATGTGGAATTTTTTCTTATCTCTATGGGAAAATATATGGGTATTTGTTTTTTTTTAATATTTTATTTATTTATTCATGAGAGAGAAAGAGAGAGGCAGAAACACAGGCAGAAGGAGAAGCAGACTCCATCCAGGGAGCCCAACGTGGGATTCGATCCGGGGTCTCCAGGATCCCGCCCTTGGCTGAAGGCAGGCGCCAAACCGCTGCGCCACCCAGGGATCCCAAATATATGGGTATTTGGATAACATATATTGATTTTTAATTTCTGCCTGATTAGATCTAAATTCTGCAGTCATGAAGTCTCTTGAGTCCTTTATGCTTTTTCCTAGAGCCGCCAGTAGCTTTATAATAGTGCTTCTGAATTGGCTTTCTGACATTGAATTGTAATCCAAATTTTGTAACTCTGTGGCAGAGAGGACTGATTCTTTCTTTTGAGGTGGGGTTTTCCTTCTCCACTCAGTGCAGAGTGGCCAAAAACAAGTTGTATTGGGAAAAGGAGAAAAAGTGAAAATAAAAAGAAGAAAAGAAAAAGAAATAAAAAGGAAAAAAAGGGGAAGAAAAAGGGGGGAAGCAAACAGAAAACAAAAAACAAAAAACAAGGGGGACTATCATCTGATTCTGTATACTGTAAATCCCTCCACTTCCCCTGGAACTTTCCAGTGCTGCTTGGTCAATAATTTGTTTCTCCCCTGTCCATGTAGCTGGTCTTCTGGGGGAGGGGCCTGCTGTGCTGGTTCTCAGGTGTTAGCACTTGGGGGAGCCGCTCAGCCTCCTGCCTGGTGCAGGGCTCACTGAAAGATGTTTAAGCTGTTTACCCTGTGAGGCCACTGTGAGGCTCAGTGGGGGTTCTTTACCCTGTGAAGCCCCAGGAGGAACAACCCCAGAGGCGCAGGCCAGCTCTGGAGCCCTGGAGTCAGCTCCCGCAGTAACTCCGGGGCTCTCCGTCTGCAGGGCCTGGAGGCTCCAGGGCGGGGCCGCTGATCTGCTCAGCTCGGGGCAGGAGCCTCCTCGCTGTCCTGGGCCCTCCCGGCCTCTGCCTGTCCCGGGGGAGGTCGGATCCTGGGCTGTGTCCCGGCGCCCTGTGCTCCCGGGCCTGCGCTGTTGGAGTCGTGCTCCTGGCGGCCCAGCCCCCTGCGTGGAGCCTCTGCCCGAGCCCCTCCGAGCAGCTCCCGGGACGCGTAGCCCCCTCCGCGTGGGAGGCTGGTGTTTCAACCACTGTGTGTTGCATGAGACATGTTGCTTTCAGGGGCGCCCAGGGGGCTCAGCTGAGCACCTGCCTTGGGCCCAGGGCATGCCCCCAGGTCCTGGATCGAGTCCTGCATCTGGCTCTCCACAGGGAGCCTGCTTCTCCTTCTGCCTGGGTCTCTGCCTCTCTCTCTGGGTCTCCCCTGAGTGAATAATAAAATCCTAAACAACCCCCAAGCATGTTGCTTCGCCATGGCTGAGCGTCAGTGCTGAAGGTGCCAGGAGCTCAGCGCTGCTCCTTGTCCTCCCGCTGACACCTGAGTGCGGGGAGCCGGATGCCGGGGCAACGGCGGGGCCGTGCTGCATGAGAGGCTCGGTTGGAAGCGGAGGCCTGGCCTCCTCACAGTGACCCCAGTGATGAGTGGTCAGCTTTTGGGGAGCTCACCGTGTCTGCTGCTGGGTATTTTGGGGGGCACTTGCAGACCGGCGGTTCCCTGGCCAGTGCCTCTGTGGAGCAGGGAGGCCTTGGCAGCCCCTTCGTGCACACGTGGGCCAGACCACATCTACACTCTGCAACTAACCGCAGGCACCTTGCTCACAGGCACAGGTATTCTTTTCCCAACTTCAGTCCAGGATCTGAGGCCTACATAATTGTATTTTTCTTTAAGACTCTACTTATTTATTTGAGAGAGGTGGGACTGAGAGAGACAGAGGGGAGAGTGCTGGAGCCTGGGAGTGGGGAGGGGGGAGAGGGAAAGGGGGAAACAGAGCAGCCTCCCTGTGGAGCCTGGCAGGTAAAATAGCAAATACAATAGTCAGTAAACTTTTTTTTTCTTTTTTTGCTTTCTAAAAAATCTTTTCAGTTTACATGGCCCCTCCGTAGTGTCCTATACTCATATTTATTAAGTGTATACATAGTAAGTATATTGTAATGATTTTTTCCATATTAAGGAGTTAAGCTTCAGGCAAGATTTAATTAGGTGTGTATTTTCTTTTCAAGCTTCCAATTGCATTTTGATGAACTTACATATTCAATTATCATGTAACTGATTTGCAAAGTCTATATATACTGTACCAGCTAGTGCAGACCCCTTGGTATTTCGCTGCTGTGTCATACTAGTGGAAAATGAAGTTGTGTAACTAGACACTGGTGACATACTTTCGTAGCTTATTAGCTTAGGGTAATTATCTGCATATTCTATTGCACATTGAATTGCAATTGAAGGTGTTGCATTATAATATTTATGTGACGTGGCAACCAAATATAATTGAATTATCATAGTAAACTTTGACTTGCAATGAAAATGAACACATTTTTGAAAAACATTTCTATGACATGTAAACAACGTGTTCCCTTTTGATAACTACTGTTTTTCTCTTGTTCCTTTTTTATTATTTATTTATTTATTTATTTATTTATTTATTTATTTATTTGCTGCTTGCCATCGCAGGAAGTAGAAGTTTGTATTTAGCTTCTGTATTTCATATTTTATTCTAGATTTTATATGAATCTTTATTTTCTTATTTTATCTTTTTATTTATTTATGATAGTCACAGAGAGAGAGAGAGAGAGAGAGGCAGAGACGTAGGCAGAGGGAGAAGCAGGCTCCATGCACCAGGAGCCCGACATGGGATTCGATCCCGGGTCTCCAGGATCGCGCCCTGGGCCAAAGGCAGGCGCCAAACCGCTGCGCCACCCAGGGATCCCTATATGAATCTTTAGAACTGAATTACTCACATCCACTCAATTCACATTATTTTCCTCCTTAGGATGATTATTTCCACACTTGGAGTCCAGGAAAGGCCTTCGATCAGGGTAAGAATCTATTTTAAATAAAAATCCTTACATGTTTATAATCACCATACTTTAAGTTGATATTTATTGTTTGTTAGATTCTTCCGATACTAAATAGGAGAGCTTAGATCATGGAAAGGTTCATACAACAATTATTTCATTACTAGAATATGTAGTCAAGAATAAACGAATTAGATGCCTTGATTATGTTAGGACGTCTTTCATTTTTAGATACATATCTTACGTTGCCTGATCCGGGCTTCTGAGCTTCATCCTGCCCATTTTTATTAGCTGATACGAATCACTTCATCCAGTTCTCAAATACACTCAAGTGCATTCACTAAGAAATAGACTTATTTGTGCAAAATTTCAAAACAAATGCCTTTGCAGTCTGTGTTTCAGTTAATCAAAGCTTTCATTTAAAACAGCGCAGACTGGTAATTAGACTCAGTCGGGGTCTTAGTAAGACCCCAAAGAAGAAGTCGTGGATGAAACTGAAGTTCTCTCACCTCCACACATGGTTTGCCCTTGAGAAGGGAAAGCAGAAAAGATGCTTGGGAAAGGAAGATGCACATGAGAATAGAAATATCCAGCACAATGCAATCATAATGATAAGGACAATTAAGCACACTTGTTTGTGAAATTCTGCAGCATTAGGACCAGGGACTCCTTCTAGAGTCTAGTACAAAAGAATTTTCTACTTTACGTTAACTATGGTAAACCTTACAGAAGATAGGACTTCCTGAAGTGGGACCAATTAAAAATAGAAGTTTTTAAGTATGACTTGTAAGTTATTAAAGGAATCTTAGGGGTTTTGCTGTGTCTCCCAATTTTTGACTTCACATGCGCAAGGTCGGCTACAACAGCCAACCTCGCGTGAGACCAACCTGAGCGGCCCTAGCTAGGGACGCCCATCAACACTGATGTTGGTGTGCACTCTCAAAGAGTCGCTCACATCCAGTCCCCTCATTAATATTAGTTTCTCTCTGCTATACTTCACCCGATTTCACTAGTAATATCTAGAGTGTTTGTGGAATCTGCATTTTATACTTCTGAAAAGTATTTTTGATCTTGCTAACAATATGTAAACCAAGCCAAATGTACTAAAAGACAGGTAATAAAGAAATAATGAGATATAGACTGAGATACATTTGCAAACTTTCATGGGGAATGAATTTTTATGATGGAATCATAAACCTTGGAAAAACCAGAATTATCTATGAAATGGATCTTAACACTTAAATTGGCATACTGGATGCATCCAATTACAATAAAGATTGTTTGTGGTGTGTGTGTGTGCGTGTATGTGTGATAATTTATTGAATTACTCTTTATCTCCTGTTTAAAAAAGAAAAAAAAAGAGGAAAGAAAAGATTGTTATAAGGAGGCTTCCAAACCCTGGTGAGATTGATTTACTTTAATTTTTCAAAGATGATTTTAATCTACTAAGTCGTCAAAAATATCCTATTTATTGGGCAGAGAAAAGCTCCCAACATAATAATAGCTAATGGTTACAGGTGTTATTCTAAGTACTCAGTATATGAGTCCATTGAATCTCTGCAGTAACCCTGTCAAGTAGAGGAGGAAAGTGAGGCACTTAAGAGGCTTAAGCTCCTGCTCAAGTTCATAGTCCCACAAAGTGGCAGAGTCAGGATTTGGGTCCAGGCAACCTGACCCCTGAGCCCAATTTCCTAACTAGGAAATAGCCCTACTTCCTGTGTGTCACTGCCACTCCCACGATAGCATTAAAATGAAATAATGACATCCTGCTGGTACTTTGACGTTTATGCTTTGAAAATGAGTATTTGCTTGAGTGAACATTAGAAATAGATCTAGTAGCTGTGTTTCTATATTTTAAAAGAATATTTTTTGGATTTTCAGGCCCAGGGTTCTGATTGATTGAACATGCATAGTTGATAAACATATATGGGGAAGTGGGTTTATTTTTTTTGTATCAAAAGAAAAAAAAAGAAAAAGAAAAATGCAAAAAACTAGATTGATTGATATACATATATTTGTTTTGGTTTCAGTCATATTAACCCACTGGTGGACCCTGGGTTACTCCCTGAGGGGTGAGACAAATTGTCCTCTTCTCATCTGTCTCTGACTAAGATAGATGGTGGGCATCATTTGGATAGAAGAGGCTTGAGATTTGCTGATTTGTAATGTTTCTTGTGTTTTTATGATGAAAGAATCTTGCTAAGTTCCATTTTCAAAATCTGAACTTTTGGACATAAAATAATTTATGACTTTTTAGAAGTATTTATAATTTTTAATATACTCTCATGGTATGTGGACATCCATATCTCATATCAATATCAGTTGATTTTCTCCAGTCTCTTGGGGACTATTTGCATATTTTTGAAAGAAATGAAAAAAATATTGCCTTAGCATAACGTTTTTTTAGCATTACATTTTTTAATGCCGATATTTACACCATTTTAACCATCCACATTGTGAATTATATCTTCCTTTTCTACAGAATGGCCCACGAAATATGCAGAAATTAAAATATTACTAATGGAAAAAATAATGTTTCATGACAAATGGTGCAATTTCTCATCACCAAGCCATTTCTGCATATATGCATAAATATGTACAAGTGTACATACGTAAGCATATACATCATTTACACATGTGTAGACACACACGTCTTTGCCTCTATAAACTTTCTTCTATCTGACTAGGACCCAACTGATTGTTCATATATAGCTTATCTACCTTGCGGTTTACCTGTGAAGAGTTTTTCCTCTTCTGAGTTACTTTTCATAAATCACAATATATCAGCATTGTTTTTGTTTTTTTGTTTTTCCGGTAAAATGGTAAGAGTTTTAGGAAAATATAATAGTTTCAAATAAATTCAAGTACAACTGTTTTGGTGTGATAAAATCTGCTTTATAATAAAGGAAAGCATACTGAAGCCAAAAATAGACTTCTTTGTATTTCCCCACGTAGGATCTTCTGTGCCATTGCTTCTGTTCATTAGTGTGGCTAATCATGAGTTGACACAACAGAAATTGACTGAAAGAGAGTTTTAATGAGGACATGCATCTTCTTGAATATGACATGAAAATTTAATGTTTACTATGACAAATTTAGAGGGTAACTGCATGGATGAAACTATACAGTGGTGGCATGATCAAGATTTTAAACAATTTAATAAGCTTTAGATAGGCTGTAACTTTGAAAAAAATCACTTTTTGGGCACCTGGGTGGCTCAGTGCGTTAGGGTCTGACCTAGGCTCAGATCATGATCCCAGGTCCTGGGATGGAGCCCTAGGTCAGGCTCCCCACTCAGCTGGGAGCCGCTGTCTCCCTCTGCCTGCCACCCCCCTGCTTATTATACTCTCTCTCTCAAATAAATGAGTATCTTTGTAAAAAAATAAAAAAGAAATTCGAAAAAATCACTGTTTTCCTTTTCATTTCATTAACCCTGCCTTGTTTTAAGTCATGGACTTTTTAAAAAAGATTTTATTTATTCATGAGACACAGAGAGAGAGAGAGGCAGAGACACAGGCAGAGGGAGAAGCAGGCTCCCTGCAGGAAGCCTGAGGCAGAACTCAATCCCGGGACCCCTGGGGTCATGACCTGGGCCTAAGGCAGACAGTCAACAGCTGAGCCAACCAGGGGCCCTGGCCATGGATTAATTTGGGTTTATAATGGGTAAGTATTGACATTTCTAGTAGGAATTCCTATCAGCTGTTTAGATAATCTGCAGGTGCTGAAGTGCTATGTGTACAAGGAATACCTCCTATTGAAAAGTTCTCCTCCACAGGGTGTGATATGCAGGCCCCCAGGCGACGTGGTTGGGGGCAGCCAGGGCTCTGCCTGCCTCTCCCTGAACGTGCTGTGCCCCGGGGCCTCCCGTGGCAGTGGGTCAGTCAGCGGCCTAGTGATAACAAAGCTGCAGCTAAATGGATGCAGAGAGGTCACGGCAGGTCTGCTGGTGGCGCTGGTGTGTCCTGGTGGGTGTGCTGGGGACACCGCAGGGCTGGGCTGGCCGCTCCACCGGAGGCAGGTGCGCACTGGTTCTGAGGCGGGGGCTGCACCTGCAACGATGGTGGGGCCCCGGGCCGGGCTGAGCCGCCCCTCACCTCTGTGGGGCCCCGGCTGACCCCGCCAGCCCCCCTCTGTGGCACAGGCCTTCCTTCCAGCAGGCCCAGCCTGGGGGCCATGGCCATGACCCCTGGCCGTGACCTCTGGCCACAGGGGAGGAGCTGAGCAGGCCCCTCTGAAGCCTGAGCTCCCCAGTGAGCAGAGCTTCTCAGTGCTTCCTGCCTCTGCTCATTCTCCAAACTGAAAAGGACCAGGGTTTGAGCACACACAGCCCTAACTTCTCTTTCCTTTCAAGCAACACGCGGCTGTAACTTCCCATGGATGACTTGGATCCCGGCTTGCTGGGGGGGGGGGGCTTATTAATTTTTTCCTGTCTTTAAAAGGTGGCCATGGTAGTGGCAGGGACAGTGGTCGGTGCTCTGCCTGCTTCACAGCAGAGGCACGGGCTCCCACAGCACTGCCCTGGGCCAGTGCTGGGCCTCCGGGCGCCTCTGCAGTGGGAAACCGGGGTTCTCCCAACTGAAGCTCAGTGAGGACATGTGCAAAGATAAGGAGATGATTGCAATATCTTCTAAAAACCCTTTCAACCATTCAAAATGTAAATTCTGACCCCTTATGTGATTTCAACAATCATCTGATCAACTCACAAGAAAGGATTTCGTATTTTTGTATCATTTTGAATGAATTACTTATGAGGTATTCAGATGACACCAGCCATGTCAGTTTGCACCGTATATTAGTTAGACCATCCAGGGTAGCAACCTCGGCACTAGAAAACCTACAAAAAAAAAAAATAGCATTCAGCTTAGAATTGAACGGCACATGTTAATTTAGTCCACGTCAAGCTTAGTACACAAGAACTATCTAGGGTTTATACATGAGAAATGTATTTTTCCTTCCTATCCAATTCTGATTTCTTATACAAGAATGATATTTAATTTGTTTTATCCCACAATCTAGGAAAATAAATATAGGAATATTCCATAAAATGTAGGAATCAGAAATCTTACATTGTTCTCTTTTATGTCAGTGCTATTTCTTCCATTGAGTAATAAATATTGTATAAAGGTTTGCATTTTCAATGTAAGCGATAAAATCAAGATTAACAATGCTTCGTTTGGTGCGTATCACGGTAGCCTACATACATGTGTAGGAAGGCAAATTATATTTATTTCCTTTCAATGACCTTGTGTGTTACTAAATTGTGAATCAAATTTATAGAGCAAGAAGTTGATTAAATATGCTTCAAAGGTCTCATCAAATTCACGTGGGCAGTGTTTGTATGCATAGCCCCGTACCCTACCCGCTGCATCATCAACTCAGGGCATGGAGTCCTCTACTTTCTACTTTTCACAAACTCTCCAACAAATGCATCTGTCCTCTACCTGTTTTGAGCTTAAGTTAAAAAAAAAAAGTTACATGACTCCTTACTCTACCTTCTTTGTTCTTTTAACTCGATGCTCTATACATTGAATTATCTGTTATTTTGCTATATTTCTTACTACGTTTGACATATCTAATTAAAGGACTGAATAAATGCCTCAATGAGTAGAAGAATGGAATTTTGAGTGTGATTTTGCTTCCTTCAAATACAAGCAGATGAATTTGACTATTTGATACAATGCTGAGGAAGTTATGCTTTATTGTATTTAAGTTATAATTTACGTTTACTCTTTTGTTTATTGATAGTAACTTGGCTTCTCTATGGAGGAGCATCTTCCTAGCATTTTCAAATATGTTGTTTCATTTGACCTTCACACACAAAAAATCTTTCAAAGTTTTATTTAAGGGGAGTGAGGTTGTTGTTAATTGCAACATATGAACAAACAGAATAATTTGGATTTTGATTTGCTCACAAATACTGATAATGCAATTGAAATTAGAAGTCAGATTTCCTAGATATTGACCTCGATGTTTTCCAAGCTATAATGCAGCTTCTGTTAATTTACTAATGGTTTAAAAGCAAAGCAACCTATTTATTTAGCTCATTGTGTTAAAGCATAATTTTTAAGAGTCCAGAAAAAAGCTGTCATTTGTTGAATACTTACTACATACCATGAGAATTTAGCTTTTATCTCATTCAGTTCTCAATACCAACTTTAATCTTTCTTGCTTTTATTTTGCTCACATTTTTATTCCTTTCATTGCTCCCATTACAACGAGAAGGAAAATTGATGTTCAGTGAATGCAAATAATTTGCCTATGATCATGCGGCTATTTGGAGTAAGAACTAGAATTCATATATATCTCATTTGATTCCAAATTCTGAGGCTTCTCCAAATCATGACCTGGGTCGGATTTACACAGTTCGGACCTGGCTATTTTCATAATCATTCATTACAACTTCAAGTTAGACTTCTTAGGGAAGTTGCTGTTGCTACTAGGAAAAGGATGGAATTATTTCCACTTACTGTAACTTTGTATAAAATCATTTAATCAAATGCATTTAGCTTCTAATTTCTGATCTTTAAAATGAGAAGTCTGCAGAGAATGCTTTCTAAACTTCCTATCTCCTGTTTTGTCTTTTTAGGGTTCTGCAAGCCCTGTGAATGGCAGGCTAGTGAATAGGTCTTTAATCATAAAGGTTGAAATGTTGTAACACTTAACTCTGCCAATAATTTTTATTTATATCATTTGAAACAGAGCAGTAGCTTGGCATTAGAAGGATGACTTTGATTTTCAGGAGGACTTTGCAAAAGTAACATTTTAAAATAATATCTAGAGAAAACTTTGTTAGCAACTTAATTTATCAAATTTAGTTTGAAATAGTTTATCAACATCCATACAGTCAGCTGATCATCAGTTCATATGCATTAGATCTGTAGTATTTCACGATATTCTTACAGGTTTGATATGATTCAGTTTCATATGATTGGAAGAACAGGGCTTGCTCCTCCTTAACTTTGCAGCTACTCAGTCAGACAGTTAAGGGACTTGCCCAGAATTACATTAAAGAGCCTATAATGCTAACTATTTATATTAAGTAGTGCATCTGGAGCTAGGTTTTATGTCATTTATCACCTAGCCCTGTGCCTCTCACTATACTATACCCCCCACAATTCTTACCTGCTACTTTTAACCATCATCCTAAAGACAAGCTAATTAACGGCTGTACTGCAGTAGAGGCGGTTGTCTCCAGGTAAGGACAGAGCATTTAGAAATTAAAATAAATTGTAGTGCAAGGTGGGCAACAACATGTTTAAATTTTCAGACTTTAATGCAAGAAAGGAGGTAGCATTATTTTAGGAAATTTTGTGGGAATTTTCTTGAGAATCAAATAGTATAAAGTGAGTCTGCACTCTACTATTTATTAGTCTTTCTAACTTGGAAAAATTAATTAACCCAAAGCCAAAGGTAATGTTTGCAGGTAATTAACTAAAGCCCTGAGGGCTTTCAGGAAATAATTGATAAAGAAGCAAGAGGAGAGATGTAGGAAAACTAATAGGCTGTCATTTAGGGTCAAAGCATCTTACTGTTTTACACAATATTGTCATATATATATATATATATATATATATATATATATATTTCACACATTTAAAAATGTTTTTTTCAAGAGCACTTAAACTATGCACAGAAGCTTGTATTCTAAAATATCAATAATTCCTATCAAAAAAGAGACAAACAGACTCTTAACTATAGAGAACAAACTAATGGTTACTAGAGGGGAAGTGCAGGGGGTGGGTGAAATAGGTGAAGGGGATTAAGAGCACATTTAGGATGAGCACTGACTAATGTATGGAAGTGTTAAATCACTATATTATACACTTGAGGCTAGTATAACAGTTAACTATACGGGAATTTAAAAAAGAACTCCTATCAAAAAAGGAACTAAAGAACATATAGATTTCCACTTAGTTTTGACACACTATACTGTAAATTTTGTGTGGATTTTGAGCACTCTTAGTAAATGGAGGTCAGAACTGCACCTATGCACAAACTTCTATTCCCTACCCATTTTAAATTGAAAACATTAGGAAATAAAATAGAGATTATATATAACTGAAGAAATGAAAATTAAAAAAAAAGACATATATAGTCAGCTAAGTGTCAGTCCTGGATTTAAATTATTTCTATTAAATGGGCTCTAATTACTAGATTTTAATCACTATTTTCTCTAATAAGGTAAAAGCCACTATTATGGGTTGAATTGTGTCCCCAAAAAAGATATATGTTGAAATCCTAGCCCCTCACACTTGTATTTGTGACGTTATTTGAAAATAGAGTCTTTGTAGATATACACAAATGAAGATGAGATTATACCAATTTCGGGTAAACTGTAATCCAGTATGATTGGTGTGTTTATATAAAGAGGAACAAGAGGAACAAGGTGACAGATGGACATAACGGAGAAGGCCATGTGGCCACAATGGCGGAGAATAGTGTTAGGTTGCCACAAACCAAGGCACTCCCAGGATTCCAACAGTCTCAGAAGCTGGGAGAGAGCCATGGAATAGGGTCTCCTCCTGAGTATGGAAGAAAGTCCCAGGACCCATTCTTCTTGATGGCACACTTCAAGTTTCAGAAAAGTGAGAGGAAAATTTCTGTTTACTTAAGTTGCCCACTTTGTAGTACTTTATTATGGCAGCTCGAGGAAATCAATACAGTCAGTGTCATCAAAATGATGTTTAAATAATTCCTGTGGGCCCCTGGGTGGCTCAGTCAGTTAAGCATTTGCCTTGTGCTCAGGTCATGATCTCAGGGTCCCAGGATCAAGCCCCCATCAGGCTCCTCCCTCAGCAGGGAACCTGCTTCTCCTTCTCCTTCAGCTCCTGCTCTCCTGCTTTCTCTCTATCTCAAAAAAAGATAAAATTTTAAAAAATCCTATGATTACTAAATTGATTTCATTTCATAAACATAAGTGTTGATGTACAAATAGATATAATGTCTTTCTTTGATCTGAATATTAAAACTACTATATATTAATTATAATTTAAACTCATGAATTTTTGAGTATATAACATTTTATATCAAGTTTGTGTGTGTTAGATGGATGTTCTTTTTTAAGCAGTGTCTGTTTTCTGGCTTCAGCAGTCTGATTTTCTTTTAGAAAAACGTGCCTCACTCCACAGATTTTCATAGGTTGTCGTCCCCCAAAATCTGGAAGTACTTATGTGACCTACATCTGACTAAATAGAGATTCCCTGGCCCCTGTACTCAGCCAGCAGTTTAGGGATGAGAACATGGCCCAAATCAGGCCACTTAGATTTGGGGGATATGCAGGGTAATTTTTTTGTCATATTTATTTTTTGTCTCTTTATTTTTTGTCATATTTTGTCATATTATGTAGTTCCACCTGCAAAAAGAAAAAAAGAGATTCTCTTTCCTATAGTTCCCTCACACATCCCCCAAATCTGAGTGGCCTGATTTGGATCATATTCTCATCCCTAAAATCTGGAAAATCATTTTTTTATGATAGTCGCACAGAGAGAGAGAGAGAGAGAGAGGCAGAGACACAGGCAGAGGGAGAAGCAGGTTCCATGCACTGGGAGCCTGATGTGGGATTCGATCCCGGGTCTCCAGGACCACACCCTGGGCCAAAGGCAGGTGCTAAACCGCTATGCCACCCAGGGATCCCCATATTGGTTTGTATTAGACTATAGAATGATATAAACAAAGTATGTCTCCATTACTGTGTTTAGGCCTTAGCTGTATATTTTCAATGTAATGGATTATACTTGGTAGAGAAGGGCGAAAAAGCAAATGTAATTTAAAAGTAGATCCTTCTACTTAAGAAGTGTTGTATTTTAAAGGCCTTGTTTTGAAGGCATCACCACAAGTCTTTTGAGAGCCCATTGAATAACCATCTGAAATCATCTCAAATAACTGTATTAGCAAGAATATTTTAAAGTCATTTTTTGTATCTTCTTCTGCACCTGGCTTAAAGTAGGACTGAAAATTATTTCTGGTTGAAGCTGGAGCTCAACACAGGACTCCAATAGGGATAAAAATAAAGAAATGAGGTCAAGGAAGACAAGTGGCATGCTTAAAGAAGAAACTCTCAAACCTTGGGTGCTTTCCACCTAATTTAGAACACAGTAGAAAAACAGATAAAGTCAACTGTGAAGCTGAACAATCGGCCCTAAATATCTAGGAATATTTGATATTTTGGTATATCATAAGCTATACAACAGTGAACTCAAATAATTGAGGTACTTTGTCTTATTAGGAATTGTCATGTATCAGTGGGTATCAGGAGGGTGATTCCGACTGAAAATTTTTTGACAAGATATGTTAAATCGTCTTTTTTAAATATTTAAAACATGAAGGTGAAAAACAGGATTATTTAATTGGGAGTTTCAACAGAAGGTCAAATACAATAATCTTTAATGATTTTATTTAAGCTGTGGTGAGGAATTTAATTCAGGTCTAACGTATAAGAGATGGGGGAAGGGGCAGTTATTAAGGTAGCTGCCTTCAACAGAGTTGGCTACATAGAATGATGTGGAGTTGCCGAGATCTGAGGAAAAAAAGTTGTATTTGCAGAAATGCACATGTTTAAAGACAGGATATCTAATCCATGGGGAAGAGAGTGAAGATTTGGCTTAAACTAGGAGAGATTCAATTCTAGAGCCAGGAACTAGGAAGAGTCTCATACAAAGGATTCTGGCAGAGAAAAAAGGATGGAGAACTAATAACCAGGACAAAGGAAATTACCACCTAGACCTCAGGGTCATAGAGCTTGGTGATATTGCATGAGAGACACGGCCAGGGGTGAGTTTGCAGAAGTAGGTGTAAATGGTGTCCACCTGAACCCCTCAGGAAGTATGTCCTATACAAACTTCTGTTGAGCTGGCTGGTAGGTGATATTTCTATTTTATACCCTAAGATATATTTTTCATCATGTACATAATTTCATCTTCTAATCACAATACTTAAACCTGCCGGACTTCAGTCCAAACATGGAGTCACACTTAGGTGTCATGATAACCATACAGAAATAACAAAAGATGAAAGGCACAATATCAACACCCCAAACAAAAATCTACTGATATATTAGGTCTATATCATAGGGATTTATAATCTGTATTAAAAATGGCATTTTTTGGTCTTTTTTACATTAATCCCCAAGACTTTACTCATACTTGTATTTTTTTTCTATTTAAAGATGATCTGTGCTGAACTTGACACTCAACCCTCTCTCACTCACTAATCACTAGTTTATTTTTTAACCTACACTGAATGGGTTCCTATGGAGTATTAAACTAATTTATGGAAACAGTATATTTTATCAATAGATAGATGTTAATTTGGAAACTAATACACTACTCAAAATATGCTTAAGTACAAATGTGCTTATTGATAAAATAATTGATTGATATATGAAGTTTCAAGATGTAAAAAGTCTTTATGGAGATAAATTACCTTTTTAGTCAAGTACCCTGACATTTTTTTTTAACCCTGAAAACTACATTACTGTTGATTAGTTTAAAATATCTACGCCTTTTCAAATAAATTCAGCGTTGCGTTATATGCAGTATATTTAACGCCAATATTTTTCTAGCTACAGCATTATTAATTTAAGTTTAATTGAAATTGTCACCAGATTTAAATCTCACAGGCCATATTTTATCTTTATTAAAGAGTTTCCTATTGACAATGCACATGAGAGAGCTATAGTTTTATTTTTTTTTATTTTTTTTATTTTTTTTTAAATTTTTATTTATTTATGATAGGCACACAGTGAGAGAGAGAGAGAGAGGCAGAGACACAGGCAGAGGGAGAAGCAGGCTCCATGCACCGGGAGCCTGATGTGGGACTCGATCCCGGGTCTCCAGGATCGCGCCCTGGGCCAAAGGCAGGCGCCAAACCGCTGCGCCACCCAGGGATCCCCAGTTTTATTTTTTTAATGAATTAATTTTCATTGGTGTTCAATTTACCGATATACAGAATAACACTCAGTGCTCCTCCCGTCAAGTGTCCCCCTCAGTGCCCATCACACATTCCCCCCCACCTCCCGCCCTCCTCCTCTTCCACCACCCCTAGTTCATTTCCCAGAGTTAGGAGTCTTCCATGTTCTGTCTCCCTTCCTGATATTTCCCACACATTTCTTCTCCCTTCCCTTCTATTCCCTTTCACTATTATTTATATTCCCCAAATGAATGAGACCATATTATGTTCGTCCTTCTCCGACTGACTTACTTCACTCAGCATAATACCCTCCAGTTCCATCCACGTTGAAGCAAATGGTGGGTATTTGTCGTTTCTAATGCCTGAGTAATATTCCATTGTATACAGAAACCACATCTTCTTTATCCATTCATCTTTAATTGGACACCGAGGCTCCTTCCACAGTTTGGCTATTGTGGACATTGCTGCTAGAAACATCGGGGTGCAAGTGTCCCAGCATTTCATTACATCTGAATCTTTGGGGTAAATCCCCAACAGTGCAATTGCTGGGTCCTAGGGCAGGTCTATTTTTAACTCTTTGAGGAACCTCCACACAGTTTTTCAGAGTGGATGCACCAGTTCACATTGCCACCAACAGGGTAAGAGGGTACCCTTTTCTCAGCATCCTCTCCAACATTTGTGGTTTCCTGCCTTGTTAATTTTCCCCCTTCACTGGTGTGAGGTGGTATCTCATTGAGGTTTTGATTTGTATTTCCCTGATGGCAAGTGATGCAGAGTATTTTCTCATGTGCATGTTGGCCATGTCCAGGTCTTCCTCTGTGAGATTCCTCTTCATGTCTTTTGCCCATTTCATGATTGGATTGTTTGTTTCTTTGGTGTTGAGTGTAATAAGTTCTTTATAAATTTTGGAAACTAGCCCTTTATCTGATAGGTCATTTGCAAATATCTTCTCCCATTCTGTAGGTTGTCTTCGAGTTTTGTTTACTGTATCCTTTGCTGTGCAAAAGCTCCTTATCTTGATGAAGTCCCAATAGTTCATTTTTGCTTTTGTTTCTTTTGCATTCGTGGATGTATCTTGCAATAAGTTACTGTGGCTGAGTTCAAAAAGGGTGTTGCCTGTGTTCCCCTCTAGGATTTTGATGGAATCTTGTCTCACATTTAGATCTTTCATCCATTTTGAGTTTATCTTTGTGTATGGTGAAAGAGAGTGGTCCAGTTTCATTCTTCTGCATGTGGATGTCCAATTTTCCCAGCACCATATATTGAAGAGACTGTCTTTCTTCCAGTGGATAGTCTTTCCTCCTTTGTCGAATATTAGTTGACCATAAATTTCAGGGTCCCCTTCTGGTTCTCTTCCATTGATTGATGTGTCTGTTTTTGTGCCAGTCCCATTGATTGATTTTGTGCCAGTCCCACACTGTCTGATGAGCACAGCTTTGTAGTACAACCTGAAATCTGGCAGTGTTTTATTTAAACACATGTAGAAGTAAATTGAACGCAAATTTTGGCACAAAGAATGAGACAGGGAAATGGAAAATCCACCTATGTGGATTAGCATAACACTGTTTGAAGGGGATTATAATTTATTTTATTTTTTGAAGATTTTATTTATTCATTCAGGAGAGGCAAGAGAGAGAGAGAGAGAGGCAGAGGCACAGGCAGAGGGAGAAGCCGGCTCCAGGCAGGGAGCCCGTGCAGGGCTGGATCACGGGTCTCCAGGGGCACACCCCGGGCTGCAGGCGGCGCTAAACCGCTGGGCCCCCGGGCTGCCCTGAAGGAGATGAGCATCTAAAACCACAGCCCCTATGGACCCGTCGTGTTTCCTTTCTGGCTCCAAGAATCGTTTCATTTGTCAGCTGAGAAAGCTTTTCCTGGGCTGCTGCTGCAGGCTCCTCCGGGCCTTGGGGCGCCTGCACAGCCGCCCCGCGCGCTGGGGTGACCACCGGCTTCCGCCCCCCGCCCGCCAGGCTGGACGGCGCCTTCTGGGGCACGGCAGGTGGGGCAGCAAGTTCTCCTCCTTTCCTCCTGCTCTCCTGGGCCTCTGTCCGAGCTGCCTTCCAGAGGGTCCCGGGGAGCCGGACGGCCAGTTAAGGGGGTCCTGGCAGGGAGACCCCCGGACGGCGAGCTCCTCCCCGCGCGGCCGCCCCCGCGAGAGCGGCTGGGCTGTGGAACGGCACGTGAACCCCACGTCTAGGACTCGGCCGCACCGACCCAGATCTGCGTACAGGCAGAGGCTTCTGGCCGCAGGCAGGAAAGAGCCGGCTTCGAGCTTGCTTTCTACCGCACGTCAATGGCGAGCACGGCTGCAGGCTTCGCGGGACCAGCTCCAGGCCCGGGGACGCCCGCCTGAGCGGAAGCAGCTCCGCTCCCACAGGCCTCGGGTGCTCCGGCGCCCGCTGGCTCTGAGGAGCGACTGCGCACGCGCAGGTGAGAGGCAGGCGGGAGGCCTTTGGGCACCTGCAGTTGCCGGCACGTGCGCGGTGCGGCGGCAGGGACTCCCCGAGGGAGACCAGGGTTTCGGGGCGCATCCGAGAGTCCGGGCCGCCGAGCTGGAAGCCTGCCTGAAAACACCCCGCAAGGTGCGCTCTCCCGCCGCGGCCCTGCCCGGCCACTGTCCGGGCGCCCTTGGCCGCACCGCGGAGGACGGCTCTCTGTGGAGGGCACGCGGGCTCCCGGGCCGCCGCCCCCCTCACCGGCGGGGCCTCCGCGAGGTACGTGCGCCCCCCGGGCCTGCCTTTCTGAGGGCGGGACGGGGGAAAGGGATCGGATGCGTCTTTGCAGCCCCGTGAGGAGAGGATTTTCATGCAATTTGATGACCGGATGTTCTGCGGGAGGTGGCGGAGGGTACAGCGATGGCGGTTTGTTTCTGGCGGAAGACTTTTTAAAAGTTCAGGCTATAAGAATGAATCGAGACCGGGCATTCGTATTTAGATGGAATAAATTCACCTGCCAAATCCATCACATTAAAGAAAAAATGTGGGCAGCCCGGGTGGCTCACGGTTTAGCGTGGCCTGCAGCCCAGGGCCTGATCCTAGAGATTCGGGATCGAGTCCCGCATCGGGCCCCCTGCCTCGAGCCTGCTTCTGCCCCTGCCCCTGTCTCTGCTTCTGTCTCTGTGTGTCTCATGAATAACTAAATAAAATCCTTAAAAGAAAAAAAAAAGAAAAAACGTTAATGGTCTTTAGGGGAAGAGGAGGGAAAACTGAATTTCTGGCCAAACACCAGTTGGTCATTACTGCTGAGCTTTACCAGACAACTGTGTGTTCTGCTCTACCCTTGGTTTCAGTGCCCTCAAATACCATCACAAGTCAGGGGGTGGGCTGCAGCTCTGGGAGTGTCCCTAACAATTCCCCTGTCTTTTAGGAGTTTGATGTCTTTCAGGATTTTCCTTTTTGTCGTTTAAAGCCGCTCATGAGATGCAATGGTGGTGGGTTAAGTGGGGAAGTCAGATTAGTGTGGCCAAATGTGGAGAAAATTCCTAAAGACAGGATGATCAACAACAAGAGAAGACACCTGGGTGACCAGTTGGTTAAGCGTTTGCCTTTGGCTCAGGTCATGATCCCAGGGTCCTGAAATGGAGCCCCGCATCAGGCTCCTTGCTCAGTGGGGAGTCTGCTTCTCCCTCTCCTCCTGAGCTTGTGCTCTCTGTCACTGTCTCTGCGTCTCTCTCAAATAAATAAAAACCCTAAATAAAAACAGACAACAAACCACAATAGCAAGACCGGGTCCCAGAGATTATTTGAAAGAGCAGCACAAAAGTCCCATTTATCTGAAGGGTGTCTTCTTATCAAATAATTTGAATTTGCTGTGGTCAGGGTCTGTGGAAGTCTTCATGGGATCATGGATTACACAGAACTGGAAGGGCCTTTAAGAAATAAAGTTGGTATTGTACTGGAATTAAAAGAAAAGGAGTTAAGAGTTAACAGGGTACGATAAGGGTCTGATTTTCATCTAGATTTCACCTTCCACTCCAAAAAGTTCAAAGCCAAAGTGGCAAAAGTAACTGAGTAAAGCACACATATGAGGAATGCCTTTGCTCAATTTTTCCCTTGTTTTTTAGGAAGACCAAAAGGATCTTTTGTACTGCAAGGTACTAACACTTGATATAGATGAAAATCTACATAAACCAACATGATATCTGTCTCCAACAGGTAGGTACTATTTAAATGCCTTTTATGGAGAAAGGATAAGGTCTGAAGCTTGGCCGTGTCTTTAGCGTCTTTCCCAATATCTAGGCTTTGCCATCCAGGAAAAATCCAGAGCAGTGTACTAAATCAAAGTAATTGATTGCTCTACTGAGTGGTAACTTGAAAGTTTAGAGAGTTGGACTTCTGTGGTTATTGTTTGTATAAATAATGTGTTTTATTAACCATAGTGATATGTGATAAAATCTCATAAACACCTAACGATGTACTCAAATCACCTTAGATTAGGTAGTGGACTTTTAATCAATGTTCTGCACATTTGCTTGTAGATTTCCTGGTTGATTTCTTAGAATCCTGGCAGCCTCTGAGCAACAGTTTTTTCTAAGACTCTGAGGCAGTAGTTATATCATTTAAGAATCCAGTCAGTAGTTGTTGTTTTTTTTAAAGATTTATTTTTATTTATTTATTTATGTTAAAGAGAGAGAGGCAGAGACGCAGGCAGAGGGAAAAGCAGGCTCCATGCCGGGAGCCCTACGTGGGACTCGATCCCGGGACTCCAGGATCGCGCCCTGGGCCAAAGGCGCGAAACCACTGAGCCACCCAGGGATCCCCTCCAATCTGTAGTTTTATCCTTATTCTGGATACACTTCCATTATAAACAGTTGATGGAAATACAGACACACACGTGTGTGTGTGTGCATATGCACACCCAGGTCCGTACATAAAAGCCATTATCCCTCAAACGTTTTTCATCTTATTCATAAGCCAACACTAAGTACTATTGAGGGACATATGGTTCTCTCAAAATCTATTAAGGAAAAATTTGGATTGAAGAGAAATAATTATCCATTAAATTCTCAAAAACATTCTCAGAGCACCTGGGTGGCTCAGTTGATCAAGTGTCTGACTCTTGGTATCAGCTCAAATCATGATCTTAGGGTCATGAGTTCAGGTTCTGCATTGGGCTCCATATAAATAATAATAAATATTATTAAAATAATAATAATAAAATAAAAGGAAATTATGAGGACATTTTCAAACTAGACTTTACCCTTAAGTGGAAAGAATGGAGAAATTTAATATGTCCAATTTTTATCGTTGTTTTTCCTCTGTTCTGTGCAAGAAAAACCAATAGAATTAATGTGGTATTGGTGTTATTTTCTTATTCTAGTTAGCTTACTTTAATAATATCACTTAATATTTCTTTTATACTAAGTTTCTGAGTTGTTCATGTACAATGAAGTATCTGTGTTGTGATTTCCTAGTTTCTTCATGGAATGAACTATTTTATTTCTGGATATCTGATCATATTTAAATGCCTTAAACTTTCCTGGTCAAAGAGTAACTTCTTTTCCCTTTAATATTCTGCAGAGGAATTTAGCAGATTCTCACAGGTTGAAATGTTTAAATATGTCTTCAGAACACTCATGGGAGAAACAGTAACTCTGTCACATTTTTAGCAACAAGACACTTAAAAGAAGTAGCTGTCCAACAAAACTAAACCTGCTTGTGAAGTCCACTAGAGTTGATCCCATCCTAAATTACTTGGCTGCATTAGTACATTCGTATAAAAAAGAGCAAAACATAACAGGAAGGTAAGATAGCTGTGTCTGAAACACATGATATATATTAACAGACATCAGTTTCTAACTTGTGCTTTCAAATTATGAAAGGGAATTTGTTTGAGATGCTTTCGATCTCATTTTTGCAAAACTTAAGATAATTTTAGAATAGGTTAGATTTAGAATAGGGTTTTTTTCTTAGTTTGAAGAAATAGTTGAAAAAGTAAATAGGAATTGTGTGCCATGGCCCCTCCTCCGTCAACTGGGTCTCAAAAACAGCGTTCTGCTCTTCCTCTTGGCTTACGGAAACCAAATTTCTGTACTTGTGCTGCTAGGTGGACACTGTGGGTGGACAGGGTGGGACAGAAGGAACAGAACGCACAGACTTCTCTTTCCATTTCAGTTTTCTATCATCTATTGGCTATGAATGACCAAGCCTTGTTTCTGCCCACTTGCAGCCCCCTGAAATGAAGCTGTAAGAGAACACCACCCCCAACCCCACGCCAACATTCACAAATTGTTAGCTTCTGGGTCACATTAGAATGTTTTAATTTTTTTAATTTCAACTTTGCTTTTTTGTTCTTTGCTTGTTTTAAAGTAAACTTTGTATTCAAGTACTCATGATACTTGAATACAGAATGATACACAAATCAAAGTGTATTATATTAAACACACTTTATAAAATATTATATATTATTATATATTATTATTATTATGTAAAGTGTATTGTATTAATTGGAACTGATCACATCATGGGCAAAGTTGGCTGGGGCCTGAGTGGCAGTTACAAATTCCAACTGCTTCAGTCCTTGATGAACATTGGTTTAGTGAAAGGTGTTAAGACCAGGTTTTGCCAAATTCTATACCTATTCTCAGATTGTGGTATGTGCCTTTATTCTGTACTTACATTTAGGCTGCTTCAGATATCTTCATTACTCCAGTAATATAAAATTGTATAGTCACAGTCAGAATCTCCCAGTTCGTATTTCCTGCAAATTAATTGGCTACCTTCAAAAGCTGATGAACAGGATACCTCTTATTGATGGTAGTGTTGAGTATTGTGTGACTACTGAGTATAGCTCCTGCACCCCTCCCCACTTCTTTCTAATGCTGATTTTCATTCAGGTAATTTAATCTCTTTCATATGACCATATGCTTTCCTAATCCAATTACAGTAATCTTTTTTAAAAAATTGTATTTAAGTTCTAGTTAACATACATTTGCAATTTTAGTTTCAGGAGTAGAATTCAGTAATTCATCACTTACATACCACACCCAGTGCTCATCCTGACAAGTGTCCTCACCACCCATCTAGCCCATCCCCTGCTCATCTCCCTCCAGCAGCCTTCAGTTTGTTCTCTGTAGTTAGGTTTCTTATGGTTTGTTTCCTTCTCTCTTTTTCACCCTTTCCCCCTCTTTCCCATATGTTCATCTGTTTTGTTTCTTAAATTCCACATATGAGTGTGAAATCACGTAGTATTTGTCTTTTTCTTACTGACTTATTTCACTTAGCATAATATGCTCTAGCTCCATCCACATTGTTGCAAATGGCAAGATTACATTCTGAGTAATACTGCATTGTATATAAAAGAATGCGTATTCTGCTTTGGGATGAAATGTCCTGAATATATATACCTGTTAAGTCCATCTGGTCTAGTGTGTCATTCAAACACTTGTTACTGTCTTTGTTTTAAAATCTAGTTTGATATAAGTTTGGCAACTCTGGCTTTGTTTTGCCATCCATTAGCATGATAAGTGGTGCTCCATCTCCTTAGTTTCAATATGGGGGTGTCTTTAGGTCTAAAATGAGTCTCTTGTAGGTAGCATATAGATGTGCCTTTTTAAAAAATCTATTCTGATACCCTATGTCTTTTGATTGGAGATTTAGTCCATATACATTCACATTGCTTATTGAAAGATATGAATTTCATGCCATTGTGTTACCTGTAAATTTGGTGTTTCTGGTGCTGTTCCTTTCTAGTCTTTGTTGCTTTTTTAAAAAATATTATTTATTTATTTATTCAGAGAGAGAGAGAGAGCGACAGAGAGACAGAGACACAGGCAGAGGGAGAAGCAGGCTCCATGCAGGGAGCCCAACGTGGGACTGGATCCTGGATCTCCAGGATCACACCCCGGGCTGCAGGCAGTGCTAAACTGATGGGCCACCGAGGCTGCCCGTCTATGTTACTTCTGATCATTTTTCTCCACTCAGTTCCTCTTAATATTTCTTGCAGGGCTCGCTTAGTGGTCTATGAACTCCTTTAATTTTTGTTTGTTGGGACACTCTTTTTCTCTCTTCCTATTCTAAATGACAGCCTTGCCGGATAAAATATTCGTGGCTACATATTTTCCCCATTCAGCACAATTATGGTAATCTCATTCTTCTTGGCTGCTCATATTTTAGAAACAGGTATGATGCATTTCTGGTCAGTGAGCTATGAAGTGGAATATACTGGGAGCTCAGGGAAAACTTTGTCATAATTAAAGAGACACAAAAAGACAGCATTTTTACTGGATATCATTTTGTCACATATGGTGTAAGGTAGTTAACATAAGGATAAGCCTATATCCTGAATAATGCAATATAGAAAAATCGAAAGATCCTTGATGATGTTGTCGAGGCACTGAATTAAGCAACCCTGTAGCTGCCTAACTGCTGAATTTCTCATATGAAATGATCAATTTCTTAAGACATCAGCTAGTTAGGTCAAGATTTTCTGTTTCTTGTAGCTGAAATCTTCCTCATTAATACAGTAGGGGAACCACTTCATTAGTGAATGATTTACAATTAAAAGGTTTATCAGGAAAAAAAAAAAAAGGTTTACCAGGCTATGTAGAAAGGTTTTTATCTCAGCCTGTTTCGCAGAATAAATTATCCTAGAAAGGAGAGGGAAAATTGGGTGATGGTAGAAAGATAAAACAGAGTAAGGTTAAACAACAAAAGATGTGATAGTAGCTGCAACCAGGAGTCAGAATGTATTCTAACACATTCATTTAGTTTAAAAATTATATATATATATATATATATATATATATATATATATATATCAGATATATATCCTAAGTGTGTAGACGTACATGTTTCCTCTAAGATTGTGCAGATAGTTCATATAGTTTGTGCTTCTGATGAATCTCGAGTACTTTCATGTTTCTTAAATTGCTAAACCTAAATTATTAATGTGTTTACTTAACAAAGTCTTCTTATCTACCATTTATTGAGCTTAGCTTCAATAAACTTTGAACATAAAGGTTTCTGTGAACTAAGCTTCTATTCTGAAACTGATTTATCATCTCAGTATAAGCAGGAACAAAGAATACTGGCTTAAATAAAAGGCAGGCGTGGATCCCCTCCTCTAGCCATCTCTCTCCCACCAGTGTGTCCCAGAGCCCTGAGAGTGGGGCAAAGCTCTTTTTTTCTGGAGTGAGAACCCTCTCTGTCAGTTCCTTCTCAGTTGTTTGTGATCCACTAGCCTCTGGAAGGGGAAGGGCAACATGTGCAGACTTCCTATGTTACTTTCCAAGAGCTTCAGCCTTCTTGAAGGGTCAAGGAGAAGGATATTGTGGATCAAATAGACACAAATCCTGACTATATATTTAGAAATGCTCAGCATAGTTGGTTGAATTTAGAGGCAGAGTTTTTCATTGTGATCAGTTTCCTATTTCTTTGGAGGCAGGTATCTTACCTGTCCACCTGTCTGTCTATCCACCTATAGCTTCGTAGTTCAGCCTCTCTGGTATGTTCTATTCTGCCAATGAAAAGGAAACAGTTACATCATCACATCATTTGACAGGAACTTTATATTACAAGTTAGAAGTCATAAAGGAGGAACAGAAATGTTTTTTTAAGAAGAGTTAGATAAGTGGAAGATAACTTCTCTAAAGTCACATGTGCCAGAAAATAGACATAGGTGTTTAGAGTCCTGGGAAGAGTATGGGAGGAGGGGTAACATGTTGGCTAAACCTTGATGTGGCATTAGCCTAGACTAAGACTACTGACTGATCTACAGGCCAGATCCTACCTGCTGCCTGGTTTGTTTTTTTAATGATTTTATTTATTTATTTATTCATGAGAGACATAGAGAGAGAGACAGAGACACAGGCAGAGGGAGAAGCAGGCCCCATGCAGGGAGCCTGACATGGGACTCAATCCCGGGTCTCCAGGATCATGCCCTGGCCTAAAGGCAGCACTAAACCGCTGAACCACCCGGTCTGCCCTGCTGCCTGTTTTTGTATGGTACACAAGCTAAGGGAAGGTTTCAACATTTTAAAATGGTTGAAAAAATTAAAAGAATATTTTGTGATACATGAAAATTTTATAAAATTGAAACTTCCGGTTCTATACATGGTTTTATTGGCGTGGAACCATGCCCATTTATTTACATATTTTTTTTTGTGACTGCTTTTGAGATAGGAAAGCAGAGTTGAACAGATATAATAGTCCTGAAACAAAGGCTTAAATATTTACTGTCTAGCCCTTTTCAGAAAGTTTGCTAACCTCTGACCTAGACCACTGCTTCTCAACCCCAATAGGTTTGTAAATCATTTGAAGATTTTGTGAAAATGTATAGTTTCTGATTCAGTAGGTCAAGGGAGCCTAAGTGTCTGTATTTCTTTTTTTTTAAGATTTTATTTATTTATACATGAGAGACACAGAGAGGCAGAGACACAGACAGAGGAAGAAGCAGGCTCCATGCAGGGAGCCCGATGTGGGAATCGATCCGGGCCTCCAGGCTCACCCCCTAGGCGGAAGGCAGGCGCTAAACCCCTGAGCCACCCAAGGATCCCAGTGTCTGTATTTCTAATGAACTGAGGACCACATAGTAAGTGGCGAAGCTCTAGTGCAGGATTAACACACTTATTGTTTAAAGAGCCAAGTAATAAATGGTTCACAGTCTGCAGTCTATCCAGTCCTTTTTTTTTTTTTTACAACTATGTACATCTGCTGGGTCACATAGACATAGAGAATTTATAAAAGAGCAGGAGTGGCTGTGTTCCAATAAACATTTGCAGAAGTAGGCTTTGGGCTGGAATTGGCACGAAGATATACTTTAGCATTCATTGGCCTCAGCTGTTTAGTGTGGGTGTCTGTTAAGTAATAGACACAGTACTACCCTCAACTTGCTTACTAGTTTTATAACATATTCCAGTAATGATGATAAAGACAGCAGTTAACTTGTATTGGATAATTATCATATGCCAGGCTCTATGTGAAGCCCTATGAGCCATCTCTTATTTAATTACCACAACAAATCCTAGGAAGCAGATACCATCATTATTCTTGCTTACAGATGACAATAGTGAGCTGAAGAAAAAAAAAACCTTAAAGCTGCCAACAGCAAATCAGTGGTGGGCCTAGGGTAAGGCATAACTTGTGATTATTGAATGACCGTTGGATTATTAGATGACTGGATCAAATGTGTACACTCATAGGAGTTCCACAAGCTGGAGAACCAAACTGTGACTATACTGGCGTCCTTCATTGTGAGGCCTGGTTCTCCAGGACCTGAACAGTAAACGATAAGACATTTCTTTAGAGGCAACATTAAATGTAGGTGTCAGAAACTGGATGTTTGACTCAGTCCAGAGCTTTCTTTTTCATGAAAGATTTAGTACCTTTACTGCATGTTTTTGAAGTTAAGGCTCATCGAGATCTCAGAAAGCACATTTTTCGTAGTTTTGGATTTTCCATGCTCTAAAAATGAAATTGCTTTACTTTATAATAACATGTTATTTTAGGCACCATATAAGTATGGCATTTTGCCTTCCTTGTGTACTTTGGAATTTTCAGTTGTACAATAAATGTCCCTTCTAACCACAGTGACTGAAATTACATTTTCCCTTCCAAATTCTAGATTTTTTTCCCTTCCTTCTTAGCTGCAATTACTAACGTAGAGAGTAGACCTTAATTCTGGCCTAGAATATAAGATTACTTTTATCTGTCTTTACAGTGTTATTTCCATGTAAATGAATGTTTTTAGGTAAGATGCCTATCAGTATAACTACATTATAATAAATTAATAGGTCCCTGAGATCCAACATGTTAATAAAAATGCTTTGGAAAAAAACTTTCTGGAGTCTCAGACACAATGTCCTTGGACTATAGCTATCATATAAATATGAATAAGTATGCCATTTTTTTATAAATCACATGTTGAAAAACTTTTATGTCATTGCTTTGATGAATAATAATAGGTTCCATTTTATGAACAGTCAGTGTAGGTACAGGGCAAGGAGGAATATGTCAACATTTTCTAAGTATTAAGAATCAATAATCAGTAACCTCTTTCTCTGTGTGTGTCTGTGTCTCTTTGAGGCAGAGACAAAGGCAGAGGGAGAAGCAGGCTCCATGCAGGGAGCCCGATGTGGGACTCGATCCCGGGTCTCCAGGATCATGCCTTGGGCCAAAGGCAGATGCTCAACCACTGAGCCACCCGGGGATCCCATGAATAAAAAAAAAAAATCTTAAAAGAAAAAGCATCAATAACCTTAAATTTTTAGGTGGGGAAGGAAGTTAAATATGACACTTAAAATGGAAATCACATACTCACAGATAATTAAAGCCAGAATTTAGGATGTTCTAATCTAGCCGTCGGTGTACACTCCTATTTTTCTATATAAGTCCCAATTGATTAAGTAAAATTCTTAAAGTCATTTGCTTCTTTAACACAAATATATTAGTTTTTCCCCTGAATCTGGGAATATGTATTGGTTTCCTAGGGCTGTTATAATGAAGTACCATAAGCTGGTGGCTTAAAACAACAGAAATTTATTGTCTTGCAATTCTGGAGGTTCGAAGTCTGAAATCAATGTATTGGTAGGGCCACAGTCCTTCTGAAGGATCTGGGGCAGAATTCTTTGCCTCTTCATAGGTTCTGATGAAGGCCAGCAATTCTTAGCACTCTTTGGCTTGAGATATATATCACTCCAATCTCTGCCTCTGGCTTCATATGGTGCTTGTGACTCTGTGTCTTCACATTGCTGTCTTCTTAAAAGGATATCATTTGTTTTGGATTAGGGCTCCACTCTACTCCAGTAGGATCTTAACTCATGACATCTGCAACAACTCTGTTTTCAAATAGGTCACATTTTGAGGTACTGGGTATTAGGACTTTACTACATCTTTCTTGGGTGAGGGATGGTACAGTTTACCCATAACCGAGTATGGGGATGTCAAGATATTATTGTTTTCCATGCAGATCTTACAGTATAGGAAGAAAACATATATAGAGATTTATGAAGATGCAGGTTGTAATATACAATATTCACAAAATGCTGTAAGTGTATTGCAGTGGGCAAAGCTACCTTTTCCCAAGTGAAATGGTAAAGGAAGGCTTTCAAAGGCAGGTGCCATTTGAACTAATCTTTGAGGGACATATAGGAGTTCATTGAGAAAAGGATGCCAGATGGGAGGACACATCGGCCAGAAAGTTTGGGGTCAAGGCATGGATTAAGTGTTTGTTTGCTGTGTTTATTACTAGCTACTCTTTATTGAGTATTAGTGTGTGTCATTTAATCAACAACAACCTTTTGATCCCAATTGTACAGATGGGAAAACTGAAATTTCAAAAAATAAAGTATTTGGTCTCCCGCTAACACATCTTGAAGGTGGTACTATTGAGATTAGAACCCAGGGAGCCTGATTACATAGTCTTTAATTTGCCATTGTGATAAAGACTACAGTTTAGGGTATTTGGGAGTGCATATGGATAGTTAGACATAAGGCCAAAGAGATAGGTTAGAGACAAATTGTGAAGAGGTTGGTTTATCAATTGATTTGCTCAACAGAAAATTGTTGAGTTACTAGAGTTTGAACTTTAAGGGCTATTGACATTTGAACAATTTCCAAAGCTGTAAGGACGGGTGTCAAATGGCCACATTCCTATGGAGTGTAGTGTAGTTTGGAGGCCCAGAGGCTAGAGAGGAGGTTACTGTCAGGGACCATTTTAGAATTAATGAAGGTTGGAATTAAACAGAGACAATGGAACCGGAGGGGCGATAAAGTCAGAGATACTTGTGAGTCAAGGTAAGTGAGGTGTTGAACCTTAGTCATTGCCTCTGTTGTGTGGTCATTCCTGATCTTTTGGCTCAAGTGCTGAAAGTAGAGCTGTTTCCACTAATGTGTTTAAACACAATAATTTTAATTCATAAACCTAACTTTAGAAAGAGTCTAGTAAGTATGTGCCAATGTGATGGTTGTATTAGTACACATATGAATGATTATATTAGAGAAGACATAAAAATGTCTTTAAAATTCCAAAGACTGAGTTAACATATTTTAAAACAAACTACATAAAAGTGGCAGAAAATATTTTGCCATGTGCTCTGATGTAATCTCATCTATCTGTATTTTTTTTAAAGATTTTATCTATTTATTCATGAGAGACGCACAGAGAGAGGCAGAGACATAGGCAGAGGGAGAAGCAGGCTCCCTATGGGGAACCTGATGTGGAACTCCATCCTAGGACCCCAGGATCATGACCTGATCCAAAGTCAGATACTCAACTACTGAGCCACCCAGATGTCCCTTATCTATTTGTATTAAGTTGTAACTCCTTTAGGTTAAATTCATCCAAGTGTTATTGGAGGTATAGGCACACTTCAGCTTATTCAACTAAAGCCTGGTTATTGTAAAAAATCTATTATTTCTTAAAAATAGCTTAATTGATTACTGGGTTAATGTAATAACATTTTGCATTAATTTGAAAGCAAGGCATTATTTAAGGGTCCCAAGTTGTCTTTGTGTGCGACAGAGGTAACCAAAACCATGTCTCCCTGTTACTTATGGCCCTCATGAGCTGCCCAAACAATCATAAATATCCAGCAGGATATTTATGGGATTTCCTAAAAAGATATCAATTACCAGAGGAAAGTTTATTAAAACAAGCTGCATTTGTCTTAAGTGAATTTTCTCTTATTTTGAGGAATTATTTTATGCAGGTATCCGGTGCCACCACAGACAGTGCATTGTGACTTGCTCATCTTTAGTGACTTTTGGCTTGTCTGTGTATACTTGGCTGCTTTCTCCAAGTGTTGGCCAGGGCCTTCTGATATAACTGCCATTAATCAGGCAAAAGCAAATACAAACAATGTGAATCTTTTTCCACTTTTAGCCCGTAAGTTAAAAGTATAGTATCATAAATTTAGGAAAAATTAGGCATATAAACTGACATATTTATATACATGCTATGTCTCACTAAAGGAAACATACAGTGCAATTAAGGGGTTTAAAATTCCTGTACTTCATCACTTGAAAGAGACCATCCTTTTATAAATTAGAGTGTTTTGTAAAATAGCAGCCAAAGGACAGGGAGATGGAAAAGGAAAATAGAAAAACAGGAAGCATTATCCTTCTTTGTTCCATTCGAAAACACACCCAAAAAGAATATTAAGTATAAGTAGTGAGGGAAAAAGCTGACTGTGCCAACTTACTAGCATTGATTAAGCAGTTCAAATGTGTTAATATAGTGATTTTCAGATTGCTGATAAAATATGTAACACAACAGGAGTAAAAAACCCACAACTGTATTCTCAGTATCCAAACTATTGCTGCCAACATGAAGAAAGACTGTGCATCATATAATATTCTGCTGGACTTAACTGTTGTTTAGGTCTGTGGGGATATATCGATACCTAGAACTATATGCCAGCATGTGAAGGTAAGATCAACTGTGAAGGGCTTCTTCCTTTGCTTAATAAAACTCCTGGAATCTAACAGGGAACCAACCTGGAATCAGATGGCTATGTGAGATTTGCAATGCCTTTTTCATAGTAAAGAATCTAAACACATCCAGAGAGTGATTATATAAATATGCAGTTCATATAGCTATATGGTCTACCCAGAGTTTCCTACAGTTTAAAAATGGTTCCGTAGATAAGAGGGATAGATCTAGAGTCCAGGACTAGAGCTAAAGCTGGAGCTGGAGTGCTTTCCAACACCACCCTGGGAAAAAGGACAGAAAGGGGTGGTTCTGCTTGGCCCATTCAGAGATTTACTTGATTAGGATTCAGTCTGGACTAGACCACCTCATCCTTTGACACTCTTAAGTTCTAGTGTTATAATACGTGGCCTCAAATTATTCAGAATCAATGGGACATGGTCAGGGAACCCTTGCATTTCTGTCCCTCCTGTTCACCTGCTGTTCACTGTAGAGAGAATTCAGCATTTGCCCAGTGCCCTTCAGACAATAAAAAGTAGTGGACACAGCCAGATCCACACCAACCAGCTTATATCCTATTCTTATGGATTCTTAAGTGATGACACATTGATCAAGTTCATGAATATCACTGTTGCACGGAAACAGCAATACCTCTGATACCTGGTACGTTCTAAGAAAAAACATTTGTCATTTAACTTTTCAGAGTTAAAGTCATTGAGGTGGGGTTTTAAAAAAGAAAATTAGTACTGTTAGAATGTCTACATTATACAGCTTTACAAAGATACTTGATTTCTTTAATACAAATTTAGAGAAAAATTGTAAGTAATGGTGATGATGTGAATTAAAGAGGTAACAACAGTTCCCCGAACTGGAGGGCTTTTCCTGCTTGAACTTTCTAGTTCAAAGTCTTCTGACTTTGTTCTTTTTCTTTTTTAAGATTCTATTTATTTATTCATGAGAGACAGAGAGGCAGAGACATAGGCAGAGGGAGAAGCAGGCTACCTGTGGGGAACCCAATGTGGGACTCAATCCCGGGACCCTGGATCATGACCTGAGCCATTGAGCCACCAAGGTGCCCCTGGAAGACTTTGTTCGTACGTGTCATATGGATTGTAGACAAGTGATCTGGAGGGCTCGAGTCTGAATCTGCTGCCCTAAATTTGGTAGTGAGTTTAGAATATTTGTTGAAAGCAGTTATTTAAAATGAGACAACATTTACAAAGAGATATTAGAACTGTGATTAAAGTTTCTGGAAAAACCATGGAATAAGACAATATAAGGAACAGAATAAATAGTGGGGATTTGGAAAGATCTTTTCGAATCGATAACAAGTGGCAGAGAAAAATGAGTTACCAATTTTCCTGCTATGTGGAATGAAACTGCACTTCCTGGGATTCACATTTCATATCAGAATTGTTTAACTAGCAAAATGATGAAATGATTAAGTATAAAACCATGAAGTTAAAGTTCGAGCAAACTTTGGTCAGAGATGTTTCTGGAATGAGCCTTCACTTTCGTAGTTGTTTCTGTTCTGTTGGTCAGTGATGAAATGTGCTCTAATCAGCCTAGTAAATTATCCACAAAGGAGGGTTTACTTTGGTGGTTTGAAGGTATCTCCTTTCAGAGCTGTGATGCACGGAACAGCACATCCCTTAACAGCTCATTTCCTCAGGGATACTAAGCAAGAGCCACACCCAGGAAAAGAGAAAAGTTTAAGATCTCTTCCCTTACTGTGAACCCTTTCCATGTTTAAACACAGATGACTCTCTTATTTGGAGTCTGGCTTAAACTGAACACTGCCTCCAAGGCGCTAAATACTTCCTATGCAGAGACCCAGGGTCCATTTTTCACCAGGAAAATAAAAGCTGTCTTTACCAGCATTGTGCTTTGCCCAGATGTGAAACTGAAGCCGAAATGAATGAAACAACCTTATTTTTCCTATGGCAATTTAGATGGAGAACAGTGTAATAAGTTGATGTGCAAACCGTATAAATATGTCTTCATTGCCGATTAGAAACTGCCAAGAATTCAGGTCTTATTGAGTAAAGCATGGTGCTGCTTTAGGTCTCAATCTGGTCCTTCCTCTGTCTTGGAAGTCCTCCCTGGCCGGCACAGTTACCCAATAATGTTGGGCCTGGGAAGCTGTCTCCTCCTAAGGTTTTTTTTTGCATTTTAATTGGTGTTTATTCTAGTTTCTATTGATTTGACCAATGCCTTCTAATTTTTTTGTCTCACTTCAGCAGAGTAATGTCAAATGACTATGTAAATATACATATTTCGTTTATATGGTTACTTATAAAATAATGTGTTCTTCGGATGTCAAATTGCTGTATCAGCAGAGATAACTCCTCAGAATAGGTTGGACAGCAGGAAGAGACTACAGTGAATGGAGAAATTCACTAACTTACTGTGTCTGAGTAAAATGAATATATATCTTTGAGGGACATCATTTCCAACTTTAAAATAAAAACAGAGAAGCCTAATCTAATGTGATTTGACTAGCCCATATTTTTTAAGTTTAGTAATACCAATTCCTGGAATTTTGAAATTATTAATACATTAATAAACAAAATATTTTAGAAGGTTTTTTGGTCAAAGTTGTATTATATGATAGGCTTTATTTTCCTTGGCATATTATGAAAAAGTCAACGAATAGCTCTGACCAACTGTGTACTTATACTTACTGGTAAATATTTATTAACTAGCTCTGGATATGGGGTTAGAGAAGTCCTGATTCATAGCATTTGACAATTAACATGATGTAAATACTCCTACATGGGGCCAGTTTCAGACTACCCCTGGGATGTCAATTGGTTTGAAAACCTCTTGAAAGCTTAATAATTAGTTCTTACAATGCATAATGACTCTGCTCCAGCATATTGGCCAAGGATGAATTTATAAAAACTGTAAAATGATCTTCACAGCTTAAGAGTTTGTCAAATCAGTTCTCTAATGTGGATGTGGAACCTCAAATATTCTGTCTTATGATCCTCCAAATACCCCTAGAAAAAATGAAAACATAATAGGGATAAGAATGGGAAAATTCTGCTATATTTGCTATATTTAGAATCTTACACCAAATATATTGGAAAGGTGTCTTAAATGGAATGAATAGTTCCTTAAGCCTTTGAGATACATAAATGTGTCTCTGAAAATAAAGATTTTAGTATATTTGTAGCATGTTGTTGGAAGTATAATATCAATAAATGGCCATGAATAAATAGATGATTTACTGCCATCACTAAACCTTTTCCTTATATTACTTTTTAATTTATATTCTTGGATTGTGTCTTCTTTGGTATCCCTTTCCCCTCAAATTAGTTTCTATGCATCAGTGTCAATTTATTTCACCAAAACAAATATCCCTACAAAAACTCTTTATCCGCTAGACTGTTTACAGTGTATAACTAAGTTATTTTATTCCCCCCTCCTTCCCACCATTCTTTAAATTAAAAGAATTAGAAGGATGTTGCTAATCCTGTGCCAGAGTTTGGGAATTATATGAAAAATAACCTCTGAATAATCCCACCTTACCTGGAAATATTAATAATCAGGGAAAAGAGATTTAGTTGTTTAATCTGCCAGAATGAAAAGTTACAAGTAAAAGCTTCTTAACTTTATTCATTCCTTTCAGCATCTCAGGCCTGGGACTCAGAAGGTCTATGTGGATTAAATTCATTGCTGCTTGAGAATATTTTTAATTGGCAGCTGATAAGGAGTGCTTTCAAATAAATTTATTCTAACGTGGTCCTTGGGTGTAATCTTTTCTTTTTAGGAATAGCCAAGAAATAGATTTACTAAAGAACATAATCCAGTAATCTTTACTGAGTTGTCATCCTTTTTTAAAGGGCTTATATGAGCACTGGGGGTTATATGCAACTGTGAATTATTAAAAACTACATATGAAACTAATGATGTACTATATATATTGGCAAATTAAAGTTAAGTAAAAATAGATAGATAGATAGATAGATAGATAGATAGATGATAGATAGATAGATAGACTTATAGTTTTTAACTTGCCTAGTCCTCTCTCATATGTTCTTGTTTGCTCAAATACAGGAGAAACATAATGGCAATGCTCTAGAACAATGAAGAAGAAATGAGGTTCTAAAAAGAGTGATTGGATCAGAGAAAACTTAGAAAATGATATTTCTCTTTCCTTGGCTTTAAGAAGTCTAGGTACTGGAGGGAGGGGCAAGATGGCGGCAGAGTAGGGTCTCCAAGTCACTTGTCCTCAACAAATTACCTAGAAAACATTCAAATCATCCTGAAAATCTACGAATTCAGCCTGAGATTTAAAGAGAGACCAGCTGGAACGCTACAGTGAGAAGAGTTCGCGCTTCTATCAAGGTAGGAAGACGGGGAAAAAGAAATAAAGACACAAAAGACCTCCAAGGGGGAGGGGCCCCGCGAGGAGCCGGGCTGAGGCCGGGGCGAGTGTCCCCAGGACAGGAGAGCCCCGTCCCGGAGGAGCAGGAGCTGCACCGACCTTCCCGGGGGAAAGGCCTCCCGGGGAATTGGAGCAGGATCCCCAGAAAGGCGGGGATGCCCTCGGGCTCCCTGGGACAGTAACAGAGGAACTGCGCCCCGGAGAGTGCGCCGAGCTCCCTAAGGGCTGCAGCGCTCGGGCGGGACCCGGAGCAGCTCGGAGGGGCTCGGGCGGCGGCTCCGCGGAGGGGGCTGCGCGGCTCCGGGAACAGCTCAGCGGCGGCGGCTCGGGCGGAGGAAGAAGCTCCGCGGAGGGGGCGGCGCGGCTCCGGGAACAGCTCGGCAGCGGCGGCTCGGGCGGAGGAAGAACCTCAGCCCGGAGGGGGCGGCGCGACTCTGGGAACAGCTCGGAGGGGCTCGGGCGGCGGCTCCGCGGAGGAGGCTGCACCGCCGGGAGCGCGAATCCAACAGCGCAGGCCCCGGAGCACAGGGCGCCGGGACACAGCCCAGGATCCGGCCTCCCCCCGGGACAGGCAGAGGCCGGGAGGGCCCAGGACAGCGAGGACGCTCCTGCCTGGAACTGAGCAGATCAGCGGCCCCGCCTGGGAGCCTCCAGGCCCTGCAGACGGAGAGCCCCGGAGCTACTGCGGGGGCTGACTTCAGGGTCCCAGAGCTGCCCCCGCCACTGTGGCTTCCTCCCGGGGCCTCACGGGGTGAACAACCCCCACTGAGACCTGCACCAGGCAGGGGCAGAGCAGCTCCCCCAAGTGCTAACACCTGAGAATCAGCACAGCAGGCCCCTCCCCCAGAAGACCAGCTAGAGGGACAAGTTCCAAGGGAAGTCAAGGGACTTAAAGAACACAGAATCGGAAGATACTCCCCCGTGTTTTTTTTGTTTTGTTTTGTTTTTGTTTTGTTTTGTTTTGTTTTGTGCTTTTTTTTTTTCTTTTCTCTCTTCTTGATTTCTGATTGCGTCCCCCACCCCCCCTTTTTTTCTTTTTTCTCCTTTCTTTTTCTTCTCTTTTTCCCCCCTTTTTTTCTTCTTTCTCTTTTTTCTTTTTCTCTTTTCTTTCCTTCTCTCTCTTTTTATCCTTTTCCCAATACAACTTGGTTTTGGCCACTCTGCACTGAGCAAAATGACTAGAAGGAAAACCTCACCTCAAAAAAAAGAATCAGAAACAGCCCTCTCTCCCACAGAGTTACAAAATATGGATTACAATTCAATGTCAGAAAGCCAATTCAGAAGCACTATTATACAGCTACTGGTGGCTCTAGAAAAAACCATAAAGGACTCAAGAGACTTCATGACTGCAGAATTGAGATCCAATCAGGCAGAAATTAAAAATCAATTAAATGAGATACAATCCAAGCTAGAAGTCCTAACGACGAGGCTTGACGAGGTGGAAGAACGAGTGAGTGACATAGAAGACAAGCTGATGGCAAAGAGGGAAACTGAGGAAAAAAGAGACAGGCAATTAAAAGACCATGAGGATAGATTAAGGGAAATAAATGACAGCCTGAGGAAGAAAAACCTACGTTTAATTGGGGTTCCCGAGGGCGCCGAAAGGGACAGAGGGCCAGAATATGTATTTGAACAAATCCTAGCTGAAAACTTTCCGAATCTGGGAAGGGAAACAGGCATTCAGATCCAGGAAATAGAGAGATCCCCCCCTAAAATCAACAAAACCCGATCAACACCTCGACATTTAATAGTGAAGCTTGCAAATTCCAAAGATAAGGAGAAGATCCTTAAAGCAGCAAGAGAAAAAAAGTCCCTGACTTTTATGGGGAGGAATATTAGGGTAACAGCAGACCTCTCCACAGAGACCTGGCAGGCCAGAAAGGGCTGGCAGGATATATTCAGGGTCCTAAATGAGAATAACATGCAACCAAGAATACTCTATCCAGCAAGGCTTTCATTCAAAATGGAAGGAGAGATAAAGAGCTTCCAAGACAGGCAGGAACTGAAAGAATATGTAACCTCCAAACCAGCTCTGCAAGAAATTTTAAGGGGGACTCTTAAAACTCCCCTTTAAGAAGAGGTTCAGTGGAACAATCCACAAAAACAAGGACTGAATAGATATGATGACACTAAACTCATATCTATCAATAGTAACTCTGAACGTGAATGGGCTTAATGACCCCATCAAAAGGCGCAGGGTTTCAGACTGGATTAAAAAGCAGGACCCATCTATTTGCTGTCTACAAGAGACTCATTTTAGACAGAAGGACACCTACAACCTGAAAATAAAAGGTTGGAGAACGATTTACCATTCAAATGGTCCTCAAAAGAAAGCAGGGGTAGCCATCCTTATATCAGATAAATTAAAATTTACCCTGAAGACTATACTGAGAGATGAAGAGGGACACTATCTCATACTCAAAGGATCTATCCAACAAGAAGACTTAACAATTCTCAATATATATGCCCCAAATGTGGGAGCTGCCAAATATTTAAACCAATTAATAACCAAACTGAAGAAATACTTTGATAATAATACACTTATACTTGGTGATTTCAATCTAGCTCTTTCTATACTAGATAGGTCTTCTAAGCACAACATATCCAAAGAAACGAGAGCTTTAAATGATACACTGGACCAGATGGATTTCACAGATATCTACAGAACTTTACATCCAAACTCAACTGAATACACATTCTTCTAGTGCACATGGAACTTTCTCCAGAATAGACCACATACTGGGTCACAAATCGGGTCTGAACCGATACCAAAAGATCGGGATAGTCCCCTGTATATTCTCAGACCATAATGCCTTGAAATTAGAACTTAATCACAACAAGAAGTTTGGAAGGACCACAAACACATGGAGGTTAAGGACCATCCTGCTAAAAGATGAAAAGGTCAACCAGGAAATTAAGGAAGAATTGAGAAGATTCATGGAAACTAATGAGAATGAAGATACAACCGTTCAAAATCTTTGGGACGCAGCAAAAGCAGTCCTGAGGGGGAAATACATCGCAATACAAGCATCCATTCAAAAACTGGAAAGAACTCAAATTCAAAAGCTCACCTTACACATAAAGGAACTAGAGAAAAAGCAACAAATGGACCCCACCCCCAGCAGAAGAAGACAGTTAATTAAAATTCGAGCAGAACTAAATGATATCGAGACCAAAAGAACTGTGGAACAGATCAACAGAACCAGGAGTTGGTTCTTTGAAAGAATTAATAAGATAGATAAACCATTAGCGAACCTTATTAAAAAGAAGAGAGAGAAGACTCAAATTAATAAAATCATGAATGAGAAAGGAGAGATCACTACCAACACCAAGGAAATACAAACGATTCTAAAAACATATTATGAACAGCTGTATGCCAATAAATTAGGAAATCTAGAAGAAATGGATGCATTCCTGGAAAGCCACAAACTACCAAAACTGGAGCAGGAAGAAATAGAAAACCTGAACAGGCCAATAACCAGGGAGGAAATTGAAGCAGTCATCAAAAACCTCCCGAGACACAAGACTCCAGGGCCAGATGGCTTCCCAGGGGAATTCTATCAAACGTTTAAAGAAGAAATCATACCTATTCTACTAAAGCTGTTTGGAAAGATAGAAAGAGATGGAGTACTGCCAAATTCGTTCTATGAGGCCAGCATCACCTTAATTCCGAAACCAGACAAAGACCCCACCAAAAAGGAGAATTACAGACCAATATCCCTGATGAACATGGATGCAAAAATTCTCAACAAGATACTAGCCAATAGGATCCAACAACACATTAAGAAAATTATTCACCATGACCAAGTAGGATTTATCCCTGGGACACAAGGCTGGTTCAACACTCGTAAAACCATCAATGTGATTCATCATATCAGCAAGAGAAAAACCAAAAACCATATGATCCTCTCATTGGATGCAGAGAAAGCATTTGACAAAATACAGCATCCATTCCTGATCAAAACACTTCACAGTGTTGGGATAGAGGGAACTTTCCTTGACATCTTAAAAGCCATTTACGAAAAGCCCACAGCAAATATCATTCTCAATGGGGAAGCACTGGGAGCCTTTCCCCTAAGATCAGGAACAAGACAGGGATGTCCACTCTCACCACTGCTGTTCAACATAGTTCTGGAAGTCCTCGCCTCAGCAATCAGACAGCAAAAAGACATTAAAGGCATTCAAATTGGCAAAGAAGAAGTCAAACTCTCCCTCTTCGCCAATGACATGATACTCTACATAGAAAACCCAAAAGCCTCCACCCCAAGATTGCTAGAACTCATACAGCAATTTGGTAGCGTGGCAGGATACAAAATCAATGCCCAGAAATCAATGGCATTTCTATACACTAACAATGAGACTGAAGAAAGAGAAATTAAGGAGTCAATCCCATTTACAATTGCACCCAAAAGCGTAAGATACCTAGGAATAAACCTTACCAAGGAGGTGAAGGATCTATACCCTAAAAACTATAGAACACTTCTGAAAGAAATTGAGGAAGACACAAAGAGATGGAAAAATATTCCATGCTCATGGATTGGCAGAATTAATATTGTGAAAATGTCAATGTTACCCAGGGCAATTTACACGTTTAATGCAATCCCTATCAAAATACCATGGACTTTCTTCAGAGAGTTAGAACAAATTATTTTAAGATTTGTGTGGAATCAGAAAAGACCCCGAATAGCCAGGGGAATTTTAAAAAAGAAAACCATAGCTGGGGGCATCACAATGCCAGATTTCAGGTTGTACTACAAAGCTGTGGTCATCAAGACAGTGTGGTACTGGCACAAAAATAGACACATAGATCAATGGAACAGAATAGAGAACTCAGAAGTGGACCCTGAAATGTATGGTCATCTAATATTTGATAAAGAAGGAAAGACTATCCATTGGAAGAAAGACAGTCTCTTCAATAAATGGTGTTGGGAAAATTGGACATCCACATGCAGAAGAATGAAACTGGACCACTCTCTTTCACCATACACAAAGATAAACTCAAAATGGATGAGAGATCTAAATGTGAGACAAGAGTCCATCAAAATCCTAGAGGAGAACACAGGCAACACCCTTTTTGAACTCGGCCACAGTAACTTCTTGCAAGATACATCCACAAAGGGAAAAGAAACAAAAGCAAAAATGAACTATTGGGACTTCATCAAGATAAGAAGCTTTTGCACAGCAAAGGATACAGTCAAAAAAACTAAAAGACAACCTACAGAATGGGAGAGGATATTTGCAAACGACATATCAGATAAAGGGCTAGTTTCCAAAATCTATAAAGAACTTATTAAACTCAACACCAAAGAAACAAACAATCCAATCATGAAATGGACAAAAGACATGAAGAGAAATCTCACAGAGGAAGACATGGACATGGCCAACATGCACATGAGAAAATGCTCTGCATCACTTGCCATCAGGGAAATACAAATCAAAACCACAATGAGATACCACCTCACACCAGTGAGAATGGGGAAAATTAACAAGGCAGGAAACCACAAATGTTGGAGAGGATGCAGAGAAAAGGGAACCCTCTTACACTGTTGGTGGGAATGTGAACTGGTGCAGCCACTCTGGAAAACTGTGTGGAGGTTCCTCAAAGAGTTAAAAATAGACCTGCCCTACGACCCAGCAATTGCACTGTTGGGGATTTACCCCAAAGATTCAGATGCAATGAAACGTCGGGACACCTGCACCCCGATGTTTCTATCAGCAATGGCCACAATAGCCAAACTGTGGAAGGAGCCTCGGTGTCCATCGAAAGATGAATGGATAAAGAAGATGTGGTTTATGTATACAATGGAATATTACTCAGCGATTAGAAACGACAAATACCCACCATTTGCTTCAACGTGGATGGAACTGGAGGGTATTATGCTGAGTGAAATAAGTCAATCGGAGAAGGACAAGCAGTGTATGTTCTCATTCATTTGGGGAATATAAATAATAGTGAAAGGGAATATAAAGGAAGGGAGAAGAAATGTTGGGAAATATCAGGAAGGGAGACAGAACATAAAGACTCCTAACTCGGGGAAACGAACTAGGGGTGGTGGAAGGGGGGAGGAGGGCGGGTGT
Organism: Vulpes vulpes; assembly: GCF_048418805.1. NCBI lineage: Eukaryota > Metazoa > Chordata > Mammalia > Carnivora > Canidae > Vulpes > Vulpes vulpes. The sequence continues at coordinate 21,734,441 of NC_132783.1, forward strand.
TGGAGGGGAATGGGTGACGGGCACTGAGGTGGACACTTGATGGGATGAGCACTGGGTGTTTTTCTGTATGTTGGTAAATTGAACACCAATAAAAATTAATTAAAAAAAAAAAAGAAGTCTAGGTACTCAGATAGGTAAAGCAAGTGGAGGGCATTGATTTTTTTAAATTTATTTTGTAAAGCCCTGGGGACTCTCCTTTTCCCAAGAACTTAAGGCTCCAGAAGGGTTGCTTTTAACCACACCATGCATAATAATTTTTCCTTCTGCCTCCAAAGAAATTCTTAATCCATGCTCTTCCTAATCCTTCTGCATTGGTTGTTTGTCAGTTAGAAACATTGACAGGTCTCATTAGTGAGTAGATATTCAAATAATACATTTGTTCTAAAGAGAAAAACAAACATATACATGTTACAGAGGTCACAAGTCACAGAATGTACTGTTTGGAAATTTGCATTCACTTTTTCTATGTATATAAAGATTAAACTCTGATTCTTTAGGGAACTGTTTTTCAAATTACCCTATTAAAATAAAGCACCTCTGTATCTGTAGCTACTTTGGTGAAAAAAAAAAAAAAAGCTTTTGCCTCTTGGTGGATGTCAGAAGGAGATCAAGATGTACCTACAATGTAAATTTGTTAAAAAGAAGGTAGGGTAAGCTGATATACTAAACTACTAAGTACTCTCCCTACCGTAAAACCTTTGAACCTATATTTTCTCCTGGACACAAACTTCCTGAGAACTTTCTTATCTTTGAAGGCTCAAGGGCAGGTGTAAAATGAGCTTATCCTTTTTACTTGAATTGAATATCTTGGGCACTTAAAACTATAATCTCTATAGTCTAAACCCTTCCCACCAAAACAAGCAGTAAACCAACAAACTGCCCATCCAGGGAGATTACTAATCTGGTGGCTGATAGGTTATGTGATTTTGTTGCCTTTAATTTTCTTCCCAGATTTCCTTCTGTAGCATCCCTCTTTATTCTGTAAAGCCTTTTGAATTTCTGCTTCTCTCTGAAGTATCATCAATTAATGAAATATTATGTAAGTTGGTAACAATTTGATCCTCTCTACTCATATTAGCATTAAGCAACAAGATTCCTGAAGATGGAAAGACTTCCTTTGTCCTCCCTTTAAGATATATATATATATGACATCAAAACTACTTGTGTCTTCCACTTCTCCACCCCCTGATCACCAGGAATATGGGGAAAATGTAGACAAAGGACACTCATTTCTAAGAGATTGCTAGTTCCTGATCTGAGCCTTTGCAGACTTCAAAAGAGAAAATACTATAATTGAGAATATTCTTTTAAAGAAGAATGTGTCGGGATCCCTGGGTGGCGCAGTGGTTCGGCGCCTGCCTTTGGCCCAGGGCGTGATCCTGGAGACCTGGGATCGAATCTCACGCCTGGTTCCCGGTGCATGGAGCCTGCTTCTCCCTCTGTCTGTGTCTCTGACTCTCTCTCTCTCTCTCTCTCTGTGTAACTATCATAAATAAAGAAAAAAATATTTAAAAAAATAAAGAAGAATGTCTCTTTTCTAGGCTTACCAATAATGGAGATTAAATAATAGAGAGCAAAGGTAATTCTAAGAAGAATGGTGGAATGATAGGAAACAGAAAAAAGAAAGGCAAAGAAATAGTTGCCTTTGTTCTATGGATTTGCTTAAATAATTTACAGCTCTGCCCCCAGACTCCTCTCTGATGCTATCAGAGCTAGCAACAGAGCTAGCCTAGGTAGCTATAGGCAGATCAATAATGAAACTCTATTGAAAAACCTCAGAAAGTAATGGGCAAAACCAAACCAAAATTACCCAAACATTTAATCAAGTGAATTTCTCTCAATTTTTGTTCTGAGTAACTATGTCATTACTTAAACAGTGTATTTCTTTGTATCGTTAGTGTATGTTTGATTGCATCTCTCCATTGACTTTAATCTTCAAATATGGTGTTTCTTTAATTTAAAAGGGTTTCAATATTCCCATCCCTTTATTATCAACAGACTTGCTGCTGGGAGAGATGAAATGTTGCCCTAGAAACACTCAAAACATCAATTTCCCTGGAGCAATATCTCACGAATCTCAGCACTCAAATCACAATGTATTTAGTTAGAGCTTGCTCAGTGAGTACTTGAGGGTTGACTAAATGACTATTAAACTTCCCAGAGCAATCAAAGTAAAAGCTCCAAAGCAGCAGATCACCCACGTTGGAAGACAGCTCCTTCCATTCAGAGATCAGTTTTGTCAAGACCACCTAGAAGACACACAATTACCATTTACTGAGGGTAACTGCAGAATAGTAATCCCATATGTACCATGGATATAACCTATATATAATTTCCTGATATTTCCTAAATGTGGCATTTGGTGAAAACATAGGTAAGTATCCAGGTGTACATATGCATGTGCTTGTGTCTGTGTGTTCTCCTTGTGTAGAATCTCTTTGATTTGCTTACCCTATCACTTGATGACTACCTTTCTTCTCTTGATTACCAACTCTCTTGGTAGAAGTTTGGCAATTTAGTTTGTGTATCTTGAGGAATGCAGAGAGGACAGATCTAAGGACTTGAGACATATTTCCGAAGTGTTTGATTTCATCAGGACCAGCATAAGATTAGGCGTTTGTAATACAGATTGACTCATGGATTAGATCATCTTCTGACAGAAAGAAAGTGGTAAGAAAGTTATAGCTTCAAGATATGCCTGCAAACTAACACATCTGCTCATAAATCATAGTTTCTGGGAGAAGGAAGACCAAAACAAAAGTAAAACAAAAGACATAACACTGTCAACAGCAACAGAAAATAAAAATTTGATTCATAAACCAAGAGTCAGAGATTTTGCAGGATACCAGTAAAATTCCCCTGAGTTACCAAGGGAAATGCTATTTCACCAGTTTTGAAATGACTTTCCACTAGACCATTGACAAGTACTTCCAATGCCGGCTTCCAGTCTAGCTTAGTGGAACATATTACTCTTCTGTGAAGGTTTGAGGGACTGTGTACGGCATTGCTGTTAATATTCACATTTCATGCGTGAAACTGGGGTATGAAGGGGTAATCTGTTTCTCTGGACTTGCACAGCTTTCTGAAGCAAGAATATCCAGAGGAATTACAGAAGTATGACTATATTGAAGCCTATTTTAAAAATTGTATACTATTTTGAAACATAAGTTAATTGGAAATTTGGGCTGTTCTCAATTATAATTTAACTTGAATGTCTGAAAATAATTCATAAGTAGCCTTTACTTTCTATCATTGAGGTTTCCATGTAAGATATGTTTTATTTATAACATGCTACACCTTATTTTTTTACATGGTTACTAACCGTGCACCTTTTGAAATAGTTATGATTTTAAAAATGATAATTCTGAAAGGTCTATTTCTATGCCTTCTATGCCTAGGAAAATATTTGAATACTCTTGCTGTATCATTTAATTTTGTATTGACTCCAGCTGCTGGTTGCAATCTATTTTCTTCCGGCCAGTGGCCATGAAGATGCCTGTCTAAGGTGTCTCAAATCCATATTTTATTTAAGATGTATGCTTTCAAAGGTGATCATCCACTTTAAAAATAAGAAACACCAAAAATAAATAAAGATACTAAGTCCTTTATTCCATTGAATATTCAAGCTAGAGGGAGTGTGTGAGGTCCTGCGGTCAGGGCTCCTCATCTTCTCTTTTTTAAAGATAAGGTTGCTAAGCCTAGTGAGATGGTGCAGCTTGCCAAGGCCACACAGCTAGTAAAGGAGGAGCCAGCACTGGAGCCCACATCTCTTGGCTTGCAGTTGAGACCTTCCCCACTGTATTTCAAGGAGACCATATTTAGCAAAGATTAAAATGCTGAAATTTTGTCTCCACATCTGTATTTTTCAGTAAATCAATCTTGGACATGAATCATACTCACCATTTCCAGTGTTTATCTAAAAACTCCTAGAGCTCTGAACATTTTGGGGTTTACCTTTCATTAGCTACAGTGAAAATAGTGGGACTGGAAAGACCCAGTCCCACCTCCTGTCCTGAATATACTGTTCCTCTCTGATATATTAGGTTTGCAGCTGCTTTTTGAGCCTCTCTCTCGAACACCATCCTCTTTACCTTATTGAAAAGTTATTGGGAATTTGGGAATCAACTGAAATATTTCAGTTTACAACAATGTAATTTAATGTTCACCATTCAAAATCAGAAACATAATGATACTCACTTATAGTCTGCCTTCCCTCTGGCTATTATTAATAATTTAAATAATGTTAAGATAGTGTTTCAAAGGAACATTTCAATTTTCACCATATGTGCTTAGGGGGATCCCTGGGTGGCTCAGCGTTTGAGCATCTACCTTCAGCCCAGGGTGTGATCCTGGAGACCTGGGATCGAGTCCTGTGTCGGGCTTCCTGTGTGGAGCCTGCTTCTGCCTCTGCCTGTGTCTCTGCCTCTGTCTTCCTCTCTGTCTCTCATGAATAAATCAATTTAAAAAAAGAAAGAAAGAAATGCCTGATTCGAGGGATTTTGCTTTTTCAACCAGTAGGAAGTGCATTAACTGAAGTATTTGTATCTGCTTTACTTCCCTTGAGGACCAGAATAATAGTAATCACATTTTTCCTGAGTGCTTACAAACTGCCAGTTCTGGGAATAAACACTTTATGTGCATCATCTTATTGAATTCTTATGGCTACCTTGTGAGATGGTTATTATGGACTCCATTTTACAGATGAAGTAACTGAGGCTAAGGAATTAAGATCACAGAGTTGATAAATGGCAGAACTGTGGAAAAATCCAAGCAGTCTCAATTCAGGTCCCAGCTCTGTTGCAGAATATATAACCCTCTGGGGAGGGGACAGCTTCCTAGTCCCAACATTATTTGGTTGCCTCTGTGATCATGGCAGACCTCCGGGAGGGGGTAATGATCAGGTTGAGACTGAAGAAACATCATGGAATAGTGGTTGAAACCCTGGGCTCTAGACAAACAGTGTGCTGAGGCTGGCATCCCTGCTTTGCTGCCTACCAGGCTTTAGTTACCCTGTGTCTATAGTGAGGAAAATATTACTACACATATCTGTAGGTCTGCTGTGAGCACGGGACAAGGTAATCCATGGAAACTATTTTACACAATGCTGGGCATGTAATACACACTCAGGAAAACTTAGCTATACTTACACTTGACTGATAACAAAACAAATGAATTCCTCACCCATTGTCCATATCTCCAAACCATAAAAATACCCCATGAAAAAGGAAGATCTGAAGAGGGTCTGGGGCCTCTGGGTGAGAGCTTTCATTCTTCTTTGAATAGCTCAGATGTCATGAAGGCTTTCTCACATGAAAGTGAAGCAGCCAGGCAGCAGTTACGATATGAAAACAAGTGAAAACAGGACAAAGCATCAACCGGACATGGCCCTAACCTTGGAAAAGTCGAAGAAGAGACTATGTAGCCAGGGATACTGTGAACAGAGGTGCACACGGGTATTACAAAGTGCACTGCTGTTGGGAGTGAGGCATGGGGTCTTGGGTAGAGACTAAGGAAGTACTATATGATAGCATCCTGGAGGTGATAAAGCCCTTATTATGTGAAACACATGAGGCAGACCTGTTGTTGAGTCAAAGAAGCTGTTCTCTGCACCTAGGATATTTAATATGGCAGTTTCTGGGATAGGAGTTGCAAAATAAACGCACAGATCTTTCCTAGCACCAATGAAGGTTTTTGGCTAAAGCATAGAATGGGATGGGAGTGGTTGGGCAGGGTAAAAACCTAGTGTGAAGAGTCCTAAAGAATGTGGTTTAAGTATGGTTTAGATTCAAGGTAATTAGCAAACTATCAGAGGTTCAAAGAAGAGTTTATGGTCTGTGTTTCTCTTTCTCCCTCTTTCCCTCTGTCTCCCCCTCCCTCTACCCCACCACACTTCCTGGACTCTCTATCTGGAATACCTCTCTATCCCTCCCCTCCCCATTCCCCTCCTGTTTGCTTAAACTAACTCCTGCAGTATTCAGGTCTCAGTTTTAGGTCTTTCTGAAAAAGCCATCCCTGACCACAGACTGGGTTAGGTCTTTTCCTGTGTGTACTACTAATGTCCTCCTCTTACCCCTGTGAAGTTTGTTTTCTTCATGTAGTGCTTTGTAACAAATCACCACAAATGTAGCAGCTTAAAACAACAAAATTTCTTTTCTCACAGTTTCTGTGCCTTAGGTATCCTGGACACTCTGCTCAGGAACTAAGGCTAACATCAGGATGTTGGCCAGCTGTGTCTTCATCTGGAGACTTGACCAGGGAAAATTAGGCTTCCAGGCTTCCTTAGCTTGTTGGAAGAATTTGTTTCCTTGCAGCTGTAGAACTGAGGTTCCTATTTCTTTAATAGCTGTAGGCTGGGACCTACTCTCAACTCAAGTCCTTACCATGTGGCCCTCTACAACACGGTAGTGTGGCACTTCAGGGCCAGCAGGGAATCTGCTAAAATAGGAGCTTATGTAACATTAAATAATCATGGAAGTGACTTTCCCATCATATTCACAAATTCTGCCCATACTTAAGCGGGAGGGGATCATACTGTGTGTATATACCAAGGGTAGGGGATCTAGGGAGTCATCTCAAAATTCTGCCATTTTTGCTTTATGACTGAGACATCAGTCATCTCAAAATATCCTTTATCACATTGCATTATAATTGCCAAATTGCTGAGATCCCTGAAGTACTATCTCTTGGTGGACCTGGCTTGTGCTTTGCATAGTGCTTGGCAGATATCGGACTCTCACTAGATACTTGCTCGGTGACTTAATAAATGTTGACAGTTGAGTTTGGGTGGTAGAAACCATGAAGGTCAAGAGAGAAAAAAAACCTTAATAACCAATACGTTCAGTAGAGTCTTAGGTGAAAAAATGTTTCTGAATGGCAATGAAGGACAGAGAAATTTTGAACTAAATCTGGAATCCTCAGAATCTATTAATGAGGTGTTATGGAGCAAGAATTTTCTGTTCCCTAGTAGGTTATTCTAGGTGGGTTAAAATCAACTTGACATGAGACAGATTAATAAAAGGAAATAAAATTTAATTTCCTACATATGGAAAATCCACACATTCGGAAATACCAAAGATAGTCAAGCCAAGGGAGGTATATATATGTCATTCTGAACTAAGAAAAAAGAGATAGGGATCTGGTACTTCAAAGGGAAGGAATGCAATTCTCAGGAAGACATAAGTGGATTGATGTTTGGTAAACTGTTGTTTACCACTCAGAAACAATGGGACAGAAAGGACTTTGATCAAACAGGCCCTGCTATGTTCTTTCCTGTCTACCGTATCTAGTTTGTAGTGTACTGTAGTTAGCTCTGATGATAGCTCTCTTCCTGGAGCAGAGTGTCTATCTAAAGTATTTTTAGTCAGTTGTGGGGGAGATGAACTTTTCCTGAATCTTCTACGTTTTGATTGCATTTGAACTCAAAGAAGCTATCCGTCCTGGGGTGGTCTGCCTTTTGGCCCCTAAGAGGATGGTAGCAGCATTGTGTTGATGGGGAAACTTGACACTGTATTTTTGGAGGTGGTGATTGAGTGATACTAGTCAACATGGTTTGGTTGATTATGATGCATGGGGTGTTGAATAAGTAAGAATGAACAGTTCCCACTAATTTGCTGACGTGTGGGAGGCCGTCCATGATAATCATTGCTTAAAAAAATATTTCAGCTTTTCCTCTGATCGAGACACAAGGATAAATACTATTGAAGAGTATCAGGGCTGAACCAAGAAAATATAGGAAATTTAAAGCAGGGAATTCGTTTACTCAGTGATGAGAATGCTGAGAAGACAAAGAAGGGACCGTGAGACTAACCAGAGATCAGTAGCCCCAGGAAGCCTCTACCATGTAGGGTTCTAGGTCATTCTAGGGAGGAGGTGATCACATAGGAGTTTGAAGGCCAGGGTTATGGAATTCACATGATAAAGGAAAACAAAACACAAAAAAGAGTCAATACTTATAATGTGCCTACCAAGTAAGAAAAAGACAACTAACCAAATAGAAAAGTAAGCAAAGGTATTAGCAGTTCACACAGTAAAATAAGATAATATAGTTCAGTTTTCATAAAGCAAGACATTAAACAACAGTCCTCCATGGATGATTTTTGAAATGGAGAGAAATGTGAAAGGTTGCATAAATGGCTGGCTTCTTACATTGGTTACTGGAAGGGAGGAGTGTGGAGCGTGGGACGCAGGACTAGGGAGCGGGAAAATAAAAGAAAAAGGAGTACACAAGAAAAGTTTAAAGAACACATTCAGCATATACATGGTCCCATTCACGAAAAATAATTGACATATATGTCTATGTATAGGTCTGTGTATATACTACTTCCACCGCTCCCACCCAAGTCCAAACATCAGCTCTTCTCCTGGATTCCCTTTAGAATCTTCTTTCTCATTTCCCTCTTCCATGCTTGCCTTCATGCAGCACTCTGCACACAGTCAGAGTGATTATTTGAAAAGCTAAATCAGATCCTTCTCTGATGAGTACTGCATGATAGTACTCTCTGAGTACATGATAGTACATGGTAGTTCATGATAGTACTTTCCATCTCACTCAGAGTAGAATGTGGCCCCTGTAGCTTCTCTAACCTCAGGTCATTCTCTCCCTTCCCTCAGGACACTCCAGCTACACTTGTCTTCACTATTCCTCGGATGTGCTGAATGCCATGTCACCTCACAACTTTCGTGCTTTTGCAATCCCCTTTGCCATCTCCATCTTCCTGCCTTCTCCTCCATACTTCTGCTTAAATGTCACTTCTTTAAAAAGGATTTTCCTGACAACGCTACCCAAAATAACATCTCTGATACTAATAACCTTCTTTACTTTTCTTTTAGCATCTATTACCACCTGGCATATGACTAGAATATAAACATCTTGAGGACATAGGCTTTGTGTCCCATGGCACACAGTAGGCACTCAAAAACCATTTGCTGAATGAATGAATAAATGGGGATATTTGGGCAAGGATAGTCACCAAAATATTAACAATTATAGGTTTCAGGTGCTTTTTGTTTCTTCTTTATAATCTTCCCTATTGCTTGAGTAGCAAAATTCTTAAACATTATTTTTCAAAAAAAAAAAAAAACACGTTATTTTTCCTCAGCGACAGATCAGAGGATTTGGCTTGTTAATAGGAGTCTCTGATGGTTTAGATGAAGAACTATTAAGGAAAAATGAGCTTATTACATTTCCTCTTAGAAACCCAAGATTATTAATAATCTCTGCAGCTTTCATTTTCCCGCAGGACCTCAAGATGTTATGTAGCTATGGCTTTATTTTCTAGACATGGGTAGGAAGTCATATATTCAGGGTCCTAGTTCCTATGCTAGTATATGAGCCTTGCATCTTCCTGCTTATTGTAGTGGAGATAAATGTATCTTGTCTGTGTCAAAAACCAAATCACTAGTGTTTGCTGTAGTACTTAAGATAAAGGACATTGATGTTTCTTACATGTGTTTCTTTACTTTGGTTATTAATTGGTTAATATAATTGGCTGCTTCCAAATTTGGAGCATAAATATTTACAATTGTTAGATCTTCTTGTTGTATAGACCCTGTAAGTATGATATAGTGCTCCTTTTCATCTCTTCGTACAGTCTTTGGTTTAAAATCTAATTTATTGGGAGCCCCGGCGGTGCAGTGGTTTAGCGCTGCCTGCAGCCTGGGGTGTGATCCTGGAGACCTGGGATGGAGTCCCACGTCAGGCTTCCTGCATGGCGCCTGCTTCTCCCTCTGTCTGTGTCTCTGCCTCTCTCTCTCTCTCTCTCTCTCTCTGAGTAAATAAATAGATAAATCTTAAAAATAAATAAATAAAATCTAATTTATCTGATACGAAGATTGATACCCCAGCTTTCTTTTGAGATCCATTTGCATGATACATGTTTCTTCACCCCCTCATTTTCAGTCTACAGATAGATTTAGGTGTAAAATGAGTCTCTCTTAAAGAGCTTATGGATGGTCTTGCTTTTTTTTTAATCTAATCTGGATACCCTGTATCTTTTAACTGGAGCATGTAGCCCATTCATGTTTAGAGTAACTATTGAAAGATATGAATTTAGTGCCATTGTATTACCTGTACAATCCCTGTTTCTGCGGATTATCTCCAATTCTTTGTGGTCTGTGTTACTCTTGGTATCTCTTTGCTTACAGAATCCCCCTTAATATTACTTTCAGGGCTGGCTTTGTGGTCACATATTCTTTCAGTTTCTATCTGTCTTGGAAGCTCTTCACCTCTCTATCCATTCTGAATGACAACCTTGCTGGATTCAGTATTCTTGGCTGCATGTTTTTCTCATTTAGTATACTGAATATATCATGCCAGCACGTTCTGGCCTGCCAGGTATCTGTGGAGAAGTCTGTTGTCAGTCTGATATTTCTCCCTCTGTATGTTGGGAATCTCTTTCTGGACCTGCTTTCAGGATTTTCCCTTTATCTCTGAAATTTTCAAGCTTCATTATTCTATGTCAGGGTATTGATCTATTTTTATTGATTTTAGGAGGGGTCCTCCCTACCTTTTGGATATGAATGCCTGTTTCCTTCCCCAGATTAGGAAAGTTCTCAGTTATGTTTGTCTCAAATATATCCCCTGCCTCCCCCTCATTCCCGCGCTCTGTGCCTTCAGGAATTCCAGTAATTCAGATTTTTGTTTTTTTAAATAGTATTATTTATGCCCATGAGGAACCTCTTTTCATGGGCTATTAGTTGTTTTTCTCTTTTTTCCTCAGCTTCCTTTCTTCCATCAACTTGTCTTCTATGTCGCTTTTTCTCTCTTCTGCCTTATTTACTCTAGCTGTTAGAGCATCCAGTTTAGACTGCATCTCAGAGTATTTTAAATTTTGGCCTGATTAGATCTCATTTCTGCAGTAAGAGAATCTTTAGAGTCTTTTATGCTTTTCTGAAGTCCAGCTAGTCACTTTATAATTGTTATCCTGAATTCCATCTGACATTTTCTTAAATTCATATCCATTAGATCTGTGGCAGAGAATATTCTCTCCTGTTATTTCTTTTGTTGTGATTTCCTCCTTCTAGTCATTTTTCCAGTGAAGAATGGCTGTATGAGTCAACAGAACTAAAATTTTCAACAACGACCCAAGCAAAATACACACTAGAAGAATCTGAAGAGGTTAGGAACCAGGAAAGAAAAAAAACACAAAGAAACACACACACACACACACACACACACCAAAAAAAAAAAAAAAAGAAAGAAAGAAAAGAAAAGAAAAGAAAAGAAAAGAAAAGAAAAGAAAAGAAAAAAGGGGAGGAGAGAATATAACCTCAGAGTGGACAAAACAGGATGATCCACTTAGTCCTGAGTGTATATTGGTCTATATGTTAGAAGATCCTAAATTCTAAAGTTATAAAGAAAACAAATATATATATATATATATATATATATTATAAAAATATATTTATTATATATATTACATATATTTTATAAAAATGAAATTGAATAGAGTCAAAGGAAGCCAAAAATGAAAAACATATCTATAACATGTAATTGTAAAATATGAAAGTTAAAAAAAGATTTAAAAAGAAAAAGTGGATTAAAAAAACTAGTTGAAATGGGAAAAAAAAAAACACAGGAAAATTTTGAACTGAAAGACGAACAAACCATAAGAAAAAACCTTGAGTTCTTTATATATATTATTTTACCCTCCCACTGGAGTTTTCCAGTCCTGGTTGGTCAGTAAACTTGCTGTTCCCGTGTTCTTCCAGCCAGTATTCTGGGGTCTGGGAGGTCTGCTGTGCTGGTTCTCAGGTGTCTGTGCCTGGGCAGAGTTGCCCGCCCCTTGCCAGGGGGCTGGGCTCAGTTTAAGCTGTTTGCTGTTTGTGGCTTTTGTTCCCTGAAGGCTTTCCACAGCACTTAAGAGGGTGGAAATAAAAATGACTGGCCCCCATCTCCAACCCCAGAGCTGAAAGATCGTGGTGTGTGTCAAACTCTACAGACTGCTATGGTGCCCACCCACTCACATCCTCCAGGGGGAAGATGGAGGGACACTGATTTGTGTGATTTGCAGGGCTCTGGCAGGGAGAGCTTCCCCCACTAGGGCATGGAACTGCACGCCCCCTCGTAGAGGAAGGAGAGGGTCACCCTGTTTCTGTCCATTGCAGGAGTGTTCACAGAGTGTTCATCTGGTTGAGTGTGCACCCGCTCTGCCTTTCCTGAAAGAAGACAGAGGGTTGCTGCATTCCCATCCTTTTCAGGGGCCCAACACCCAGAGCAGTCACCCAAGCCAGCCTTGGTTCATTGTTTAGGGCAAAACAAGCTGAGGGTCCCCTCCCTGGCTCAGTTATTTAAAGCCATTTCCCTGCAGCAATGCTTGGAATTCCTTCAGCTGAGACACTCCTGTTCTTTCTGCACTTCCAGGGATATTGATCCCCACTGTCCCACCTTTAATTCTGCCCCCACTTCACCCCTGAGTATCTTTCAGGCAGACAAGTCTCTCACAGGAGCAGATTTCTAAAGGTCCCAATTTTGAGCTCCAGGGCCACATCACTTTCCAGTACCAGCTTACAGAGGCTCCTCCACACCCCCACACCATTTGTCTTCCAGTATGGCCCCTCCATTTCTCTTCTCCCCACACTCCTTCCTTGCAAAAAATGGTCACTTTTCTATTTTTTTTAAGATTTATTTATTTATGAGAGAGAGAGAGCGAGAGAGAGCGAGGCAGAGACACAGGCAGAGGGAGAAGCAAGCTCCATGACGGGAGCCCAATGTGGGACTGGATCCCGGGACTCCAGGATCCTGCCCTGGGCCAGAGGCAGGCGCCAAACCACTGAGCCACCCAGGGATCCCCTCACTTTTCTATTTGTATTGTTCCAGCCATTCTTTCCTTATATCTCAGGTTGAATTCATAGTTTTCAGGATGATTTGAGAGTTATCTAGCTAAATAAGGGGACGAGATGAAAGGAGGATCCCTCCCCTTTTGCCATCTTGCCTCTTCCAATTAATTTAATTTAAATAAAAAATTAAAAAATGCATCTTCCAAACCAGGAAAAAAAATTACATTGGCTATTTGGGATCTCCTGTGGTCCCATATAAATTTTAGCAGTATTTGTTTGCCTTCTGTGAAGAGTACTATTTGTATTTTGATTTGGATTGTGTTAGATCTGTAGATTGCTTTGGGTAGTAAGGACATTTTAAATATATTAATTCCTCTGATCCATAAGCAGGGCATATCTTTCCATTTGTTTCGTTTTCAGTTTCCTTCTTCAGTGTTTTATTGTTTTCAGAGTATAGGTCTTTTACCTCCTTGGTTAAATGCATTCTTAGCCTCGGACCCCGGCACCCCAACTAGACTAGCGGGTGGAGGCAGAGGCGGTCTCGGGTCCCCTGTAGGCTCCGTGGAGGGGGTCGCTGTGCAGAGGCTCTGCGGCGGGCCTTGTGGGGGGGGCATGGCCGGGACGTGGCCAGGAGCTTGCCCCGTGCCTGACCCGAGAGTGACCTGAAGGGGGCCAGGGCGTGGCCACAGGAGGAGCTGTGCCCAGATGCGGACCTGGCCTTGGCAGGAGGTTGCACGGCCGTGCCGCCGCTCCAGGCCCGCGGTTCCCCACGCCCCGGGCTCCCAGCAGCAGCTCTGCAGGCCTCGGCCCCTGGCGCGCAGGTCAGCGTGGGCCCCGGGAGGCGTGAGGGACCCCGGGGTGGCTGTGCGAGAGGCATCGGGCCCTCCCTGGTGGCGCGGCGGGTGCCAGGGAGGGGTCGGGAGGGGACAGTGGGCCTCGGGGGCCGCATGCAGGCGGCCCCGTGGCGAGCTGGGCCGACACCCTTTGGGCCGCCAGGGTGCCGGGCGGAGGGCTGTGCGGGGGAGGAGTGGTGGGACCTGTTGGCGGAGGGGGTGGCGGTGGGGCCTCCTATGGGTCAGGCCGGGTCTCACATGGGCGGCTCAGGGAGGGTGCGGGGCCCCTCCCCCGGGCTCGGGGAGGTGCCCCCGAACCCATCCACTCGCTCAGAGGGGTTAGGATGCAGGCACCGTCCACTGTCAGGGCAGGGCCTTGGGGCGGTGGCTTTAGGGCCTGGGCTGCGGGGCCCCAGGAGCTCCACCAAGGCCCTTGGCTCTTCCTCCGCCCCCCTCCCGCACCTCGCCCCTGCCCCCCTCCCCGCTCTCAGGTCCCCCCCTAAGCTCCCTAGCCTGGCCGGGAGCCCGCCCCCCCTCCTTGGTCCCTTACAGGTGAGTACGGCTACTTCTGAAATTTTTGCATTTTGAAAATGTTCCCCTTTCTCCACAGCCTCCAAACATTTGGTGTTTCCTGTCTTCTTAGTATTCTCACTGGTGTCAGGTGGGATCTCATAGTGGTTTTGATCTGTATTTCACTGGCGGCCAGTGATGCGGATAATGGTCTCGTGTGCTTTTGGCCATGTACGTCTATGTCTTCCTGCGTGACTTTTCTCTTCCTGTCTTGTGCCCATTTCTGGATTGGATGGTTGGTCTCTTTGCTGTGGAGTTGCAGAAGTTCTTCAGAGATCTTGGATGCAGGCCTTTTATGTGACAGGTCATGTGCACGTATCTTCTCCCAGTCTGGACGTTGTCTTTGAGTTTTGCTGAGTGTTTCTTTTGCTGTGCGGAAGCTGCTCATCTTGATGAAGTCCCAGCGATCCATCTTCGCTCTTGTTTCTCTGGCCTTGGTGGCTGATGTAATTTGCCCGAAGTTGCTGTGGCCCAGTTCAAGAAGGGTGTTGTTGTTGGCTGTGTTCTCCTGGAGGGTTTTAATGGAATTTGTCTCACATTTACATCCTTCATCCATGTTGAGTTTTATCTTTGTGTATGGTGTGAGAGAATGCTTCAGTACCATTCTTTTGCATGTGGCTGTCCCATCCCACGTTCCCAGCAGCCTTTAGTGAAGAGACTGTCTTTTTTCCAGTGGATGGTTTTTCCTGCTTGGTTGAATATATGGTCTTGACTGTAGAGTTGAGGGTCCACTTCTGGATTACTCTATTCTGTCCCATTGGTCCGTGTGTCTGTTTTTGTGCTAGTAGCACACTGTCTTGATGAGCACAGCTTTGTAGCACAACCTGAAGTCCGGCATTGTGATGCCGCCAGCTGTGGTTTTCTTTTCTAATACTGCCCTGGCCATTCGGGGTCTTTTCTGATTCCACACTAATCTTCAGATGATATGTTGCAACTCTCTGAAGGGAGCCTTTGGTATTTTTGATGATAGGGATTGCGTTCAATGTGTAAGTTGCCCTGGGTCACGTTGACATTTTCCCAATATATGAATTCTTCGAATCCAGGAGCATGGAATAGTTTTCCATCTCTTAGTGTCCTCCTCAATTTCTTTCAGATGTGTTCCGTGGTTTTTTGGGTAGAGATCCTTTACGTCTTTGGTCAGGTGTAATCCTACGTATCTCATGCTTTTGGGTGCAGTTGTCACTGGGACGGACTCATTAATTTCTCTTTCTTCAGTCTCATCATTGCCGTATAAAGAGTTGAATGATTGCTCGGCATTGATTTGGGATCCGGCCACGCTGCCGAATTTGCTGTATGAGTTTTACAATCTTGGGGTGGAGTCTCTTGGGTTTTGCAGGTACAGTACCATGTCATCGGTGAAGAGGGAGAGTTTGACTCATTCATTGCCAATTTGAATGCCTTTTATTTCTTTCTGTCGCTTGATTGCTGAGGCCGAGATATCTTTTAGTATGTTGTATAGATGTGGTGAGAGTGGACATCCCTGTCTCTCATTCCTGATCTTCGAAGAAAGGCTCCCAGTGTTTCCACATTAAGGATGATAATTTGCCACGGACTTCTCGGGGATGGCTTTCAAGAGGCTGATGAACGTTCCCTGTGTGCCCGTACTCTGAAGTGTTTGGATCTGGCATGGATGCAGTATTTTGTCAAATGCTTCCTCTGAATTTGTCTCTTGAGAGGATCATCTGGTTCTTGTTTTCTCTCTGGCAGATCTGATGAAGCCCATCGAGTGCTCGCCGAGTGCTGAAGCAGCCTTGCAGCCCGGGGATAAACCCCACTGGGTCATGGTGAGTAACTTCTTAATAATGTCCCGTTGCCTCCTGTTGGGTCGTGTCTTGTGGAGAAGGTGTGCTTCCATGTTCATCAGGGATGTCGGTCCAGGATTCTCCCTTTTGGTGGGTTCTTGGGTTTTGGAGTTAAGGGCGCAGCAGGCTGGGATGGGGCCAGACTGGAGGTGTGGCTCCTTGGCCCAGGCGTCGGGTCCCACGTGGAGTGCAGAGGCACAGGGCAGGGGGACGGGTGCTGTCGGTGTAGAGGCCCCAGGCATGTGCATGGGCCCAAGGGGCAGGGAGGGGTGCTGGGTGCTGGGACCTGACCTGGGCAGAGCCTGGGCCGCCGCGAGGGCGGGTGGGCTGGGGGGGCCTAGGGGGCGGGGGCCTTTCCTGGCTTGTTGCGGGCAGATGGTGCAGAACTGGCAGGGGCAGCAGGGGCCCGGAGAAGCGTGTTGTCCTCAGACGAGAGGAAGAACCACAGTTCGGTGTGTTAGCTGCCGAAGGGGATGCAGCCGGGTCCATGTGTCCCGCCCGGAGGGCAGAGGGAGTCCTGTGGCCTGGGTGGCAGGTGCGGGCCCCGAGGGAGGAGGGGCAAATGCAGGACTCTCCAGCCACACGAGGTGCACCCAGAGCCCTGGTGTAGACTGAGCAGGGCCCGTCACGTGGACTGCATTTTCCTCCCAGAGTAGGAGAGTGGCGGGAAGGGGGTAGGTGGGAGGAGGAGAGAATACGGATTGGGGCTTCCAGGGCGGGATACCTGTAGCCTGGAGGCCCTGACAGGGCCCTGTGTCCAGAGCAGTGTGGGCTTTGGAAAGCAGAGGGCGGGACAGTCCTGAGGAGCCAGTGTGCTGAGGCCACGGGTGTGGGGCAGGTACAGGAGGCCGGGGACATGGGGCAGGTACAGGAGGTTGGGTGCCTGGGGCAGGTACAGGAGGCCAGGGGCATGGGGCAGGTACAGGAGGCCGGGGGCATAGGGCAGGTACAGGAGGTTGGAGGCGTGGGGCAGGTACAGGAGGCCGTGGGTGTGGGGCAGGTACAGGAGGCGGGGGGTGAGGGCAGGTACAGGAGGCCGGGGACGTGGGGCAGGTGTGCAGAGGCCAGAAGCTCAGGGCTGTAGAGTGTGCAGCAGTCCCTTCAGCCCAGGGCCGCACATCCTGAGCGCAGCTGTGTCCGTTGGTGGCGATGACGGTGGGGGCAGCGAGGACCAGTCACCTGCCAGGAACCCCTGTGGTTGAGCGGCCAGGTGCCACCGCTCTGCAGTTGGTGAATGGGGCAGTGGTCTGGAAGTGGCCAGGGCCGGGGCCTCGCTCCCTGGGACCCCTGCCTGGAGCCCCCCTGGGGGAGCGCTGCAGCAAGGGAGGCCAGAGCATTAGTGCGTGAGGGGTGCAGACGTCCCGCTCCTGTGGCCTGGCCCAGCCTGCGCCAGGTGCCAGGTGGGGCAGCAGTGGGCATGGCTGCTCTGACCTGGCCGTGGAGCAACGAGGAGGGCAGCACCGGGGGCCCGAGTGGGCAGTGTTTCCTCACGGGGGGAGGGGGCTGGCACGGATGAGCAGGGTTTCGGGGCACCCTCCTCCACGGGCCGGCCTCCTGGTGGGGACCCAGAGGCCGAATGAGAGAGGCAGCAGATTACGCCGGGCACTCCCTGGCCGGCCCTGTGGCTCCTGCCCCACTGCCCTGTGGCCCTGCCAACCTGTGGGTCTTGGGGTGCTCATCTGGACCCCGATATGCCCTGCCCCGGCCTCGGATTGTCCCCCAACCCCACAGTTCCCCATGCGAACTCCCCCCCCGCCCCTGGTCCCACCTGTCAGCAGGTGACCTCCGGGCATCACCCCCATCACTGGTGGCTGTTTACGTGGCCCACGCTGAGGGCGCCCTGCGGCCCACCGGGCAGGGCTGTGCCTGACTAGAGGGTGTAGGCGACGCCAGGAGGGAGGGGAGCGCCAGCCAGCAGGTGGGGGTGCGGGGAGGCCCCGGGCCGGGTGCATGCAGAGCGCCAGGCAGAGGAGCCCCACCACCGGCCTGCTGGACACAGATTCCTCCTGCACGCAGGGAGCTTCACCAGCGCTCACGGGGCTGACGAGCCAGGGGGCCTCAGTTTCCCAGGGTGGATCCTCGTGGCGGGGGGGAAGGGAAGGAGTGATGAGGTGCGTGTAGGGCAGTGACCTGGGCCCTGCCATTCTGCTGTCCGCTTCTCCCCTGGTCCGCTGGCCTCCCGCTGGCCCGTGTCCCGCCTCTGGCCCAGGGCAGGGCAGCCCGTGGGGTCCCGACCTCCCACTCTGTGCCTCCGAGCGGGGTGCCCGCATGGGGGCTGTGGGGTGCCGGGCTGAAGGGGGGGCACGTGGCTCGCCGGTCCCCTTGCTGCCAAACGTGCAGTCGAGACCGTGCGGGGGCACAGAGAGGCTAGACGGGTCGTGCGTTGGCCTGGAAAAGACGTGTGTTCCGCACGGGAACCTGTCAGCGTATGGGGGTGGAAAGGCGCCCACGATTGCGCCCGGGGCACATGAAGCACCTTGACCTTGCAGAACCCTGTCCGCGGCCTCCCACACCCACGCTGCCCGCCGCCCCCGACTCGTGGCTTCAGGAACAAGTGGCACGAGCTGACCACTGGGCCTTGAGGGGGCCGGCATGCGGCCCTTGGACGCTGCCCCTCGCCCTCCACCCGGAGTCTCCTGGAGGCTGGTCAGGATCTTGAGATGCCCAGTTGGGAGTTCGCCACTTGCTCTGACCGGGCTGGCACTGGAGGCCTTTCTCCTGAGGCACCCGCTGCTGTGGGCTCTGCTGGACCCCGTGTGGGGAAGGCTGCTGGGTCTTTCACCAGGATGAAGGGGGGGGTCGGCTCTGTCCATTGCGGGCGCGCCGGGCCATGAGGTGCCCTGGAAGCCTGGGAGCAGGGGTGCTGGCCTCGTGCCCTGGGGAGCAGCTGAGGCTCGGCCTCCGGAGCCTCCGGGACCTCCTCCCTCCCTGACACCTGTGGTTTTGGGGAAGCCTGATGGAGGAGTCAGGGTGACGAGTCCCGTGTGGCGTGTGGAGCTCACGGACACGGCCTCCCATATTAGAGTCAGAACATGTGTTTTGTCCGAGGCCGGGGTGCCTGGTGGCCCGGGGCTTTCTGGGTGCTGCTCTAAGCTTTCCAGGGCCTGCGACTTTCCCCTGCCCCTCCACGAAGAATCTTCTGGATGAGGATTCACTGGCCACTGGGGCTCTGAAGACAGGCTGCTGATGTGAGGGGTGTGCCCTCCCCCCACTGTCCGAATCTGTCTTTCCTGGTCCCGGAGGGGACGTGTTCCCTCAGTGACTCAGTGGTCAGCAGTGCCACCAGGCTACCGCCAACCCCCGCCCCTGCTTGGGTCGCTTACAACAGCCCCCGACCCCAGGATGACAGGAGTCTGTAGAGTCTTAGCTTGTCCTTCCGTGGGTACACGGTTGGCAGATGTCTTCTCCCTGGCTTCCGCCAGTTTACTTACATGGCGTGTGACTCTGAGTGCAGCCCACTTCTCAGTGTCCTCTCGTGTGGACCATGGCATCCCCAGTGTGAGGGAGGGGTGTGCTGGCTGGCCCACTTCTGCTCGGGGTGGGGGCTACATTGTGGGCCTCCCTGACCACAGGGTGGAGGGCAGAGAGGCTGTCCCAGGGATGCATGGTCTGGGTCTTGTTCTCGGGATGAAATGTGTGATGTGGGGGCTCGCTGTCCTGTCCCGTTCTTTCTTCATCAGCTCAGGATACATTGGGCTCCCCCTGGCCCAGGCGGGGCCTCCCGGGCTTGCACCCCAGCTGCGATGTCACCATCCCTTTGCATCGGCAACCCACTCGGGGCTCACGCGGTGGACATCTGCTGGGCCTACTCTGGGGACAGGACGTGTTCCAAACATCTCTCAAGTCATTAGACTTGCCTTCCTGTTTTTGTTCATTGAATTTATTCCTGGGTATTTTATTCTCTTTGATGCAGTTGTAAATACAATTATTTTCTCCGCTTTTCTGAGCATTCATTGTTTGTGTGCAGAAACACCACAGATTTCTGTGTGTTAATTTCACATCCTGAAAATTTGCTGAATTCAGTTATTAGTTCTGACAAGTTCTTGGTGGCATCTTTAGGGTTTTCTGTAGATACTAAGCCATTTGCAGAGGAGATAGTGTGTGATTTTCTTTCCATGCCCGGTTGCTGAGGCTGGGACTTATGCTGTTGGATGGGAGTGGCCTCCCTGTCCACTCCTGACCCTGCAGGAGAAGCTCTCCTGTTCTCACTGTCGGGGCCGATGTGTGCTGTGGGCTTGGCATCCCCGGCCCTCACTGTGTCGAGAAACGTGCCCTCTGCACCTACCGTGTTGGGAGTTTTTATCCTGAAAGGATGTTGCGTCCTGTCAAATGCTTGTTCTGCATCTGCTGAGAGGATCATGTATTTCTACCCTTTCTTCTGTTAATGCTATGCATCACATCCATCGATTTGTGGATATCGAACCATCCTAGCATCCTGGGAACAAATCCCACTTGGTTGTGGTGTCCAGTCCCTTTAATGTACTGTTGGAAGTGGCTTGCTCGTGTGTTTGGGGGGATTTCTGCATCTGTGATCATTGGGGGTATTGGTATTAGTAAAAGATCATCGGGGATCCCTGGGTGGTGCAGCGGTTTGGCGCCTGCCTTTGGCCCAGGCCGCGATCTTGGAGACCCGGGATCGAGTCCCGCGTCTGGCTCCCGGTGCATGGAGCCTGCTTCTCCCTCTGCCTGTGTCTCTGCCTCTCTCTCTTTCTCTCTCTGTGACTATCATAAATAAATTTTTAAAAAAAAGATCATCATCTTTTTTTGGTCAGGTCCAGTGGTTTTGGGTTCAGGGTAATGCTGGCCCCATAGAGTGAATTTGGGAGCTTTCTTAGAGCTTAAGAATTGTTGGTGATCTTATTCAAACGTTTGGTAGAGATCACTAGTTAAGCCATCCGGTCCTGGGCTTTTCTGTGTTGGGGGCTTTTGATCACTGCTTCAGTCTCTGTACTAGAAATGTCTGCAGATTTTCTGTTTCTTTATGATTCAGTCTTGGTCGGTTGAGTGTTTGTAGGGATTTATTCATTTCTTCTAGGTTGTCAGGTTTGCTGGTGTATAAGATGTGTCCCTTTTTATTCACTACTTGGCTCTTTCACCAGGACACGTGCTTGTGTTTGGGACTCTGGCTTAAATACCTTTATCGAGAGAAGTGCGCACACCAGACAGCGGGTGCTGCACACGTGGGAGCGACGTGGTGGGTGGGCTGCAGTGGGACGTGGTGGGACATGTCCATATAGCTGTGTGTGTGGGGGAATGCACGTGTGTATGGATATCCGCGAGTGCAGTGCATACATGCATGAGAGCATGTGCGTATGCAGTTGTGCACACACATGTGCATATGGACATGCTTGTTCACGTATATGTGTGCAGGTGTCCATGTGTGAGTATGTGCATGTGGGCTAAAATTATTTTAGATGTCTTCCTGTTATGTTTCTGAAGGATGCTATTCTGTGGCTTTCCTTATGTCGTCTTCATGTGGAATCTTGGTCAGGCTGGTCTCCTGGAAGAGTTTGGGCATGTTTCCTCCTGTTCCACTTTCTGGAGATTTTCTTTCTGAAACTTTTAAAGAATTCTTAAGAAAATTTATGTATTAGAGAGAGAGCATGAGAGAGCACAAGTAGGCTGGAAAGGGAGAAGCAGGCTCCCCACTGAGCGGGGAGCCCAACTGGGGGCTCCCTCCCAGGACCCTGAGATTATGACCTGAGCAGAAGGCAGACACTTAACTGACTGAGCTGCCCAGGCACCCCTGGAAGTTTTTATGTACAGGTTCAATTTTTTAAAATAGGGCTATTATATATATATATATCTATAAAATCAGGGCTTTTCTAAAAAAGATTTTATTTATTCATTCATGAGACACACACACAGAGAGAGAGAGAGAGAGAGGCAGAGACACAGGCAGAGGGAGAGCAGGCTCCATGCAGGGAGCCCGATGTGGGACTCGATCCCAGGTCTCCGGGATCATGCCCTGGGCCGAAGGCAGTCACTAAACTGCTAAGCCACCCAGGGGTCCCTAGAATCGTTTTTTTTTTATATGTATGTGATATATCCATATACGATATGCCTATGTACATATATCAGAGTGAGCTTTGTGTTTCATAGTCTTTCAAGGTATCTGTCCACGTGAGCTAAGTCACCGAGATTGTTAGAATAAAGGTGTTTATGGTATTTCCCTGTTAGCTTTCTAATATTTGCAGAAGCAGCAGTGACATCATCTCCTCCTTTTCTGACTGTGCTAATTTGTATCTTCCCTCTCTCCCCCATCATTCTGGCTGCACGTTTATCAATGATATCGATTTTTGTAAAGAGTTTGCTTTTGGTTTCATTGATTTCTCTGTTTTATTGTTTTGCTCTGATATTTTATTGTTGTGATTCTTGTGCTTTCCTTGTTTTTCTTTTACTCTTGTTTTTGTAGTTTGGGAAGATGGAAGCTGAGACTGCTGATCAGGATCTTTTCCCTCCAAATGTGAAGAGTTGGTGCCGCAGACCAGGCAGGTGTCTGGCTAAGGTGGCATCCCCGCATTGCTGTGACACTGTGTCCTCATTTCCCCTTGGTTCAAGATGCTTTCTAATTTCCCTTTTAATTGTGGTTACACCCATGGCTTATTTAGAGATATGTTTTGTGAGGGATTTTTTTAAAGGTCTTTCTGTTTTTGACTTCACGTTTAATTCTGTTGTGGTCAGAGAACACATTTTATCAAAAATTTGAGTCCTCTTAAGTGTACGGTTCAGAACACGGTCTCCTCAGTAACTGAGCAACAAGATGCACTGTGCTTCCGTGCCATCCTTGTGTTCTGGGGTGTTGTGTACACACGCTGAGGCTGGCTGGGGACGGGCTGCTCACGTTCTTACTCTGCGTCATTACTTATGTCCTGGCTCCCGGGTTTCTCAGTTCCTGATCGAGGGGTATGGAGTCTGCGACATACTTAGAGATCTGTCTGCTTCCTGTGTTCTCGAGCTCTGCTATTTGATTTGTAACATTTAGGGTTCTTAGGTCCTCTTGATGAATTAACTTTTTTAAGATTTTATTGATTCATGAGAGACACAGAAAGAGAGGCAGAGACACAGGCAGAGGGAGAAGCAGGCTCCCTGCAGGGAGCCCGATATGGGACTCGATTCCAGGACCCCGGGGTCACACCGTGGTCCAAAGGCAGGCGCTCAACCACTGAGCCACCCAGCGGTCCCATTCTGGTTTTTTAGAGACAGAGTGTGTGTGTGCGTGTGAGCCAGGAGAGGAGCAGAGGGAGAGCTAAAACCAAGAGTCGGATGCTCAACCTACTGAGCCACCCACGCTCCCCTAATCCCCTATTTTCATGAAGAAATGACCCTCGTTACCTGGAGACCTAACGTCCTGTGTGAGCATAGCCGTTCCAGCTTTCCTTTGATTATTGTCGGGAAGCATGTCTTTTCCATCCCCCTTTCTTTTCCCCCAAGGGGTTCATGTCTTTCTCTAACGGGCTGGGTTTGTCTTTTCTCCCTCGAATCTGACCGTCTGCGTTTGCTGTGCTGTGCCGTCAGCCCGGGTTTGGTTTGTCCCATCTTTTTTTTTTTTTTTAATTATTTTTTTTATTTATTATTTATGTATTATAGTCACAGAGAGAGAGAGAGAGAGAGAGAGAGGCAGAGACACAGGCAGAGGGAGAAGCAGGCTCCATGCACCGGGAGCCTGATGTGGGATTCGATCCTGGGTCTCCAGGATCGCGCCCTGGGCCAAAGGCAGGCGCCAAACCGCTGCACCACCCAGGGATCCCTGGTTTGTCCCATCTGTTCTGTGTCGTGGTTTTACTTTTCCTGCCATTCTGTGGGTGTAGGGGGTGCGTTCTGTGACTCTGCCCTTGCACCTCTGTTGGCTCATGAGTGTGCACCGTTGGCTCTGTCACTGGGCTGGCTGCTCCAGGGTCTGCGGCAGGTTCCTTGACGTCGTCCGAGGATCTCGCGGATGTGCCTCCTCATGTGCCTCCCTTCCTGGCCTTTGTGAGGTTGCTGCTGTGCATGTTTCACTTCTTGTTATAAACCCTGTTCTGCATTGTTGCCATTTATGTTTGGGCAAACGAGCCATTCCCTTTAGAAGAGGGAAAGTGGGGTCCAGCCTGTTCGGGTCACCAGCGGGTCTGCATGTGGGTGCTCTGCAGGGAGGAGGGCGGGCCAGCCAGTGATGAATGAGCCCCATGAGTGCACCTGCATGCGGTCACCCAGACTCACCCCGCCTTACCAGGGTCGCTGTGAGCAGTGAGACCGAGGGTGAGCGTGTTGGCTTGGTCTCCACGGTCTCCGGATGTTTATTTACCCTTGTGCCCAGCGGACCGCAGATGGACACAGTATTTATTGCTTGAGCCACTTTAGGTTTACATCTGCTCTGACCACAGGGCTCTTCTCTGGATGCGGGGAGAGCAGCCCCACTGGGAGAAGCAGACGTTGCTCCATGAGCGTGCAGGCTCCCTGCGGAGGCCCAGACTCTGGCTGTGCCAGCCTTGGAGGCGGCCTGGGTCCCACGCGCCCCTCGGGGCTGACAGCTGGAGACCATCCTCCGTCAGGGCTGCGCCCCAGGAGTTCCCGGCCGGAGCTTGGTGCACTCTGGTCGGTTCTCAGCCCCCAGGCGGCCTGTGCCTGTCACACAGCAGGCGTATACACTCGGACTAGACTGGCGTGGGGTCCAGCGCAGTCGGCCAGCTTGGACAAGCCTGGGAAGCATTTCCTGTCAGGGCGCATGATGTCCACGCGGGGGCTCACCTTGGGACCCCGCCCCGGGCTTGGCCAGTCTGCGCAATCTCCGCCGCACATGCAGTGGGGAGCCTTCCTGGCCCCCCGACCCGCTGGATAGGAATGCAGGGAGCGTGTTGTTTGGGATTGTGAGGGAAGACGGGGCGGTGAGGACACGGAGAGGCTGGCCAAAGCCGCGGTGCTGTGCTCCCCCGGGAGCCGCCGGAAGGTGACCATGAGGACCGATGAGGGTGAGGTTGTCCATCTCCAGTGCCCGGGGATCCTCTGCGTGTGGCCACAGAAGCCAGTCTGGGAGCCAGAGCTCGTTGCAGTGTGTGCCCACGTCCCTCCTCCTCACCGGGCTCCCCTGGGCTCAGCAGGCAGCGCGAAGACTCAGTGGCGTCCTTGGGTCTCCTCGCGCCTTGGCTTCCTGGCCAGTGAATATGAGGAGCCCCGGTGGCCTCATCCCCGGAGGTGGCCTCCTCCCGGAGCGTGCTGCGGGCAGGGAGTGTGTGCGACGGCCAGCTGCGTCCCCAGCTGCGTTCCCAGCTGCCCCGTGCTGACGTGCTATGCCCGTGCCGTCAGGCTTGCACGCAGGCAGGCTGTGGGGCACGTGGTGGCTCGCCTGGAGTGTCCCAAGCCAGAGGGGCCCTCATGGGGCGGTGTGGTCAGGACTGGGCCCGGCTGTCCCAAGGGAGGAGGGGGCAGAGCAGGCGGCGTCCACCCTCAGCTTGGGGGACTGTCCCCCCTGGCGAGCCTTGACGTTGTGGAGGCATGTGCATGACGGCCAGGGGCACAAACCGGCTGCAGAGCATGTGCACATGCAGCCACGAGCCGTCGGGGGTGGGCTGCGGGGACGAGGGCCCCAGGGCTGTGGGTTCTCGCTGAGTTTTAATTTTTTGGAGCTTCCTGCATTATGATGAGCCCGATTTAATTCTTCCCTAATGAGCAGGAAATAAACACTTCCCTGAAACAGCAGGCGGTGTGTGGAATGCGACCACTGGGGTTTCCCGTGGGTGGAAGCCCAGCCGCAGTCCGGGTTGCCCCGGTTCACGATCCCCCGTCCCTGCTGCGTGGTACCCAGGGGGCTGCCCCGGTGCCCGGTCCCCAGTGCGCAGTCCCTGGGGGTGGGGGCCGGGGGCCGGGCTGTCCCCAGTGCATAGTCCCCCAGGGGCCTGGGGTCCTCCTCCCCAGGGTCACTCACCTGGTCATCCCCGCTTCGCCTGCTTCTGTGTGCAGAGATGTAGCTTCGTTTCAGGAGGAGACGATCACTGCTCGTCCCTGGCAGCTCAGGGCTGTGGGGTGTGGGCCCCCGGGAAGCTTGGAGGCACCTGGCGACCCTGGGGGTGCCTGCGTGCTTCTGGGGACACGCTCAGAGAAGCTGCAGGGAGAGGTCCAGCCCTGCCTTCGGGGGCTGGGGAACGTGTCGCGTGGACTCACCTATGCATGATGGCAGGGAGGACACAACGGCCCCACCTGACCCCTGTAGCCCCTCTGGCTGGCGGCTCTCCTCCCGGGTTCTAGATGTCACCGCACCTTGTGCTCACAGTTGGGCCCCAGCCCTTCCCTCGAGAATGACGAGGCCGCCGTGATGCCTTTGTCACCCACCCAGTGGACCGCCAGCATGGAAGCTCTGGGTCTCTCTGGGCTGTGGCACCTGCTCATCATGTCAGGTGTTCTCTCCTTGGCAGCGTCGTTCCAGGCGGGATACGTGTCTGGGTTTAATGTATGTTTGGCATTGTCCGATGGCACGGAGCTCGTGCCACTGGTCACGGCCCCACAGACCCTGAAGAGGGCAGGGCAAGGCATGCGGGGCACAGAGGGGGCTGGGCTGCGTGGTGGGGCCTTCACGGGGTTTCCACAGAGGAAGGGCGAGGCGGGCGATGGGCCTGACAGTCGGTACATGGACCCTGGCTCTGGTGTCCCCTCCTCTGTGATCTGGCAGCCAGCCTGGGTGGCAGGGCAAGTAGAGCACGTGGGGTGGGGTGGGGGCTCCAGACCCTTGGGCTACCATGGAGACAGCGGGACTGGTCGTCGCGGCCTCTGGGGCTGGGACCCTGCCTGGTTCCTTCATGTTGGGGAGCCTTCCTGGGTGCCGCCGGTCTCCCTGTTCGTCCCCTGGCGTGCCCCTTGGCCGGCTCCCAGGTGGTTCAAGGCTCATGGTTTCCATGGTCCCTGCATGCATGCGACCCACCTGCCGGCTGCTTCCCATGACGTCCGTCCCATGGGGGGCCGTGGCAGCTGCCCGGAAAGCGGGGCGCTTGGCAACTTACTGCG
The DNA here is from genome assembly GCF_048418805.1 of Vulpes vulpes. Lineage (NCBI taxonomy): Eukaryota > Metazoa > Chordata > Mammalia > Carnivora > Canidae > Vulpes > Vulpes vulpes. The sequence goes on from NC_132783.1 coordinate 21,761,400, forward strand.
GTGAACTTTTGCCATCATTGTTCCTGCACTTATTGGCTCGTGATTCTTTACATTGAAGAAGGTTCACACGTCAGCTGATTGGTGATCCTCAAAAACGGTGCCCGCTTGGCTTTTGTCACCGATGTGCTTTCCGACTGAGGAATGGGCGCCCCGGAGCCGCCTTCTGGCCCCTCCGTCCCGGGCGTTCCTGGGATTGTGGGTGCCCGCTGTGCCTGGATGCATTCCCCCTGCTCTGGGGCCTCCCCGCTGGTGCCATCTGCCTCCAGGGACGAGGCCGCCCCCAGCCCATGTCCCTGGACAGCGAGACGCCCCCCCGCACACAGATGCAGCAATTGCTTCCATCCACGGGAACTGGTTTTCCAGCTCCTTGTCCTCCGGCGTCTCAGGACGCAGGGGTGAGGCTGTGTTTTAGAAGAATAATTGCGAGTTCTGTGTTTGTGTTGCTCTTTCCGACCACTGAGTCACTCCGCTCCTTTGATTCTCACCTGCACGTCCCTTCTCCCCGAGGCTGGAAGTCCCCGCGCTGGCGACGGCCTTTCCCTCTTTCATGTCTCTGTGCATCGAAGGCTCAGAGGGATGTTGCCCGCTCGAAACGTGCGACAGGACCCCACGTGCAGTTTTGGGTTCCTCGAGGCCTTTCTTTGTTTTGTCTGCAGCTGACGTCCCACTGGACGCGTAGTCGCCGTACCCGGATGCGGTCGCCATCCCGATGCCGTCGCCCACCCGACGGTGTCACCCTTAGGGCTTATTTCATTTTGGTTTTGCGTTTTGAGCATCGCTGCTTGACATTTATTTATTTATTTATTTATTTATTTATTTATTTATTTATTTTGATTTTTAAAAATTGATTAGAGGGCGAGAGCGTGAACACAAGCAAGGTGAGGGGCAGAGGGAGAAGCCGACTCCGTGCTGACCAGGGAGCCCGATATGGGGTTTGATCCCAGGACCCTGAGATCATAACCTAAGCTGAAGACAGACGCTTCAGCTGAGCCTCCCAGGTGTCCCTCAATTGAATTTTTTGAACTGTGTATAGTATTTGCATGGCTTGGTTCCTCGGTGGAGACCCCAAGACCTGTGCGTGGAGGGAGGGCCACCCCGCCCACGGGGTCGGGCATCGTGCTGCCTTGGGCAGTCCCCTCGGTACCAGTACCAGGAGCCGACGTGCACGATGACCGCCTGCTGCCCAGAGCCACACCGGGCACGGGGCCGTCTTGGGCCTGCCTGGGCCTGCAGAGTCGGTGCTGGGCTGACAGCCTCTCTGCGGTTTGACAGACATGGCTCCTGTGCGGTCCCCCCCCCCGGTGGGCAGAGGCTCTGGGAACACAGGACCCTCATCCTAGCCGGGAGCCAGCTCTCAAGGGCTGGGTAAAGGGAATTCTGTGCGGACGGTTCAGGAGGAACGGAAGTCACGGTGGATGGTGGTCCGCACCTCCTCCCAGCGATCGCTCTGGCTGTCGTCATGGGTCCGGGCCCCACGGCTGCCCACTCCGCCGGGCGGCGGGTCAGAGCTTGTCCATGAGGCCCCGCGTGTGGCCTTCCTGCCTGGATCCTCCTGCAGCCCCTCGGGCCTCGCTGGCCGCTGTGTCCCCCAGCGTGGACATGTGGGTGGAGGTCTCAGAAACCGCTGTCCCGTCGTCATCGCAGAGGCCTGGCTCCAGCTCCAGGGGTGCCCCTCAGGGGGCTTGAGGTTGGAGCACGCTCAAGTCCATGCAGCACCTCCTCTGTCTCGCGAGCTGGCGAATGGCAGCCGGGACATTGGAGGTTAGAAGACGAGGTGAGGCGTTCGCTGCTTTCAGCCCAGTCTGCTGTGCGCTGTGCCTTGCCCTGCCCCGCGGCCAGGCAGCTGGGAGGGGTGGAGGCTGTGCGGCGGGACCTTCATGAAGGACACATCTGCCGCTGACAGCCTGTAATTAGGAGGCTGTGGCCTCTGGCCGCTACCTGCTAAGTGGCTTTGCCCTTACTTGGAGGTCGGCGTGCGGGCAGCGTGCTCACTCCCAGGGCTCCCCGTGGGCACCTCCCTGCCTTCTTGTGGCTGTCGCACACCTGGGGTCCAGAGACAGCCAGAGGCACAGGCACGCCCTGCCGAGGTGCTGATGGGCACACATCACCCTTGAGGTACCAGGACCTGGGCCGGCTGCAGGAATAGTGCCGTCACTCCTGGGCTCCTCGGAGGTGGGGGTCTGCAGCCCCGGGCTGGTCTCTGGGAGGACGCCCTGACGCCCAGGAGACGGGCGAGGCTTGGCAGTGGCCTCTGGTGCCATCCCTGGACCCCAGGCCTGGGGACAGGGGACGTTGGGAGAGGGCTCCCTGTCCTTGGCCTGCATGGGTGTCCTGGCCTGCCTGCCCACTGGGGACGATGGGGACAGTAGGGTGAGCGCTCTGGAAGAGCTGGGAGAGAGCCCAGGGCTTCCTGCTGGCTGGAGGCTTGGCAAGCGTGGCTGAGGAACGCGGGCTGGCTGACTCCCAGGGGTCCGGCCCTCGGCTCTTCCGGGGTGGGGGCGTCTGCCTCCAGCCATCTGGCTCCGGCTCCCCAACACCAGCAGAGGACAGGCCGCCACCAGCATGGCCTTCCCGTGGGATATGCGGGAGCTCCTTTCTGGAGGCAGGGAGGCTGGAGGGGTCCAAAAAGGTGGCTGCCGCTGTCCTCTGGAGACTGAATGGTGAGAACTGGACATCCCTGCGGCCAGCTCGCAGTCTACGGGGGAGCCCAAGGGGGCCGGGCGGGCACCCCATCGTCTCACGTGGGGTGTGGGTGGGGCTGTAGGAGGCAGGAGCCGAGGGCTCATGCGGAAGGCCCGTTGGACACACCTGCTGTGGGGGCCACCTGTGGACAGACCAGGGCGGCAGAGGGGCTAGTCACCTGGCTCAGCACTCCCTCCGGCACCTGACTGTGGCCGTGCGTCCCAGAGCCGGGCGGGGACCCCGTGCTCCCGCCTGTTCAGGAGAGCCTCTCCTCATGGGTGTACACGAGGGCCCAGCTCATGCCCATGACCTGTTTTTTGCAGGTCGGTGGCCGAGGCCACTGAGGTGTACAGGAACATGTGTGTGGGGCTGCACACCGGCAGGGTCCTCTGCGGGGTCCTCGGCCTGCGCAAGTGGCAATACGACGTGTGGTCCAACGACGAGATCCTGGCCAGTGTCATGGAGGCCGCTGGCCTGCCTGGGTGAGTCGGGGGGAGGCGATGCGCTCCGGGCCAGAGGACTGGTGCAGGTGCTTCTCGGAGCCACCTGGGAGGGGCCTGCGGGGGGGCCCAAGGACCCCCGGCCTCTGCAGGAGCCACAGTGGACGGAGAGGAGGTCCGAGGCTCGGACCACCTGGTGCTGTCGCTTCTCTCTGCTCGTCCCCTGCACTCACGTGAGGAAGGGAGGCCCCGTGGCCTCAGAGTCCGGAGGGCACGCCGGCTTCCTCCTGGCACTGTGTGTCCAAGTGCCTGGGCTGCCACTGACATGGGGAGCCTGAGTCCTGGATGCACCCGCGGGGAGGGCCGCCCTGGGCATGGCGGGGCTGCTGTGTTGCAGGAAGGTCCACATCACAAGGATGACGCTGGCGTGTTTGAATGGTGACTACGAGGTGGTGCCGGATCACGGGCACAAGAGGAACAGCTTCCTGAAAACTCACAACACGGCACGAAACGTTCTTCATCGTGCCGTCTCACCGGCAGAAGGTAGGCTCCGGGAGGGGGACGGGGCCCCCCTTGTTTGGGCCTGGGCCAGGCCCTTGGGATGGACGGGCTCCTGGATCCCCAGGCAGAGCCCGGGGTCCTCTCGGGGGCGGGGCCCCCTGCAACCACCCTCCCCCCACTGACCTTCCTGGGCCTCAACTCCTCTCCAGCAGCACAGGTCAGGGGTGGGGCTGCTGAGGGCTGAGGGTGCTGTGCATGTGGGAGGGCCCGTGACCTGCATGGGGGCCCTCAAAGGTTTTGTGCCCAAGGAAATGGATTTGGGTGTGATTAAGGGGGCCTAGTTCTTCCAGGGCTCAGGCAAGAGGTTCAAGTCACAGAGGAGGGTCTCAGGGCATATGCGAGGGGTGTGGTGCACAGACAGGGGGCGCAGGGCACAGGCAGGGGGCACGGGGCACAGGCGGTGGGCACGGGGTACAGGCTGGTAGGGTGAGGGGCACAGGCAAGGAGCGGGGGACACAGGCATGGAGCGGGGGACTCAGGCAGGGGGCACAGTGCACAGGCGAGGGGTGCGGGGCACAGGCGAGGGGCAGGGGCACAGGCAGGGGGTGCGGGGCTCAGGTGGGGGGTGCGGGGTATAGGCATGGGCAGGGGACACGGGCGAGGTGTGTGGGGCATATGTGAGGGATGCGGGGCACAGGTGAGGGGCAGGGGGCATTGGTGGGGGACGTGGGGCACAGGCGGGGTTCATGGGGACTAGGTGGGGGTTGTGGTGCACAGGCAGGGAGCAGGGGGCACAGGCAAGGGGCTGGGGGCAAAGGCAAGGGGCGCTGGACACAGGTGGGGGTTGGGGGGCACAGGTGGGTGATGCAGGGCACAGGTGGGGGGCGAGGGGCACAGAAGCGGGGAGCGGGGGGCACAGGAGGGGGTCACGGTGCACAGGTGGGGTCTGGGGTCACAGGACGGGGTCTCAGGGCACAGGCAGGGGTCGTGGGGTACAGGCGAGGGGTGGGGGCGCAGGCGAGGGATGGAGGCACAGGCGAGGGTTGGGGGGCACAGGTGAGGGGCAGGGGGCACAGAAGGGGGGGCCGTAGGGCACAGGTGGGTTCTGGGGGCACAGGTGGGGGTTGCGGGCATGGTCCTCACCATCCCCCCCCACGGGGGGCAGGGTCTCCCCATGTCCGTGTTTCCTGGTGGGGTTTTGGGGGGAAGCTTCCTGCCCATCTCTCTCAGGCCCTGCGTGGCTGCAGTCAGGATGACGGGCTGCGCGAGCTCTCTGGTGCATCTGCCACCTGCCCAGCCTGGGTTCCCACGTCCTGAGGGCCCCTGGCAGCTTCCCTTTCTTACCACGTTCTTGTGCATCTGTAAGTGTCCCTGAGTGAGTGTACATGCGTGTGCATGGCCGTGTGTGCATGAGAACGCATGCATGTGCTCGTGCGCGCCAGCCCTTCCCTCCCTCCCTGTTGTCTGATGTCCCTGCTGGATTCCTGCCCTACCTGGGAGCACAGGGCCGCGTCCCTGATTCCTGGCCCAGCCCCTGACCCCTGAACCTCTGTCTGCAGTGCGGGATGCCTCCCAGGTGGGGCCGTGCACACCTGCCGATTCTGGTCCTTTGTCTGTTTGCCGGGGACAGCGGGTCCTGGCCTCCCACCTTGGGTTTGCCCCCGCGGTGGAGACGGGGCAGTGACAAGGCCGGTGGTTCCGAAGGGCGGGGAACAGGCACCGAGGCTGGGCCAGGATGCCAGCTGGGCAGCTGGGGAGGTGGATGTTGGGTGACCCTGCTGGGCAGGCCCTTCTGCCCACAGGCACTGTCCCCACTGCCCCCCGGGGCCCGTGTCCCCATTGAGATGGGGTCTCTCACTGGCCCTGTGTCCCGGTCGTTCATTTCCATGCCTGAGTCCTGCGCAGGCACCCTCGTGTATGGCCAGGGTTAGCTCTCTCGGTTTTCTGGACGAATGGTTGTAGGTATGACTTTGGCATCTCTTTTCCACTATGTATTATTACTATTATTATTACTACTATTATTATTATTAGGCTTATTTATTTATTCATGAGAAACACAGAGAGAGAGAGAGAGACAGAGACAGAGGCACAGGCAGAGGGAGAAGCAGGCTCCACACAGGAGCCCGATGCAGGACTCGATCCCGGGACCCTGGGGTCATGCCCTGAGCTGAAGGCAGACGCTCAACCGCTGAGCCCCCCAAATTCATGTCACATGTGTGTGCGCTCAGGGCCTCTGTGAGTCAGCGTGGGCATCGTGCAGTTGTACAAATCCGTGGTCGTGGCTGCTTGAACAGGAGAGAGGTTAGCTTTCTTACACTTAAAGTGAACCCAGAGAGCAGGCAGGTGGGAGCCCACGTGGCAGCTTCATGATCGTCTTGAGCCAGACCCGTGACCCTGTTCCGGCCTGCCTGCCGTCATCGCCACGTGTGCCAGCACGGATGCTGGGGCTTCTGGTCCTTGAGTCCTCGTTTCAGCTGGCGGGATGGAAGCAGAGCAGGGAAGTCCATGTTGGCTCCCAAGCTGGCTCTACTGCCTGCCCACCCCCGTCATGCCCACATCCCCACAAGGCCTGGTGGCGAGCAGAGCGGGTCGGGGTCACCTCTCCTGCCTGGGGTCAGCCAGCCCAGCCAGGCCTCCCGACTTCCCGCGAGGGCCTCTTGCTCCCTGCGGCTCTGCCTCACCTGGGTCTCTGCATGGACTCTGGTGCTTCCTGCTGGCAGCACGCCGTGACACCCTTGTTGTGGGTCGCAGACCGGGAAGCTGGAGCAGAGATGTTAGGTGCGCCCTCGGGGCTTCACGGCTGCCCCGCACCCAGGGCTCTGTACCCAGGCCTCGAGCCTGCCCTCTGGCAGGTCAAGAAACAGGCTCAGGCGGCCAGAGTCTGCACCAAAACGGGCATGTTTCCTTGTGACCTTGGCTCTGACTTGTTTTCTGAGGAAACACTATTGTTGTGGAAAGTCCAGGGAAGAACGACAAAGAGGGAGTGCGTGGCCTCGCTGCGGGGCAGGGGGGCGGGGGGTGCAGCGGAGGTCCTGCCCTCGAAGGAGCTGGGCCTGCTGTCCCAACCCATCCTATGTTCTCGCTGCGTTCCGGAGTGGGGTGGTGATGCACCACCCTGGCTGCACGCATGTCTGTGGTGGCACCACACAGTGTGCACACTGGGGCCCCCGGCGGGCTCCCCGAGGTCGCAGCTCCCCAGGACCCATGCACCCGAGCTAGTGATGGGTGCCGCTGGGTGGTGCCTGTGGCTGTGCCCTGGGGTGTCTTGGCGGCCACACTCGGGGCCCGGAACGTTCCCTCACGCCACGATCCCCCTTCTGCTGAGCCATACTGTCCCCTCCCCAGCCGCCGGGCCCCCCATGGACGGCTCTCCGTGCTGACTTCTGCACTGAGGACATCGTGGACGCGGACCCTGGGATGCGCCCCGTGACTCTGGCTCCTCCTCACTCGGGATGGAGCCCCGGGTCCCCCGTCCCACCGTGCTCTGCTGGCATTCCGCGGGGCGGGCGGGCCACCGTTGGCGGACCCGTTGAAGGATGTTTAGCTTGTTCCCAACCATGACTGTTAAAAATAAAACCGCAAAATACGCTTGCGTTCCCTTTCGTGGGGACCAAAATGCTTATTATCTGGGACAGATGCCCAGCTGTACTGCGGATGGGTCTTGTTTTTGTTTTTTGTTTTTTGTTTTTTTTTTAAAGAAACTGCCAAACTGTTTCCAGAAAGGCCGTCCCATACCACGTTCCCGGCAGCCACGTGTGAGAGACGCAGCTTCTCTGCGTCCAGCCAGCTTTGTGCTGTCTCTGTTTTTAGAAAATTTTGTCTGTTCTAACACGTTTAGTGACTTGTGTTTATTGGCATCTCCCAGGTGGCTCGTCATGCCAGCCACCTTTTCAAGTGCTTGTTTTCTGCCCATATATTTTCTCTTTGTTGGCAAAATGTCTGCTTTGTAATTGGAGTGTTTTTTTTTCTTGGTACTGTTGACTTTTTGGAGTTCTCGATGAATCCTGGATCTGATTCTACTGTCACACGTGTGGCTTGTCTTTCCGTTCTGTTCACAGTGTCTTTCCCACGACAGAGGTTTCAAATTTCAAAGATGTCCGATTTACTGATATTTTTTCCTTTCTGGACTGTGTTTCTGGTGTTCTAAGAATTTTCTATGTAGCCCAAACCCTAAAGATTATCATGTTTCTTCTAAAAGTTTATACTTTTATGTTTTCTGGTTAAACTTATGGTGCATTTTGAGTTAATATTTATATATACATATATTTTATCTCATCGTTTAAGTTAGATTTGCCAACATATAGCATAACACCCAGTGCTCATCCCGTCAAGTGCCCCCCTCAGTGCCCATCACCCAGTCACCCTCACCCCCCACCCACCCCCTTTTCTTCCACCCCTTATTCGTTTCCCAGAGTTAGGGGTCGCTCGTGGTTTGTCTCCCTGTCTGGTTTTTCCCATTCATTTTCTCTCCTTTCCCCTTTATTCCCTTTCACTATTTCTTAAACTCCCCATATAAGTGAAACCATATTTCTCCGATTGACTTACTTCACTCAGCATCATACCCGCTGGTTCCATCCACGTCGAAGCAAATGGTGGGTATGTGTCATTTCTAATGGCTGAGGAATATTCCACTGTATACAGAGACCACATCTTCCTTATCCATCATGTTTCGATGGACACCGAGGCTCCTTCCACAGTTTGCCTATTGTGGACATTGCTGCTAGAAACATCGGGGTGCAGGTGTCCTGGCGTTTCCCTGCATCTGTATCTTTGGGGTAAATCCCCAGCAGGGCAATTGCTGGGTCGTAGGGCAGGTCTATTTTTAACTCTTTGGGGAACCTCCCCACAGTTTTCCAGAGTGGCTGTACCAGTTCACATTCCCACCAACAGTGCAGGAGGGTTCCCTTTTCTCCACCTCCTCTCCAACATTTGTGGTTTTCTGTCTGGCTAATGTTCACCGTCCTCACCAGGGTGAGGTGGGATCTCGTTGTGGTTTTGATCTGTATTTCCCTGATGGCCAGTGATGTGGAGCATGTTCTCATGTGCTTCTTGGCCACGTCTATGTCTTCCTCTGTGACATTTCCATTCATGTCTTTTGACTATTTCAGGATTGGATTGTTTGTTTCTTGGGATTAAGTTTGATAAGTTCTTTTTATAACATGTGAGTTTTAGGTCGAATTTCCTTCTTTGCACATGGACGACCAGTTGATCCAGCCCCCTTTGTTGACAAGACTATCCTCTTCCATTGAACTGCTTTTGCATTTAGTAAAAAATCATTGACCATACTGGTGTGAGGCTGTTTCTGGGCTCTCTATTCTGTAGATCTCTGTGTCTCTCCTGGCACAAGTGCTGTACTGCTCCAACCAGGGTAGCTACACAATCAGTCTTAACCTTGGGTTGAGTGATTTTGAGAAAAATGAGCTATTCTCATCCCCTTCCCTTTCCATTTATATTTAAGATAAGCCTGTCTATGCAAAATTTCCTGTTAGGAATTTGATAAGAATTACATTAAACCCATGCACCGCGGGGCACCTGGGTGGCTCATTGTTTGAGCATCTGTCTTCGGCTTAGGCCCTGACCCGGGGTTCTGGGATCGAGTCCCACATTGGGCTCCCTGCATGGAGCCTGCTTGTCCCTCTGCCTGGGTCTCTGCCTCTTTCTCTGTCTCTCATGAGTAAGCAAGTAAAATCTTTTTTTTTTAAAGAACCTGTGCACATCAGTATGAGGATAATCGACAGCTTTACTGTGTCATGTCTTCTCATTGATGAGCACGTGTGTCCCTCTGTTCATTGAAATCATTGATTTCTTTCATCAGTATCATATAGTCTTCAGCATACAAGTTGTGTACGTGTTAGATTTGTACCTAGTACTTCGTTTTTCTCCATGAGTACATATGTCACTGAATTTTAACTTTGGTCTTCACATACTGATTATTAGTTTAAGAAATACACTTCTTTTTCAAGAGAGAGAATGAGAGTGCACAAGCAAGGGGAGGAGCAGAGGGAGAAGGAGAAGCTCAAGCAGATTACTTGAGGGGGCCCAATGTGAGGCTTCATCCCAGGACCCTGAGATCATGCCCAGAGCTGAAACCAAGACTCAGAGGCCCAACTGACTGAGCCACCCAGGTGCCCCAAGAAATACGTTTTTTATGTTCATCTTGTATCCAGTGACCTTATGGAATTCATTTGTTCTAGAGTTATTTCCTCCCCTACATAGAATATCTATGTACGCCATTGTGGCATCTGCAAAGGGACAGTTTTCTGATGTT